>NC_137902.1:88741357-89187763 GCF_963455335.1 Martes martes | reverse complement strand
CCACTGAGCCACCCAGGTGCCTTCAATTCTTTTTTTTTCTTAAGAAGTTGCCAATGAAATTATTATTCTAACTCTAAAGTATCCCAAAGAGAAAATAAGTAAAGCATTTATGTTTCAGTTGGGAACCAAATTGGAAAGGGTTCTACTATTTATAATTTCAATCACTAAATTAACAATAAAAGTATAATCTGGTAACATTTCAACATTCAGATAACATGCCCTTGAAAACCATGATGTTTCCCTGACATTGGGTCTGCAAAAAGCTTTGGAACAATAACTGTTAATACACCAGTTATATATAACTTTTTCAACAGGTCATGTCAATGAAAAAGTCAGGATGCTTGGAGGGTAGATTAATTTGGGGTGGAAGGAAAATGCTAAGAGTCAAAAAATGGCGTCTTCTTAGTCATGATTTAACTTCAAATAAAACTTGATTATAAAATGTGCTTTTAGGGGCACCTGCATGGCTCAGTTAGTTAAACATCTGTCTTTGGCTCAAGTCCTGATCCTGGAGTCCCGGGTTGGAGCCCAGTGTCTTGTCAGCCTCCCTACTTGGCCGAGAGTCTGCTTTCTCCCTCTCCCCTGCCCCTGCCCCTGCCCCTACTCATTCTCTCTTTCAAAAAAAAAAAAAGTGAAATCTTTAAGATGTGTTTTTAGTGAAGATTTGCTAAAGCAAAATAAATTCTGATCAGTGCAATATTTGATAAGGTTAGTAAACATTTCTGAAAATCATAAATGCTTCAAATAGAGGTTTTAGAGATATAGGCACATTGCTTCTAAATTTAAGGTGTTGCAAATACTTTGAGGGTACCGCTTTAAACATCGCCCTAATCAAAATCCTAGACTGGTTCTCATGTGAGAACAAGATGTTCTATAAAATCAGAAATCAAAGAGAAGTACTTCAGGATTCGAAGTGGACGTGGGATCCACATTTGAAGCTAAAAGGTCAATCTAATACATTATCAAACACCTGTGGAAATGGATTCCCATTCTAACAAGTGACTATGTATTGTTTAATAAACTTTCATGTTTCAAAAAAATAATAATAGGGACACCTGGGTGGCTCAATTGGTTAAGCGGCTGCCTTCGCTCAGGTCGTGATGCCAGCGTCCTGGGATCGAGTCCCACACCCGGCTCCTTGCTCGGCAGGGAGCCTGCTTCTCCCTCTGCCTCTGCCTGCTACTCTGTCTGCCTGTGCTCGCTCTCGCTCCTCTCTCTCTCTCTGACAAATAAATAAATAAAATCTTAAAAAAATAATAAACTTCCATGTTTCAATCAGACTCTGCCATTTAATAGCTGTGACTTTGGGCAAGTTACATAATGTCTTGAACCTCTTTTCCTATGGAAGCTAAGAACAACCAGTACCTCCTAACCCATTGTGGATGAAAGGCCATGGTAAAGACTAATTCTATAACAAGTTTCCTTCCTTTTAATATGTGTTGAGTGTTTCCAAACCACCTAATGTCTGTGTTTCTCTAATAATATATTTTTTTCTCTAATAATATTTTTATCTGCTATTCCATTTTCCCCCACAGATAAAAGTTCCAATGAAGATATTTCCCTCAAGCCCACAATACTTCTTCCTTCAGTTGCCGAAGAACACTCCATAGGGCTGGAACGTATCTTGGTCTTCTTGAGGACTTTCCCCCTGATTTTATCAAGATGTATTGGAAAGAATAGAATGGCAAACCAATTCTGAAATCCCGGCTGGGAGACACCATGAAAACAAATGACACATACATGAAATTCAGCTGGCTGACTGTGACTGGAGTGTCAATGGATAAAGGACACAAAGGTATCATCAAACATGAGTGCAATAATGGAAGGATTGATCAAGAGATTCTTTCTCCTTCAATAAACAAAGGTATGTGCTTACAGAAAAAGATATAACCTCCTAGAAACTTTTTTTCCACCAAAGGGAATACTGTACCTTTCTGTCAAGTATTAATGGAAAAAAAAAGGACTAGAAGTCTTTCTTTCATGTTGATGTTTTTAACAGTTGCATAATGTCCTGCTATATGTCCCCATGGAATCGAAATAGTATAGGCTTTGGAACATACAGAGAAAATGAGAAAGACAAAATCACTTGCCCTTTCTCCCCTTAGTTTTGTCATCCAAAATATTAAGGTCACAGTGATGTTTTTAGTGTCATTGTATGCATCAAATGCAACAATACACATGAAAGCACCTAGCAACCTCACACACAATAAACTCACAAAAGACCAGTTTTGATGATCTCACTCGATCAGGAAATAAGAACAATTATACATCTTTCAGGGATGTTTTACTCAACATTCAAATACCCTCTCATTTCAATCTTGCTCTACCCAAAGTATAAATCACAAACAATAAGATGAAGGCAACAAAATGCTGTTCATTTCTTGGAGCCACATTGCAGCCCTACAGAAAATAATAATTTGGCTGCTGAGGTTTTAATATGGTCTTGGGTTTCTCAAATTTAGATTTTACATATCACAGTAAGGTGAAATTTCAAGTGAAGATTGAGTGAGTCTAACGTGCCTCTTTTTCCATTGTACACAGGAATGTATTCCTTACCATTGGTAAATGCTGCTCAGCAAACGTTATTACAGCTCTAGTATGTGCCAGGTGTGGGAGCGACGCAGGATGAACTACTGTCCCAAGGAGGATCACTACAGTAAGGCCAATATACTTTTCCTAACCACTCAAGGTTATTTGTGATTCAGGCATGGTATCCCAAATTAGCCTCATTGGTGCGGACTCTAGTCATATTTAGAAAGTGTGTGCAGACGGCTGAATGTTCCCTGGCCAGGCAGTGGTTCAGTAACTCACCAGACTCAGAAGTCAACT
Organism: Martes martes; assembly: GCF_963455335.1. Lineage (NCBI taxonomy): Eukaryota > Metazoa > Chordata > Mammalia > Carnivora > Mustelidae > Martes > Martes martes. Next base: position 89,184,934 of record NC_137902.1, on the reverse strand, counting down.
CCTGAGCATTAACATCACAGATTAAGGCTCCAGAGAGCCCATGAGAAGGAATTTTTGTTTGTACTTTCCCCTGTTCTTAAAGAGCAATTTTTCAGCAGTGGGTGGAAAGCACATAACAAGACCTGTGAAGAGCTTTCTATATAGAAGTCTAAAATTTTAAAGTCAGTCTTCATCTTCTTGGATCTGTTAAAAAGAAAGCCATAGAGATGCCTGGGTGTCTCCATTGGTTAAGCGTCTGCCTTATGCTCAAGTCATGATCTGAGTGTCCTGGGATCAAGTCCCACTGGATCCCTGCTCTTCTCCCTCTGCCTGCTGCTCCTCTTGCTTGTGTTCTCTCTCTCTCCCTGATAAAAAAATAAATAAAATCTTAAAAAGAAAAACCCTACAGACCCAAAATGGCAACCTTTAACTTAAGGCCCAGGTCACTAAATGAAAACTTCCTGTCTAATTCAAGTACATTTCAACCCCAGAAGAGACCTTGAAGCAGTGAACATGGGAGTTTCCTGTTCACCCCAGGAAAATTCCTGATTGATCCTTACCATTCCTCTTAGGAGGGAAATAATACCTAATACAATGGATTTTTTTTAAAAAATTTTACCCATTTATTTGACAGCAGAGACCGCAAGTAGGCAGAGAGGCAGATGGCGGGGGGGGGGGTGGGACAGGCTCCCTGCTGAGCATAGAGCCCAATGTGGGGCTCTATCCCAGGACCCTGAGATCATGACTTGAGCCAAAGGCAGAGGCTTAACCCACTGAGCCACCCAGGCATCCCACAATGGACTTTTTGTTATCAATTTCCTTTTTTCTTCTTTTCCTTTGCTGTAATCCTTTGGAGCTCACCTACATTTGGAAGGTGGGATGATGCCTCACTCATGAATTGATTGATTAATACAGCCTTTGTATCTTTAACATTTACTTGGTTGAATTTTTGTTATTTAATAAATTTGGTGGCAGCAATGGGATCAGAAGTGGCCTTCCATGGACATTCAGACACAAGGAGAAACAGGTGTGGGAGCCTTGAGTCCTTTGTGTTCCCTGTCTTTCCTGCTATTTTCAAGTCCTGTGGATGGGTTCCTCTTGGTTCTCAGCTCCCTTTTCTTTCTATTCAGGCTCCTGATCTAATTGGCTTTCAGGTCAGCATGGGCTGGCCAAGGGTTATGCCCAGTGCCCAGCTGAGCTGGCCTGTTTATCTAGAGCTCTATTGAGCGCACATATTTGCCCAGAGCCCAGTTGAACTGGCAGAAACGTCTGCCCCGAGCCAAGCCCCTAAGCTTTCAGATCCCAGTACCCTGAGTATAATCCAAACATGGTTCCTGGGATTATTGTTGCTGCACACAGAGCCTTCCTTGTCCAGAACACAGTAGTATCTTTACTGCCCATACACCAAGGTGTACACTGTTGTTTGTCTCCATTTGTTTGTAGATAAAGACTACTCCTAATAGGGATCTCAGAGGCAGAATAACCAACAAAAATTGGAAGGCATTGGTCAAACATTCAAAAGACATTAGAGCCCTTGCCAGCCCAAGAACACCCCTTGATAATATAAGTGGGTCAGGGAGTGGGTTGGCAGGACAGTAGGACAGCCGATAACCTCAAGAAAACTCGTGTACGGAGAGCTAACACTGGAACACACACACAATCCCCAACTCCAGGACACATCCCTGCCAGCTGTTAGCTCTGCTCAGAGAAGTCTTAGCTCCTAGGATCATTAAATTATGATGAGTAAGCTCACCACCTTCTAGTCCACCTGCTTATTGTACAACTAACAGCTATTGTCCCAAATGCTACAGATATCTAGCAAACATGGCAAGATCCTACTAAGCTTGTTTTGTGTCCTACGGAACTGGCTTGGCAACTGTCAAATATAACGGTCAAAAATAAGGCCTGACAGAAATGTGAACTACAACTTATTTGTGGATATATAGCTGGGCAGAAATGGATGTTAATTCCATTAGTGGTTAGTTTCCTACCATTCTGCTGCCAGCCCTCAGGACAATTAGAACCTAGAAATACAATGTCCAAAATGGGGAACTTTCCAATTAGATAAGATCACTTAAGAAATACACTTAGAAGCAAGCATTCTCCAGTTAAGCAGACTAAGACACCTCTGTTAATTGGCAAGCAGAAGTCTCTAAAATGTTTCAAAATTCCAAAGTCATTGAAACATTCATTGTAAAAATTTAATGACAAATTAAAGTTTGGAGAAGTACCTAAAACAGAAAAACAGAAAAACCTATCGAAGACTGACATAACTCCTCATGCTCCTCTTTTTGCTCCTTTGAGCACTCATTCTAGTCTGAATAGTTTTTCCACTCTGCAGACTACACAGCCATAAACAGATGTCTGACATGGTCATGTACAGTATCTACCTTCATGGGAGGGTCCCCAAGCGAGCTCTTCCCAGACCTGATGAAACTGGATGGTTTCTGGCAAGCTACTATACAGGTGTCATACAGCCGGGTGGAAATTCTAGTAAAGTCCAGGGCCTGCAGAAGGGGTCCTGCAAAAACTGGCACTGTAGAGGGATGGGTACAAACCATTAGCAGAATTAGCTCCTTCCAGATCTCTCTGTCTGCAGTGCTTGATCCAGAGAGGATAATAAAATTTCACATTGTCTCATCCTTCCAAGTCCAGACCCATTTCGATGGATCCCTTCTCTCACAGAGATAGGCTACTGCCTTCTTGCTGGAGGCATCCTGCATAACTGTTCTTAGCTTTCTGCCTGCTGGGGACCTGCGGCTGGTTGGTTCCTTCCTTTGGCTCTCGCTGTGAGTGACTCTGGATCTTGGGAGAGAGTATCTTTGCACCCTCTTTGGGAGCCCATCTTATACCCAAGCAGGGTCATTCCTTACTGCCAGAAATCCTTAAAATTCAAGTTACACACCCAGAGGGAAGGAAGCAAATTGAAGCTCATGTGCTGGATAGGTTGGACCAACAACACAGGATGTCATTTCATGTAAATACAAGGCTGTGAGTCATTGAGAGCAACTGTCCTCACAAATCTGAGCAGAACTGTAAATGCAGCTCTTTCAGCAATCCAAAGTTCCCCTACTCCTTTTCTGGATCTCCCAACTTCTCCTGCTTATCAAAGGGGGCTTATAAAAGTTTGGCTTTTTTTCTCCTTAAAGTTATACATCTTATCGTATCTTTGAAATATAAGACCAACCTACAGATGCCCGAGACTGAGGGAAACAAAAGGAAAGGTGCCTTTTGAAAACACAAACTGCTGATAATACATAAATATAAAATACGAACTGCTAAAGGGATCCTGTGCCTAAACTCTAGCACAGTCTCCCTAATATTCCACGGACACAAACTGATCTTAACGTTTTCTCCATACGTGTTAGTGACACTAGGCTCCATGCAGTGCTCTTTGTGTCCACAAATACATGTTGTCAATGTGAGATATTTTTCTCACTGGATGGATATTGCCAAATTAATTTGTAGAGAGCTACAGGTACTTGTAAGAATTGGGCATTCTAAAACTGTCAGAAAGATAGAAACTAACCTAAATGTGTTCCAAATCCATATGATCTGGGCAAATAGACTTGGCTTTCGTTATCAGCACTAAAATTAAAACTTTTGTGTGCCTTGGTTTACTAAAATAAGTAGATGTGATCTCTATTCCAAAATGTTAAAAAAATAGCTTGGAAGAATGACAAGCTTTTATGTTTCCTAATTTTAAATTTTTTAAATTTTAATTAATTTTTATTTTATATTGTAAGATTTTATTTTAATTCCAGCTACTCAACACACCATGTTATATTAGTTCCATGTGTGCAGTACAGTGATTCAACACTTCCATCCATCACATGTGCACATCAGGACAAGCACAACTTGCAGTCCTCATCTCCTACTTCACTGATCCCATCCCATGTCTCACACAATTTTTATGGGTAATCTCAGTGAAACTGTTAGGAACAAGTTACATTGAATAGATGTAAATAAAGTTAGAAATTTTAGATAAAGTCTTAGTCTTCCAAATCTTTTTGGTAAACTGAAACTTTAATGTTTTGGTGAGTTAGGTCAATGGTTAAATGAAATTACTGTCATTAAATATCTAGATCATTACTAGGTAAGATAATACTAAGTTATTAGTAAATGAACATGAGTTTATCTCCTTTTGGTTACCTTATTGCAAAGAAACTGGGCTTGTTTTTAAATGCATTTTCTGCTTTCCTGAAAGATTGTTTAATGAAGAAGCACATATTTCAGCAAATTATGAAATGCATTCATACATTTCCCAACCTAAAGAATACTTGTTCACAGTTCACAACTGCTTTCTTTAAAAATGAAACTTTCCAAGAGTTAAGAACTCTAAGTAATGTAATGAAGGCTACTGAAAATAATAAGAAAAACAACTCAGAATGCAAAGAAAGTAAGATATGTGTTTTTCATAAGTAAAGGAATGAGGAACGGAAATCTATTTTTTTTTTTTCAGGATGAAAAAGAAAGGAATTTTGTTTTACAGCAAAGCTGGTTACCTAAAGAGGGTAAACTCAGGACAAAAATCTGAATGTAAAAGAGAAAGTTGTAAAGCCTTCTAAAAAGGGAATGTTTGGAAAGGAATGTCATGCATGGTCAGGAGGGCCTAAGATTGGAACGAAGAATTTTCTAATCAAAAATAAGCTGGTAAAACATCAGAATTTGGTTTTCCTTCCTCAAGAGAATGAAGGATTTTGTGGATTTTTTAAAATTTTCTTTGGAAGGGCGCCTGGGTGGCTCAGTGGGTTAAGCCTCTGCCTTCGGCTCGGGTCATGATCCCAGGGTCCTGGGATCGAGCCCCGCATCGGGCTCTCTGCTTGGTGGAGAGCCTGCTTCCTCCTCTCTCTCTCTGCCTGCCTCTCTGCCTACTTGTGGTCTCTGTCAAATAAATAAAAAAATCTTTAAAAAAATTTTTTTTTCCTTTGGAGTATTGGCCCACTTCATTCTCTTTGACCTGGAACATCCCTAAGGATTTGCTAAATTAATTTAGCTTATTTGATATGTTAAATTACATGGGAATCATTGTCAAATAAAACTTCATACTAAGTTTTTTTTTTTGGTATTATAGTTGTAAGATTGTGGCTCATGTAGATAAGGTCCATTCTGGTTCAACAAAACATGGCTCCTCATTGCCAGATGCAGGCCATCCTGATGTCCTTGTAACATGGCACCTGTTTCCTTCTGAATCAGAGAGAAGAAGGTGGGTAAAGAATGGGAGTGACTTAAAGAAAGAGTCAGGGCTACGGGAAAACCAAGACAACCACTCTGTTCTTCCCAGATCCCTGGCAAGCCCCATTTTTCTTGATTGTTTTTTTCATTCCTTCACCCACCATAGGGCATTTAAGATGATTCAAATGATAAATGGACATCAGTGGGAAGTCTTCTAAAACAGTAAAAAAAAAAATGTTCATCATCACTAGCCATCAGGGAGATTCAAATTAAAACCACATTGAGATACCACCTTACACCAGTTAGAATGGCCAAAATTAGCAAGACAGGAAACAACGTGTGTTGGAGAGGATGTGGAGTCAGGGGAACCCTCTTACACTGTTGGTGGGAATGCAAGTTGATGCAGCCACTTTGGAGAACAGTGTGGAGATTCCTCAAGAAATTAAAAATAGAGCTTCCCTAGGACCCTGCAATTGCACTACTGGGTATTTACCCCAAAGATACAGATGTAGTGAAAAGAAGGGCCATCTGTACCCCAATGTTTAGAGCAGCAATGGCCACGGTCACCAAACTGTGGAAAGAACCAAGATGTCCTTCAACGGACGAATGGATAAGGAAGATGTGGTCCATCTACATTATGGAGTATTATGCCTCCATCAGAAAGGATGAATACCCAACTTTTGTAGCAACATGGATGGGACTGGAAGAGATGATGCTGAGTGAAATAAGTCAAGCAGAGAGAGTCAAGTATCATATGGTTTCACTTATTTGTGGAGCATAACAACATGGAGGATATGGGGTGATGGAGAGGAGAAGGGAGTTGAGGGAAATTGGAAGGGAAGGTGAACCATGAGAGACTATGGACTCTGAAAAACAGCCTGAGGGTTTTGAAGGGGCGGGGGGTGGGAGGTTGGGGGAACCAGGTGGTGGGTATTAAGGAGGGCACGTATCGCATGGAGCACTGGGTGTGGTGCAAAACAATGAATACTGTTATGCTGAAAATAAAAAAAAAATTAAAAAAAGCAAACAAACAAAACCTGTTTACCTAGTGTCTAACCAAGTGTCTAACTTGTCAGGTCCATAATCCTGAACAACTTTTTGTCTCCAGAGATTTCGGGTCTCCTTCCTGTGGACCCTTTGAACACCTGCAGCTGGGTTCATTCCACTGCCACTTAGTAGGGTTTGTCATATACCTTTGTTGTTGTTTCTGTATTTTCTGGATCAGTTAAAGCCTTTCCCTGCCGAGAGACTGATGATTGCACTGTGACAAAGACCCTGTTAAAAATGGGTTTCTCCCTTGGGGCACACTTTCTGTGATTGCCAGTGACCAGGGCACATATTTCACTGGGCAAACCACAGGAGCCTTTAGGAAATTCTTGCAGACTTCGTTGAATTGTCTCAGTGTACAACCTTTTACTGATCCATTGTGTTGCACGCTGGTCTATCCAACTACTGTAAGACTGCGATGTCCAGTGCTCAAGCCTGTCATCAACAGGTTATGGAAGCCTTCCTAGATCACAGTTAAAAGGATCCTCTCCAACACAGTTCAGCCTGGTGATTAAGTATTTGAGACACATCATTAGAGGAAGGCAACCCTTGAAAGCCAGTAAAAGAGGGACCTTGCTAAGTCTCCTTCTGCAAAACTCATAGGTATTGAGCCTCCAGTGCACATCCCACAGCTACAGAAGTCTCCACCTGACACCTGGTCCTGCACAGACCCTTGATATTTCCGAATCTACTTGGAAGAAAGTGAAATACCTGACATCTAGGTAGACCGTGCTCACCCAAGACAATGGATCAAGACTCTAAGCTTTGACCAAACATGTGATCATTTCTCTCTCTTCTCTTTTCCTTTATTCTGGCAATGGCCTGGAAAGGTAACACCCTCATCTGTATTGTCCAACCGGGTCATTACTACAGCAGTATCCTCTGGAATTTAGAGCTACCTTTTATTTCAGGCTACCAGAAAAGTCAACCCTGGTCTGAAATTACTCAAGCTAAATAAGACATTTCATTGGTTAACTTCCCTACATTCATGTTCTGAGTTAGAAGGGAACTACCAGGAAAAATTGTGTTCCAAGATTCATGTCTTTGGCTGGCCTTACTTCCCTGGTTAGGGACAAACGTAGATGGAGTATGATCAAGACCTTTTCCTTCGTTCTTGAAATTGTTGCAGGACCCCTTGCCAAAGCAATGTCTGCCCAACGAGAATCCTTCCACTCTGGCCAAAGGAGTTCTTGAAAATAAGACAGCCCTTGGTTATCTCTTAGCTGAGCAAGGCTGGGTCTGTGCAGTAGACAACAGCATGTGCTAAACCCGGATGAACAGTTCTGGGGGAAGTTGAAGCCCAATAACATCAGATTACTGAGGAAGCCACGTGGCTTAAAAGAGTGACTCCTTCAGCAGGGTCTTTCTTACTCGTTTGTTTTTGATTGCTTTGAGTCTTGGAGTACATAGCCTCAAGTTGCACTCCAAACATTGGGAATTATCTGGTTTATCATAATCAATATAATCTGTGTGGTGCTTTATGTTTTCTCAAAAGCTCTAAATGCAAAACAGAGACACTAACCTGCATACTAATGATCTTTCTAAGACTGGAACATCAGGAAAAAAAAAAAAAAGAAGAGCATGACCAACTCAAAAATTGTAAGACTGCAGTGGCGACCTGTGAACATCACAAGAGTTAATCAGACAGGTCAAGAACTCTGAATACTACACTGAGGAGCAACAAGTACTGTGAGCACTTCAGAGCAGTTGCTGAGAGTGGCGTTAATGCCTTCAATTTAGATCTCTCAGTTAAGCTGAGAGTTTGATCAAAAGCTGGGGTTGTTGAAAAGGAAAACCACAGGCTCAAAATGCCTTCACATGGCTTAAGGCCCTAAGTTGGTAAGTCAAGACTTAATACCCACCCAACTGCAGTTTCAACATCCAGAACTATATAACCTTTAGCCAGTCCAGGTGGGAATTTCCTGGTCAGCGCTAGGAAGTCTACTGATTGGCCCCCTCTGTTTCCCTTAGGAGGGTGATCTTGCCAAAAACAATGGATTCTTAGCTGATTATGTTTTATTTTCTCCCTTGCTGTCTTATTTTTAAGATTTATTTATTTGTGGAGGGGTCAGAGGGAGAGGGAGAGCGAAACACAAACAGGCTCTGTGCTGAGCACAGATCCTTGTGAAGGGCTGGATCCCAAGACCCTGAGATCAGGACCTGGGCCAAAGCCAAGAGTGTGACACTTAATCTGACTGCACCACCCATGCACTGCATCTCACAGGCTATCTTGGAAGTCGTTTCTTTCTTGTGGCCACTTGGAGCGCCCCTCTATCTACTGGATAGGATACTATCCAAGTCATTAGTAGATCAATTAATACAGCCCATTAGGTCTCAAATCTTACTGGGCTGCATTTGTCTTATTTCACAGATTCATATTTTGTGCATTTACCTTTGTTTACCTTTTATATACCATAAACATTTACCTTTTCTTTCACCTGGAGTGTGATGAAGATCCCATGAAATCATGTCAGTGAAAATGCTTGCCGTGGAAAACATAACAGGGGTGAATTTATTCATATTAATGCACATCTTATCCTAAAAGTAACACAAGTATGATCACAGAGACAGCCCCAAGGTTTCAGTTCTACTGCTAACAGAGCGCAAAGCATAAATTTAACATAATCACTGGGCTAAGTGTGCTGTTAAATTTTGATTTTTCTGGTGACCAGAGCAAAGTAAAATGGAGAGTTAAGTTCCCCAGTGAGCATTACGGTAAGGGAGAAGTTCTTGTTTATGATGTATTTCACTCGACACTTATTTCTCAAATGAGTATCTCCCAAGGTCTTCTCATACAACAAAGCCAACGAGGGCATTTCTGTTCATGCAATTCTACGGTGGACATCTAGTGCTGGTTCTTGGGAGCTTTTTTTTCTTTTAGTTTTTGAGAAAAGCTTGTTCATATGTCCATACACTATACGTGGAAGCCCAGAACAGTGAGTGATTCTGAAGACAAATAAAACTCATCTTTTCCATGATTTTGACCAGCCTGGGTTGAGAAAGAGCACTTAGACACATATACACATTTTGTTATGCAAACTGTTTCCTTAATGTCTGTACGTCAATCGATGCACATGATGTTAAAAGATTTTTATTTCTTTTTTACAGTTTTTATTTTCATTCCAGTTAGTTAACTTAAGATTATATTATTTTCAGGTGCACAATATGATGAATAAAGTCACTGTATGGAAAAGAAGGAGACATTGAAAGCACTTTAAGTTTAGCTTTTTAGGCTATTTTAACACTTAACATAATTACGCCAGCATTTTCCTTCTTGGGATTTACTCCTGTGCCTCTATCTCCAACCCTCTTCCAGAACACACCTGCCGCCAGCCCTTATGCAGGAATTCTCTTAGGGCCCACTGATGACGTCCAGGGCGGGCCAGGCAGCTGCTGGGCAGCGGTAAGGTAGTAAGGAGGGCCTGCGTGGGGGACGTGACAGGGGCGGGGTGGGAAGCACAGCGGGGAGGGGTGGCAGAAACCACAGGGGTTGCAGTGAGGCAGTGGGGCCAACAGGGCGGGGCAGCGGGGAAGCGACGGCTCGGGGTGGTGGGCCGGTGGGCGGTGGCTGGGGTGAAGGGGTGGGGAGGTGGGGAGGCCAACACTGATACAGAGGCGCGAGGTGGGACGCACCTGGGCCTCAAGGGGGCGAGGGAATGAGGCGGCACGAGGGAGGCACGGCGGGGGAGGCAAGGATTTGGCGGGGGCAGCCAGGCAGTAGCAGCGGGGGACGGGAGGCGGGAACAGCGGGGTGGGAGCCCTTGAAAACGGGGAGGGCAGCAGGGCAGCACTTGGGGGTGGGGAGTGAAGGTAGACAGTAGCTCGCAGGGAGGAGAGGGGACCGGGGAGGGGGATGGAGGCGAGGCCACGCCTGGCGTGGTGGGCAGGACAACAGGCATGTGAAGGGGGCGGGGCTGCGAAGCCGGCGCGACAGCAGCGTCTGGACCTGGGACAGCAGCCCATCGGCAGTGAGGCGTCGGTAAGGGTCACAGGGACAGAGAAGTGGCGGGGGGAAGGGTTTGCTGAGGCCACATGGAGGGCGGGGCGTGCAGCCGGGCCAGGAAGCAGGGGAGGGCGGGCAGCGGGGAGGCAATGTCACTGGGTCGCAGTCGCAGCGGTGTTGGGGAGGTGCGGTGGGGTGGCAGTGGCGTTGGCGGGGCACAGTGGGTCGGCAGCAGAGTGGGGGGGGTCAGCAGGACAGTACTGGGGTGGGGGTTAATGGTGGGGGGTGGGCGGGACCAGCGGGGCGGCGGTCTCATGGTAGTGGGGCAGGGCAGGTGCAGCAGGGCCACCAAGGAAGGGGCGGTGGCCTTGGAGACCCTGGCAGCAGCAGCAGGCCGGCGGGTGGTGGGGCGGGGATGGGGGCGGGGGCAGGGCGGCAAGAAGGGGCAACGTGGGCAGTAGCTTGGGGACGGCTGCAGCGGCGCTGGGCAGATGTGCAGCGGGACAGCAGGTCCTGGGGTGCGGTAGATATGGGGGTTGGGCGTGGCAGCGGGAATCAAGGGCAACTCAGTGGGGCAATGGGGCAGTCATGGCATGGGGTGGTAGGTGGGGCCGTGGGGCTGCCCAGGCGGGAGGTGGTGGCAACCAGGTGATGACCCTATGGTCGGGGGGCGGGACCGGTGGGGGAGGGAGCCGGGGTCCCCAGAGCCAGGTGAGGGGACAACCAGGCGGTAGTGGCACAGGAGCGGTGGCGGGTTGTGGTGGGGGAGCTGTGTGACAGCCAAGTGGGGCAGCCAGGCGGCGACTGGGCGGGGGGTGGAATCTAGACAGCAGCAACCGGAGTGGGGGTGGGAACAGCCCGGAGGCGGCGGCGGGGCAGCGGCAGCAGCAGCAGCATTGGGGCTGGCGTGGTGGGCGGGCCCATCGTGCCTGTCAAGGGGGCGGGGCAGCAGCAGTGCGGAGGGCGTGGTGGGCGGGCCCACGGTGCACGTAAGGGGGCGGGGCGGTGAAGCGCGGAAGAGGCCGGGGCATAGGGCTGCAGCGGAGCGACGGCAGCTGAGGTAAGGGGGCCGGTGTGAGGGGCGCAGCAGGGTTGCAGGGGTGCACGTGGCGGTAGCATGTGGTGGAAGCCCGGGGAGGGGGGCGGATATTCAGGGCGCTAGTAGTGAGGTAATACGCCTGGCAGCGGGGAGGCAACGGAGCAGGGGGGAGGGGGAAGCCGTCAGGCGGTAGTGGCGTGTGCGGGGAGGCGGGACGGGCCGGGCGTCCGCGGGGCGTCAACGTCACGGCGTGGTGGGCGGGGCTGCATGGGCCTGCGTAGTTGGCAGCCGTGAGACAACACTGAGGTGGGGGGACGGGATCACGGGGAGGGAGCAGGGGTCACCAGAGGCGGGGAAGGGGGCAGGCAGTAGCGGCACAGGGAGGGGTGGGAGCTGCGTGGCACCCGAGTGGGGCAGCCGTGCGGCACCTGTGGGGGATGGGCGGAATCTAGGCGGCAGCAGAGGGGGTGTGGGGGGGGGAGCAGCCCCAGGCAGCGGTGCAGCAGCAGTAAGGCGGGCGCGGTGGGCGGGCCCACGGTGCACGTCAAGGGGGCGGGGCAGCAGCAGTTCGGAGGGCGCGGTGGGCGGGCCCATAGTGCACGTCAAGGGGGCAGGGCAGCAACAGCGGGTCGGGCGCGGTGGGCGGACCCATCGTGCGCGTCAAGGGGGCGGGGCAGCAACAGCGGGTCGGGCGCGGTGGGCGGACCCACAGTGCACGTCAAGGGGGCGGTGTGGCGAGGCTTGGCAAAGGCCGGGGGCCCAGGGCCGCGGCGGAGCGGCTGCAGCTGAGGTAAGGGGGCAGTGTGAGGGGCACAGCAGGGTGGCAGGGGTGCATGTGGGCGGTGGCAATGTGCTGGAAGCGTGGGGAGGGGGGCGGATATTCAGGGCGGTAGCAGCGCGGTAATGCAGTGTCAGGGGGGCAGGGGACCAGGCGTGCGAAGGAGTAACGCACGTGGCAGCGGGGAGGCAATGGAGCCAGGGGAGGGGGAAGCAGATGGGCGGTCGTGGAGGGGAGGGACCAGCCTGGCATCATCAGGAGGCCAGTGTCTTGGCGTGGTGGGCGGGGTAGCAGGGCTGCAAGGGTGCCAGGAGGTGTCAGGTGAAAACGCTCAGGTATGGGGGCGGGACCAGCGGGGGAGAGAGCTGGGGTCACCAGGGTCGGGGAGGGGGCAACCAGTCAGTAGTGGCACAGGGAGGGGTAGCGGCCCGTGGGTCGGGAGCTGTGTGCCATCTGAGTGGGTCAGCAGTGTGGCACCTGGAGGGGGTGGGTGGAATATAGGCGGCAGGGCAGCGTAGGGAGGAGGGGACAAGCCCTGAGGCAGCAGCACAGAGACAGCTTGGCTGGCTTGCTGGGCCTGCTCATAGTGCATGCCAACGAGGTGAGGCAGCGAAGCCCAGCAGAGGCCGGGGGCATAGGACAGAGGCAGCGCAGCAGTAAGGGGGCCTGTTTGGGGTGCACAGCAGGGCAGCAGGGGTGCATTTTTGGGGGGCAGCAAGCTGGTAGCAGCGCGGGGGGTGGTGGATGTGCTGGGCAGCCACACGCTTGGCAGCCAGGAGGCATCGGAGTGGGGGGTTAGTAGCTAGGCGGTAGTGTCGCTTGGGGGTGGGCAGGACTAGCTGGGTATAAGCGGAATGTCAGTGTCATGGCGTGGTGCGTCAGGCAGCAAAGCAAGGGCTTGGCTTTGCTGGACTTGATGCATGTGTACAGGGCGACACCACTGTTAGCAACAGCAGCGAAGACCCAGGGCAGCAGCGGAGAGGCAATGGTGGTTTTAAGTGGGGGCGCTGTGGACGGGGGTGCAGCGTGGTGGGTGCGGCTCATGTTGTGGGGGCAGCCTGGTGGTACCAGTGCAGGGAAGGTGGAGTAGGACACTTGGGGCGGCAGCAGCGTGGCAACAGGGGTAAGGAATCGGGAAAGCTCCAGAGTGGGGGGCAGGGGTAGCGGCTAGGTGGTAGCTGCAGGGAGGGGTGGGCAGGGAACAGCAGGGGGCAGCGTGGCAAGTGGGGCAGTCACGCAAGTCAATAGGGCAGGCCTGCGTAGGGCTGGGCTACAAAGACCAGCAGCTGCAGGACCCAGGAAAGCAGCGGGACGTATAGGGCAAGAGTGGGACACAGGGTGGCAGCAGATCAGAAGCAGGGTAGCGGTAAGGGGGCAGTGATGGCGAGGGGCAGAGGATTGGTAGTGGGGGTGTGGTGTACTCGGCAGGGTAAAGGTGTGGGGAGAGCAGAGAGGGGTGGATGCAGCAATGCGGTGGGGCAGCAGGACAGTAATGAGCATGCTGGTGGGCGGGGTGGGACAGCGTGGCTGCACGGGTGCATGTGGGGTGGCCGGCAAGTGGTGGCGTGTGAAGGGGGGACGGAATCAGCTGGGAGGCAGCGGCACAGCAACTGCACAGGAAGGGCATGAAGGGTGGGGTAGGGCCTTAATGCATGTCAATGGGGTTGGACAGTGAAGGTCAGTAGTGGCCTGGGGCACAGGGCAGAAGTTTAGCTGCAGCAGCGGTGGTAAGGTGGACAGTAGGAGAGGTGTGCTGTGGACTGCAGGGTCACGAGGCAGGGGCACCCAGGTGGTGGCAGCATTGCGAGAAGGCTGGGATGAGTGGGGCGGCAGCAGCAGGTCAACGGGGAGGGAATCTGGAGGCACCGGAGCAGGGGTAGGGGGGCCAACAGGTGGTAGCTGTTCAGGGGTGTTTGGTGGGACCAGCAGGGCAAGAGCATCAGGTTCATAGCTGTGTGGGCAGGGCAGTGGCTCTGCACAGCCGCGGCAGCAAGGGGACAGTATGCAGTGAAGAAATGGCGCGGGGGGAGGGGCAGTGAGGCAGCAGTGACTTGAGGAAGGAAGTGACTTGAGGAAGCGCAGTTGGATGGCAGCAGACGTGGAGGCAAAGCAGAGAGGCAAAGCGGGGAGGGATTGGCCCAGATGTGGTTGGGAGGGACTAGTGGCGCAGCAGGTACGTGGCAATGGTGCGGCATGGCTTGGGGGCCGGGTGGGGCAGTGGAGATGGGCGGGAGCAGCAGGGTGACCGCGGTAGCAGTGGTGGTGCTGTTGGAAACAACAGGCACCAGGGCAGTAGAAGCACTGGAGGGTGGCGCAGCAGGGTGGCAGAGTGCTGGGAGGTGCACACGGGAGCGGTAAGGGCAATGGGGGTGGCACAGCAGGGCATCAGTTGCAGCAGGCAGGGCAGCAGGGCGGCTATGGCGAGGGTTAGCCGTTGTGGGACAAAGAGGCAGTGCTGTGGAGTAGCAGGGTGGAGGGTGGCAGCGCTGGTGGCAGCGGCCTGTCGGGAATGGGGGGTGGAAGGGACCTTGGCGGGTGTGTGGGGCGCAGCAGGGTGGCAGTGGGGGGATGGCACAGTGGTGTGGCAGTGGTACGGGGTGTGGGGATGAGCCAGGTGGCAGAAGCACAGGTGGGGGGGGGCAGTGATTTGGTAGCAACGCTATCAAATGCTTTTTGTGCATCTGTTGAGATGGTCCTATGACGTCGACCCTTCGTTTTGTGAATGCGGCACATTAGTTTGATTTGTGGATGTTGAACCACTGTGGCATCCCTGAAATAAATCTTACGGGTTCGTACCTCTTCCTGTATTGTAGAATTCGGTTTGCTGATATTTGGGTGAGGATTTTTATGTTTACGTTCATCACAGATAATAGTCTGTCACTTTCTTGGGGCACCTTGGGAGGTTTCGATAAGGGCCATGCTGGCCTCATAAAATGAGGTGGGGAGCCTTCCTTCCTCTTGTTTTTCTGGCAGAGTTTGAGAAGGATTGGTATTCATTTTTTTCTGTGTATGATTCATAGAATTCACTGGTGAAACCATGGGGTCCTGGACTTTTGTTTGTTGGAAGTTTTTGATTTCTTGTTTAATCTCCCTACTGGTCATTGGTCTGTTCGGATTTCTGTTTCTTCAGGATTCAGTCTTGGCAGGTTGTATGTTTCAGGGAATGTCTCCTTTTCTTTTGGATTATCCAGCTTGTTGGGGTGTAATTGTTCATAGTACTTTCTTATGAGCCTTTGCATATTTATGGTATCAGGGAACATCTCTTTCATTTCTGATGATGAGTCCTCTTTTTTGTTAGCTTGAGTCTGGCTGAGACTCTGTCAGCTTTGTTCTTTTCAAAGAACCAGCTCTTTGTTGATCTGTTTTTTTAAAATATCTTTCTGTTGTCTTTTTAGTCTGTATTTCATTTATTTCAGTTCTGATGTGTTCCTTTCTTCTACCAACTTTGGACTTTATTTGTTCTTTTTCTGTTTCCCTGAGGTATCAAGTTAGGTTGCTTATTTGAGATGTTTCTTGTTTCTTGAGTTAGGCCTGTATCAGTATACACTTCCTTCTTAGAACCACTTTTTTTTAAAAAAGTTAGCTCTAAGGGGTGCCTGTGTGGCACAGTCTGTTAGTTGTTGGCCTTTGGCTCAAGTCATGGATTTAGGGTCCTGGAATGGAGCCCTGCATCAGCTCCCTGGTCAGCACGGGGAGCCATTCTCTCCCTCTTCTACTGCCTGCTGCTCCTTCTACTCTGCTCAGTCTGTCTGCCTCTGTCTCTCTCTCTCCCGCTCTGTGTCAAATAAATAAATGACATCTTTAAAAAAATAAAGTGAGCTCTATGCCCAGCGTGAGGTTGAAACTCCAAACCATAAGATCAGGCGTCACAGAGCTCCACCGACTGATCGACTCGACTAATCGACTAATCGGGTGCCCCATTTTAGAACCTGTTTTACTGCATTCAGTAAATTTTGTTTCATTGTATGATTTTTTCATTTGCCTCAAAGTATTTCTGTGTTCCTATTTTGGTTTGCCCATGAACCCAGTTGGTTGTTCAGTAGCATGTTGTTTAGTCTCTGTGTTTATGAATTTCCAGTTTTCTTCTTGTAATTGATTTCTAGTTCTATATCACTGTGGTTGGAAAAGATGGTTGATTTGATTTCAGTCATCATTTGGGAAAATTCTAGGCTTCTGGAGTTTATTGACTCGTCTTGTGGCCTCATATATGACCTATGGTGGAGAATGTTCTAGGTGTACTTGAGAGGAAAGTATTCCATGTGCTGCTTTTGGATGGAGGGTTCTGTGTGTATCTGTCAAGTCCATCTAAGTAACGGGTTGTCTGAGGCCGATGTTTCCGTTGTGATCTTCTGTCTGGATGGTGTATCATTGAGATAAGTGTGTGGTATTAAAGTTCCCTATGGTATT
This sequence comes from Martes martes, assembly GCF_963455335.1. Taxonomy (NCBI): domain Eukaryota; kingdom Metazoa; phylum Chordata; class Mammalia; order Carnivora; family Mustelidae; genus Martes; species Martes martes. Next base: position 89,168,566 of record NC_137902.1, on the reverse strand, counting down.
TGTGCTGATTGCTTCTCTTAGGTTTGTTCATATATGCTCTACATATTTAGTTGCTCCACCGTTGGGTGGGTAAGTATTTATAAATGTTGCATCGTCTTACTGCATTGATTCCATTAGCAATTTGTAGTGCCCTTCATTGGCTCTTGTTACAGTGTTTGGATTTTTTCTTTTTCTCCTCCATTGGACTGAAAATCAGAAGATCATCTCTTAGCTCTGCAGCCATGAACAAAGCACACCCCTGCTCTAAGTCTGGTTTTCTTTTTTTTCCTCTGTAAATAAACACAATAAATTCTTCTCCCAGGACCATATCCTGACTCCAATAAGACAATGTGTATAAAAGCGCTTTGTAAACGAGGAGATACTGCCCAGTTATGAAAACGATTATGCAACCACCAAATGTTCAGGATGAGATTTTTTAAGACATACTTATTTATTGTAGAGACAGAAAGAGAGTGCATGCACAAGCATATGCTAGAGAGGGGAGGGTCAGAGGGAGAGAGGGAATCCTCCAGCAGCGTCCCCGCTGAGTGCGGACCCTGGTGCGGGGCTCTCTCCCAGGAGCTTGGGATCTTGATTTGAGACAAAATCAAGAGTCAGCTGCTTAACTGACTGTGCCACCCAGGTACCCCAAGAATCAGATTTTTTAAAACATTTTTTGAGGGCTTACTCTCATAGGTACTATTCTAAGTGACCTCTATTTCATTCAATTCTAAAAACTATTCTTAAATTAAAAATAGAAGCTGTTCTAAAAGCAAATATTCATAATATCCTCAGAGGTGGGCAAACAGGCGGAAAAGGGGTTAAGTAGGGGCACTGGGGTGGTTCAGTCGTTGAAGCTTCTGCCTTCGGCTCAGGACATAATCCCAGGTTCCTGGGATCGAACCCTAGGTCAGGCTCCCTGCTCAGTGCGGAGTCGTCTTCTCCCTCTCCCTCTGTCCCTCCCCCTGCTTGTGTCCCCCCCTTCTCTGTCTCTCAAATAAAAAATTAAAAAGGTAAGTTACTTGCTCAGTGACATGATAAATATTAGAACTAGATAGAGTCCTGAGTGTGTCACCCTGAAGAATGTGTTTTTTCATTTTTACATTTACCAAAAAATACCTAGCTCTCAGAATACTATAGATTCAATTAGTTTCCTCTTTCTCCATACATTGAGTATCGGAAGATGCTACAATTCCAGGACCCTGGCTGGCTGGGTCGGCGGAGTGTCTGACTCTTAATCTCCGGGTTACGAGTTTAAGCCATGTTGGTGGTACAGATTACTTAATTGAAAAAAAAAAAAAAGATGCTATAGTTGGGCTTGTTTTCTTTTTTCCTTTTGACCCCTTCACCCATTTCTCCCACCTCCAACCCCAAACTTCTGCCATCCCCCATCTGTTCTGTCTGTAAGCTCATATTTTTGTTTTTGTTTTGTTGAAGGTTCTACATGTGATTTCTAGTATTTGTCTTTCTGTCTGGCCCGTTTTACTTAGCATAATGCCTTCATGGACCACCGTGTTGTAAATCGAAAGATTTCATCCTTTATTATGGCTGAGTAGGATTCCACTGTGTTTATCGACCACAATTTCCTTATTCATTCATCCACTGATGGCATTTAGGTCGTTTCTTTATTTTCTCTGTTGTAAATAATCCTGCAGTGTGCTCAGGGCTGAATATACCTTTGTGAGTTAGTGTTTTCATTTCCTTCAGATAAATACTCAGAAGGGGAATTGCTGGCTCCTTTGGGTGTTCCATTTCTCATTTTTTTGAGGAACTTTTGTATTGTTTTCCATAGTGGCCGCACCCATTTGTACTTCTAGTAATGGTGCGCTAGAGTTTTCCTCTACTCTACATCTTCACCAAAACTTGCTATTTCTTGTGTGTTTTTGATAATGGCCCTTCTGACAGGTGTGAAGTGGTGCCTCATTCTGGTTTGATTTGAATTTCCCTGATGATTAGTGACGTTGAGCATCTTTTCATGTACGTGTAGACCATCTGTATGTCTTCTTTAGGAAAATATCTATTTGGATCTGCTCCTGTTACATTAAATTACTTGTGGAGTTTTTGTTGGTTTTGGTGCTTTTGTGTGTTTTGTTTTGTTTTTGTTTTGCTGTTGAGTTGCATGAATTCTTTATATTTTGAATATTAACCCCTTACTGGATGTATAATTTACAAATGTTTTACCTTAGGTTACCATTTTATTTTGTTGATGGCTTCCTTTGTTTGGACATTTTATAGTTTGATGTTGGCACATATTTTGCTTCTTTGTTTGTTTTTACTTTGGTATAAGCTTAAAAGCACCACTACCAAGACCTATGTCAAGGACTTTTCCAAACCCTGCGTTTTCTGCCATAAGTTTTATAGTTCCAGGACTTGAATATATTCAAGTATTTGACCCATTTTGAGTTAGTTTTTGTGTATGGTGTAAGAGAATGGTGCAGTTTTGTTCTTCTGCATGTGGCTCTCCGGTGTTCCCAGCACCATTGATGAAAGAGACTATTTTCTCCCCCTCGTTTATTCTTGGCTCCTTTGTCATAAGGTCCCGGACCATAGATGTATGTGTTTACTTCTGGGCTCTCTCCTGTCTTCTGGTGATGTGTGTGTCTGTTTTTATGGCAATGCTAGATTGTTTTGATTACTCAAGCTTTGTCATTAGTCTGAAATGAACAAGCGCAATGCCTTTAGTGTGGTTCTTCTTTCTCTAGATTGCTCTGGTATTGTGTCTTTTGTGACATCATACAAATTTTTAGATCCTTTGTTCTCTTTCTGTGAAAAGTGTCCTTAGAATTTTGATAGGAATTGCAATGTAGATGGTTTAGGGAAGTATAGACATTTTACCACTATAGATTCTTCTCACCCATGAATATGCCATATCTTTCGGTTTATGTGTGTTGCCTTCGGTTTCTTTCCTTACTCTCTTGTAGTTTTCATTATACAAGATTTTACCTCTTGTTGAAGTTTATTCCTGGGTATTTTTTTTAAAGGTTTTGTTTATTTATTTGACAGAGAGAAAGATCACAAGTAGGCAGAGAGGCAGGCAGGGGGTGGGGAAGCAGGCTCCCTGCTGAGCAGAGAGCCTGATGTGGGGCTCGATCCCAGGAGCCTGAGATCATGACCTGAGCCGAAAGCAGAGGCTTAACCCACTGAGCCACCCAGGCGCCCCTATTTTATTCTTTTTGATGCAATTTCAGGTGGGATGATCTTCCTAATTTATTTTCTGATGATTCGTTCTTAGCGTATAGAAACACAGCAGGTTTTGGGGTAGTGATATTGTATCCAGTCCCTTTACTGAATTTAGTCATAGTTTGAACAATTTTTCATTGGCTTCTTTGAGGTTTTCCTTATATTCTGTATCATCTGCAAGCAGTGACCACTTTACTTCTTTCTTTCCAGTTTTGGTGCTTTGTGATTATCTTCTTGCATAATTGTTCTGCCTTGGATTTTCAATATTGTGTTCAGTAAAAGTGGCAAGGAAAGATCGGCAGTGTTCCTAACGTCGGCGATCTTAGAGGAAATAGTAACAGCTAAAACTTTTCGGTATGGGATGTGACATAATCTGTGCGGTTGTCACATACGGCCTTTTTAAAAAAAGATTTTATTTATTTATTTGAAAGAGAGAGAGATCACAAGTAGGCAGAGAGGCTGAGAGAGGGGGAAGCAGGCTCCCTGCTGAGCAGAGAGCTTGATGCCGGGCTTGATCCCAGGACCCTGGGATCATGACCTGAGCCGAAGGCAGAGGCTTTAACCCACTGAGCCACCCAGGTGGACCATATATGGCCTTTTTGGTGTTGAGGTATGTTCCCGGTCTATGTACTCTGTTGAGAGTTTTGATTGCAAAGGATATTAAAGTTTGTCAAATGCTTCCCTGCATCTCAAGATGATCACATCATTTTTATTCTTTATTTTGTTAATGTGCTGTATCACTTTGATCGATGTGCACCTGTAAACCATCATTGCATTCCTGCAAGATCCCACTTGATCGTAGTATATGATCCTCTCAGCATATTGGTGAACTTGGGTTTCTGGTATTTTGTTGAACATTTGTGCATCTATGGTCATCAGGGATATTGGACTGTAAGATTCTTTTCTTGGGGTGTCCTCGTTTATTTTTGTATCAGGGTAATATTGGCCTCAGCAAGTGCGTTTAGAAGCTTTCTCTCCTGTTTTTTGGAAAAGTGGGCAAAGGACTGGTATGAATCCTTCCCTGAATGGTAGAATTTACCATGAAAGGCATCTGGTTCTGGAACTTGGATTTTTGGGAGGTTTTAAATTGCTGATATGATGAGTACTGGTGTTTTATGTAAGTATTGAATCACTAAAGATGAAACTGTTTCCATATCTGGGTGGTGGGATGGATGAAGGGGAACGAGAGTCATGGGGGCCCAGCACTCAGAGGCTCCATCCGCCACTGTGGCTGTGCCATTCCTCTCAGATGCTGGCAGAGGACGAAGGACGTGGTGGAAACACGGCAGAGTGGTGGTGTCGGGAATGTGGGGTCCGAGTGGGGTGATGAGACTGATGCGTGGCCCTCCTGTCCCACCCACAGGGTATCAGATGGCCTGCTGCCTGGCCAACAGCAACTCCAGCACATTAACCACAGTGGAGATGGGTGCCATGGTGAGGCGATTCACGGCCACCGAGCTGGCCCCAGAGTCAGCATACATCTTTAGGCTGATGATCAAGATGAGGCAGGGCTGGGGGAGCCCCTAGAGGCCACCATCATCACCACTGAGAAGCGAGGTAAGGTCAGAGGCCCAGGTCCACTGTCCTGGTGACATGGGGAGGATAGCTGGGCCCAGTTGGGAGCCATAGACTTGCTGGGTCCACGGCTTCCTGGGGCAGGGCTTGCAGGGTAGTGTGTCTACACAGCCTGGTATTTACCAGACAGGCAGGAATGTCTCTGGAGAGGAGGTTGTGTAACTGGGATCAGGGTGGCTCTGAGTCTCTGTGTTGGAGGGACGCTCCCTGAAGCCAGGTGCTTTTTCTCTGATGTTCAAGACCACATGACCAGCTGAGCCAGGTGTTCCAAAACACGTTTCCTACCAAGCAATCCTAGGGAGATGTGTCTTCATGGATGCCGCTTCTGTTCCAAGCACTGGTGTGAAGTGCTTATTGTTCATTGTCTTGGTTTATCCTCACCAAATGCTGGGGGACAGAGTGCTGTGAGGCCCAGTTCTACAAAAGACATGGGGCACAGACAAATTCTGTCATTTGCCAGGGACACAGCTGTTGAGGCAGTGATGTGGACACCCTTCACAGACACTGGGTTCCCTGTTCCCACAGCAGTCTGCTGTGGGTTCCCAACTCAGTGAGCCCCTGATATGCCGTCCAGCCTCATCCTGGGATCTGCCTCAGGGGGTTCCCTTCCCAGGGCCACCTCAACTACTATAGGCCCTTTTTATGCCACCTGACCTTGGAGGGACCACAGGGGTTCCAGCTTAGGTCTGAGTCAGGGCAGAGCAGGGGCAATCTGGAATGCAGAGAAGCCACTGAACCCCCACTCTGAGGCTGCCAGGAGCCTGTGTGGCTTTCAGGGCAGCGTGGTGCCTGTCAGTTTCTGTGCTACAACCAGCCCACATGCATAGTTCCCTTCGAGTTCTGGCTTCAGAATGTGTGGCTCAGGGACTGCATCCCAGTTCTCTCCACATCCAGGGAGCAGGCTGTGCTTTGGCCCTGCTGAGGTCACAGGGTAGCACACGGTTAGTAGCTTGACTCGGCCTATCCCAGGAGTGGTGTTGAGGGGAACATAGGGCTCATTTACCTCCTGTGCTCTTGAACGGAGAGCCCCATCCATGCCCCAGAGCTATCTCCCTGGACTTTGGAGCAAAATCAAAACAACAAAATGAAAGGATCCAGGATACATTTGGGCTCATTTCCCTGCAGAGGTGCTCTTGGTCTGTGGCTCATCAATGTCAGAGCAGGGCTTTTACTGGAGCACAGGTAGGCTGACAACCAGGCCTACTGCAGAGTATCTGGAAATGTTGCCGCCCTGGGAGAAACCCATTTGCTCACTACTCAAGTGTGATTTGTGCTGTTGTGCTGACTCCTCCTCTGACCCACCTGCGTACCATGAGAGGCTGAGTGAAATACGGTGCCTGGAGTGTAGATTGTGTTGGCTTCTCTATACATCTGTCCCTAGGGGTTATTCGGCTGGTGGGGTGGGGGCTAAGGGGCAGGTTATTTGGGGCCGATGTGCTTTGCTTCTGAGGAGCCCCCTGAGGTTGAGCAGGAAGGCGGGGGCTGCAGTCCGAACTGGCACCTGGGCCCACGTTGGTCACCACGGTGGTTGGGTTGAGGGGAGCGCAGGGCAGGCCAGGTGGAGTCTATGGCTCCTCAACTGCCTGTTGACAGCCTGCAACCCAGGGCTCGGGGCACCGGAGCAGAGCCAGAGTCGCAGGGCCCAGCAGATGCTCATAGGGAAGGACTGGAGCCAGGGAGGGAGGCAGGCAGGCTCAGGCAGCCGCATCAGCCAGCCGGGTCGCCGGGGGGGCTGAAGCCCGGCTCTGCTCTGTGCTGCACTGGAGGGTTGGCATGTCTCAGGGCAAAAAGCACACAGCGGGAAGTCTGCCATCACCACAACCCTGAAGTAGACGGTGTGGTGTGGCGCGCACTCAGGCACCTGGGTGCGGTGGGGGTGTCTCCTCATCCAGTCTCCTTTCGAATGGCTAGGTCAGCACCTGGGCGTTGGACGGAGGGCAGCTAGCTAGGGGACGGGAGTTCTTTCTGAGGAGGCTGGCAGGTGGAATGCTGCCCCGTGGCTGGGGTGGGCAGTGGGGGTAGAGACCAAAATAGTCTGCTAAGCGCTAAGGCTTAGGATCTGTGCAAGGGGATTCTTGGAAGCGCCACAGAAGAAGAGCCCCATCTGCACGTCTCTGCAGCTCTGTTCCCCCTGCACAAACCTTGGATGGGTGCCAGGAGGGAGAAAGGGTGGGAAGGAGTATATTTGCTCCTTCCTCCCCTATGTGGGTTACCTTCTTCCAAAGAGATCCATCGAGGACATGGAACACAGAGGCCGAGCGGCCTGGTGGACACCAGGAGAGGGTGTGCTGTGCAACCGGGGTAGGAAGGGCTAGACCTGCCTGACCATGGTGGATGCAAAGGGGGCACTGAACAGGTTTGTGGGCCTGGGGCAAGGCGGTGAGCTGCAGGGCTTCACCATCATCCAGGAAGCCTCCATAAACGCCGCTGCAAATCCTTTACAACCCCTCTGGTTTTTGCCTTGGGAGAAAATTCTAGAAGCAGAACCCTTAGCTCAGAAGACATGAGCGTGTTTGGCTTGGAGATATGGAAACTCATGGACACGCCATGCCCTGGCGACCAGGATGCAGGTCTTGTGGCCTCTCTGCTTCCATGGTGATGTCTTGCCTTCTGTGTTTGGTGAAAATACATCTCATTAAGCGTGTGTCCGCAGGTCCTTCCTCCCTACTTTGCCATTAAATGCCTGTGACTGTACCCGGTGATGTACCTTGTGGGGTCTTAGTGTCTGATTGTGAAAATTCTCAAACTCACCTGGGTACGGATTTGCAGAACTCATGGAAAAGCTGCATTCAAGCCAAACAAGAATTAATAAGCGGGGACTGAGTGAGCTGAGGATCGTGAGTCTACCTTTGTGACTCTTGTTTGAAACCTTGCTGGTTCTTTAATGTTTCTTCTTCCAGATCGAGGGAAACGGTATCTGAAAATATCCGTGATCTACAGAAATGTGATGAAACATTTCTGTGTGAACAAATGGGAGCATTTAACTTCTCTCCCTCCCTGAACCCTCCATCATTCAGGAACTCTCAGGGAGAATTCTTTCTTCCAAGGTACTTAGGATTATTGGCGTACGTTCAGCACAAGCGCCTTTTTCTTGTAACAGGACACCGCTGGAAACGTTGGTTATTTTACCAAGAGATTGAGTGAAATGTCCAATTTGAGAGTAACGTGTATAGACTCGGATAACGACCAGACAGTTTTCAGGAATTAAGGGTGACTTTGTGGAGCCCCTTGGCAATAGCGGCTTCCCACCTCGATGACGCAGTGCCGAGGAGCCTTGCCAGATGAGTAGGGAATGTTACTTGTTGGAAGGTATGGGAACCTCAGGATATTTGGGGGACCTTGAGAAGAGGAATCCACCCAAATCGACAGGTATCGCAGTCAAGTCTGATGGGAGTATTGCGCTTGGCTTTGGCCTGGACGCACTACTGAAAGTTCACTCTAGAGATTCCTCATGAAAAGTTTCAGCACAGCAGGGTTTCAAAATCTGTATGGAACGGTCCGTCACTATGCCTGCCAGGCTTAGTTAGAATAGATGCTAAGAAACCAAGTGTGCTTGTGGCTGCCTTCTTGCATCTAAGAAACCATCCCAAATCCATTGAACTGAAATCCATCACCCATGTGGACTGGCATCCGCTGCCACCACCGCCAGGTGTTTCTGTGCCTCCAATGGGTCCCGTGAAGCTCTGAATCTATTTAGTTCACAATCAGGTCTGGGGACCTCACTTTGGAGGCTGGCAGTGTTTTCTGATTGGGAAAATCCTATCATAACTATACCCCAAATCGTCCCAGAATCCTCTAGAAGCTGGTTGTTGGAGGGCTTGCCCTTTGGGTCAGTAGCATAATCTCTGGTCAGGAGTGAAACAACTTCAATCTCCAAGGTATAGGTTATATTCATATTGGGTGGTGATTAGTTGTTGCTTTTTTTATTTCTTCTTTTGAGTTCCAGGGTCCATGAGAGGCATGTCTTAGAAAGGAAAGACCGGAGGCTCCTTTCAGCCAAATAGAGTTGTGAAAAAAGAAAGGAAGCAAGACTAACAGAGTCACTCACGTAGAGTAGAAAAGACATTGAGGAGGTAGAGTAGATGCATATCTCCTATGGGAGTTGTGTGTCGAAGTGACGGAGTAGATGAATGAGAACCATGTCAAAGGTGAAAGACGATTCCAGGAGAAGTAAGCATCTCTAGGACGGTCATGCAAAATGCAGTTGAAATAGGGTTTATGCAGATTTTCTGTTTTGGTTCTGGGAGCAGCAGGAACTTTATTTAGACTCCTATCACTAGTTGCACGTGGTGATTGACCTCTGGGCCATCTCCTGGCCCATATCCTCCTGCTTGGGTCTGGCAAAGATATCAAGGAACTCCCGGTAGCAAATTGACCATGTATGTATGATTTGAAGGTCTGCCAGCAGCAATGCTGTCTTTCACAGATCGCGGGGCCCTGTGGTTTGGGCATCTTTGAGCTTGTGCTCTCTGCTGGAAGGGAGGGGCACGCTTTCAGTTTTGGGTGACATTGTGTCTTCCCGAGTGCGGGTCCTGAGACCTCAACTAAATGCTCTCCTTGTTTTAACAGGTGGTGCCTCAGGGCTCAGAGGACATGGCCTCATGGGCAGCATCCAAAGGGTCTGGCCTCTGTCTCTTCAGTGCAGATTCAAGTGCAACATGTACAGGAGTGTGACCCCTGCCGTCTCCCTGGTGGATGTACATCACAGTAGTAAGTTGTCTTGGTTTGGAACCTTCCGCCTGAGTTGAGGTTCAGGCCTTGACTTGGGTGTCTTTTTTGCTGGCTTCTGTCTTTCTTCCAGAGGGAAAGATGCCCTCTTATTGTTGATTAAATTGGAAATGTACCCTTAACCAGAATATCTAGAGTTTGCTGCTTGGGGAAAATTACTTGGTGGCACATATGGAGAAGGTTCTGCAGGTCCCTGCCCCATACAAAACATCTTAACTCCAGGTTGCGTCTGTTAGCAGAATCCTGAGTTACTGCAGGGTTATCTTATAAATAGAAATTCTCTCCAAAATAGTGTGTTCTGCCAACACATTCTTTTTAGGGCCAGTAAACTAAAGAATATTGGGCATCTTTACAAATGGATCTCTGAGTGGACGTGCTTTTTTTTTTTTTTTTTTTTTTTTTTTTTTTTTGTAAGAGGGGGAGGTGGGAGAGGGAGAGGTAGACACTGGGTAGGCTCTACATGTTTTGCAGAGCATGACACAGGGCTCGATCTCACAACACTGAGATCATCACCTCAGCCAAAATCAAGAGAGTCAGTAAGAAGGTCACTCACATAGAGTAGAGAAGACATGAGGAGGTAGAGTGTATGCCCATTTCCTGTAGGAATTCCATATCACTGAAGAATCAGGGTAGATGAATGAGAACATGTTTCTAATATGAAGATTCTAGGAGAAGTAAGCATCGCTAAGATGGTCATGTGAAATGCAGTTGTAATAGGGTTTCTGCAAGTCTTCTCTTTGGTTTTGGGAGCAGCGGGAAGTTTATTTAGTCTCTTGTCACTAGTTGCCGGTGGTGATTGACGTCTGGGTCACGTTTTGTCCTACACGCTCCTCCTTTCGTCTGGCATAGACATCATGGAACTCCTGGTAGCCAGATTTGGAAGTGGAGGGACTGAGGGAGAGAGAGACCCTTAAGCAGGCTCCACATGCTGTGCAGAGCATGACACATGTCACGGGCTCGATCTGACAACCCTGAGATCAGGACCTGAGCCAAAATCAAGAGTTGGTCCCTTAACTAAAAGAACCCTACAGGCATTCCTGGATGTGCTTTGTGTTTATGGAAGGCAGTGTACATACCCCGTCCTGTTCTATAATCTTCTAAATTAAGGACTATTTCCATATCGGCAGTGGTCTTACACCTTCTCAGGCCAAGAGATAAGTAACTATGTTTGGTGGTAGAGAAAAGCAGTTGGCTACCATATCCTCTCAGAGGGGGAGGTAGCGCTCACTGCCTGACTCTGAACAGCCCAGTTTTATTCCTGTCCTGATACACACAGTTCTTCCAAAACAGCACCTCTGTAAAAGATAAAATTAATTTGCAAGCCCCTGGGTGACACAGTTGGTTAAGCATCTGCCTTTGACTAAGGTCAGGATCCCTGGATCCTGGGGGATTAGGCCCTGCATTGGGTACCCTTCTCAGTGGGAGGCCTGCTTCCTCTCCCTCTTCCCCCCCAGCTGACTCCCAACTATTCTTGATCCCTCTCTAGCTCTCTTGATCTCAAAAAAGTAAAGGAACACAAGTATTTCTAAGTAAGAAATTAATTTGTAAGTCGTTTCTAATTTATGAGGATAATATTAGTAGAATTAAGGACACATGAGAGGTAGATCCCAAACCATGTGTTTGATGAATCTTGTGGCCATTCATCCTTGCGATCTACATACATCGATAGGTCAGTGTTTTTGTGAACGGACGTCGAGCACCTCGTGCTCTGAGATTCTGAGTTCACCCTCCAGTTGATGTTCTCATGGATCCCAGGCAGTGTTTCTTCCTGGGATCCCACTTCCTACCAAGAGACAGTACCCGTGTCAGTTGTGAGAGCTCGTAAAGGAAAAGTCCCCCGTTCTTACTTGGCACAGTGTGCACGGTTGTGAGACCCCCCCCCCACGCCTGTTCGGGGATCCTGGCCTTTGTGCAAGTACTGATGGATCGGAGCAGATGTGCTTGATTTCTAGCGATTGGTTACTGGAATAGCGCATTGTGCATCCCTCAGCACGGGACCCAGTTGTATGTGTTTGCAGCGTCTGAGTTTGTATCTCAGTGTCACCCTAAGAAATTCCTTGGGAGGTCTTTGCCCAGTGATTTTCGGATGGGAGTGTCCGGGGAAGGGTTTCCCCGCGTTGCGCTGGGATCAGGGATTCCTTGGCATGAGGGTGTCGTTGCTGGCTAAGGAAGAAGGGATACCTGAGCCCATTCCTTTCCACATCACACCGGGAGGATTTTCTTGTGTGGGAATCCTCCCAGGGCCTTCCCGTGTTGGCTCCGTGAGGACTGGGATTCCCACATGGATCTCACCAGCATTTAGCCGCCGTGATGACGCAGGGGATCCCGGGAGGTGCCTGCGCCTTCGCTCCCGTGGGAGGGATGACACGCACTCTGAGATGGTAGCGGGAGCTCAGGCCCGAGCCCCAGTTGAAGCTTCTCCCACCAGGCTACAGCGCTCGTGGTTCTCCCCGTGTGAGTTCTGTGTTGTTGGGAAGGGGCCCGCTTCTGGCAGAAGGCTCTGCCTCTGTGACGGGAGACACGGTGTCTCCCCTGTGTGGTTTCTGTGGTGGTGAGAAAGGTGGGCGCTCTGGGTCCAGGCGGGAGCCCAGTGATGACAGACCCAGGTTCCTCTGCTCTGAGTTGTCGGGTGTCTCCAAATGTGAGAGCCGTATCGAACGGCTCTCCCACGTTGACCGCATCGGTCGGAGTTCCCGCCGGTGTGGATCCTCGGATGCTGGCTCAGGGTGTGTCTGGACTAAATGCTTTCCCCCGAAGGTGGCATTCAACCAGTTTCTGTCTGCGGGAACGTGCCCATGGCCTCGAAGGGATGCGTGTTGCTGCGAGCTCTCGTGCAGCAGTCCCACCACATGGCTTCTACCCCGTGGGAGGTGCTGGGCGTGAATGTGAGCAGAGCTCTCCGAAGGAAGGGTCTCCCACCTTCGTTCCCTCCCTAAAGGGCCTCTCCGGTGGTCTTGCTGTGTACCGAGGTGAGCACTGCCCTGCAATTGTTTGCCCCATGCGTGTCATGTCTCCTTTCCTCGGAAGGGTGAGTTCTCTCGTGTCTCGCGAGGGGAGAGCCCCGAGTCAAGGCTCTCCCACCCTGGGGAGAGGGGTGTGGTGCGATCCAGGATGAACGAGCCCTGATGTCCTTGGCACCGGGGACGCGTGGCAGTCAGTAAATACAAGGTGTGTCTTCCCCGGACACAACACACATGGAGCGAGGTGAGGGACGTGAGACATCTCCCTCCTGGGCCCCAGCATTGGCCGGGTTCCTGGGCAGTGTGAACCCTCTGCTCATGGCCAGAACAGGAGGGGTTGTGGAAGGGTTGCTCCCTCATGTCCCTCCCTTCCCGCCTCAACGTACGCATTGCAGCCCCTCCCTTCAGGAACGGTCTCTGCGTCTACCTCTGCAAGCCGCTTGTAGTCGGGTGCCGTGTGCCTTTCCCGAATTCAGATAGATCTTTCTACACGGTAGCCTCACTCCCACGTCAACTGCTGCTTCAATTTTCGATGTTTCCGTTTCAAAGACTATATACCTGTGAGTCGTGTTGAAGGCAGTGACTTTTCCAGACACTCGGGCGGTGGCTCGCCCTGAGGCCCATTTCAGCCGAGAAATGAAACTCTTCCGATTTCTGGTGGGACAGCCCGTATGCTCGGGGTCTTGGAAGACAGGAGAGTGTGGGGAATGCTTAGCGTAGCCCATGTCCATCTGTGGTGTGGAAGGCCAGGGTTCATGACCCTGAAGCCTCCCGTTGACTTGCAGAGAAGCAGACCTTTGAGATGCCCCCGTGCGGGTATCCCTTCATCCTTTCTGATAGGGAACGTATCGCCGTGAGCTCCTGGGTCTTCTACAGACAGAATGAGTCACGGAACACTAGGCGAAAAAGTCCTGAAGGGCTGTATGGGGACTACCAGAACAGAACGAAAGAAGGAAAGAGGGGGAGGGAGGAAGGAATGCAAAGAACAAAAAGATACTGCAGGGGAGGAAGGGAGGGAGGGCGGGCGGGCGGCCTTGAAAAAGGGAGAAGAGATCCTGGTAGAGAGGCATTAGGGGAAAGAAGAATTTTGAAAGTTGTGAGACAAACATCTGAGAGTGAAGGTTTGAGCTTGATGACAAAGGGAAGGAATGGCGTCCTCTACTCAGGAGCAGAAACCTGTTCTAGGGTCTTGGTGAGGAGACCCTATGGACCAGACAAAGATGCGAGAAAAAGAAGGTGAGGACGGGATGCTGGGGCGTTTCAGTTGGGCAAACTCGACCACGTCGAGGACGGAAAGAGGTGCCGTGTGAGGGTTTCAGTGCAAGAATCACAGAAGTGTCCTGTCCTCGGAGGACACGGAACGTGCAGTGGGTTAGGTGGATGGAGTCGGAAGAGTTGACAGACATGGGCCCGTGTGGCAGGGTTGTTTCCACAGGAGCCCTACAAGAGACAGGACCGATGTAGGAAAGACGTCAGCGTTCAAGACCGATGGTCAGGAAAGAAGTCTGGAGACGGCTTTGCTGGCAGGAGGTGATTTTTATTAAAGCACAGGGACACGGCCCGTGGGTAGAAAGGGTTGCTTGCTGGGGTGGTGACGGGAGGCTGACTCTCTGGGATGGCACTGGGGGAGGTCAGGCCAAAGGGAGGTTTTGCAAGAACGTTGCAGGAGGACAGAGGACACTCAGGATACCGGAGGCTTTGCTCTTGTCAAGGGAAGGTGGTTTTTCCTCCTAGGAAGGCATTAATTGAGAGATGGTGGGGGGCTTCCGGGAGGAATGTTGCCTTCCTCCTCTCACAGGTCCTTCTCAAGGGACTGCAGGTTGGAAAAGAAACTCTTGTCTTACGGACATTTCCTTCGGCCTCAGCCTCCCTCAGTGTCGTGGAGGGGAGGGAGATGTCAGGGCTTCAGGAAACGGAGATCCGGGTCTCTGGAAGGTCGCTAGCCTCTGGTTAAGCAAGCCTCTTCGTGCAGAATCACGGGGACGTTGACAAAGCGAGGGAGACTCCGGTCTTGCCGGGTTTGGATCTCCATCGGTGGAGAATCTGTTTTGTCCCTTTCCGTAGCTATTGGGCAGTCAGAGCGCCTTGAGGAATGTCCCCCGTTATCACAGGTTGGGGGGCGGTGTGGCGTGCCACCTCCTGCTTGGTGCTCAGCTAGCCTTCTCCTCCCTCCTCGTGTGCCCCTGACCAGTGTAGAGCCTTGCGTGGGTAAGGTCGTTGAAGGAGGATGGTCTCATCTTCTGTAACTTCTTCCTGCTGAATAGGGGCGTAGAGCTGTCCCTACCCGTGGGTCATTCCTGGTCAGCTGGGGGAGGCCTCTGTTGTCAGAGTTGTAAAAGGAAGAGGCCGCGGAGTGCAGGGGAGAAGTTGTGACTGGATCTTCTTGAGCGGAGAGGACCATCTGTCCTCTGAAAGCTCCTGCAGTGAAGGGTTCCTGGCACCACCTGCAGAGACGGGGCGGGGGGTGGGAAACAACACAACAGGGTTAGAAGAAGAGAGACCCGTGAAGGGTCCTTTGATAGTGGGTGAGAACCCTCCCCCAGGCCAAGAGTTGAGCCAGTCCTTAAAGAGAGGGATCCTTGGAAGTGCGGATTGGAGCAGTGGTGTCTGTGTGTGTGTGTGTTAGGAACCCAGAAATCTCTTTGTGATCGTGAGGAATGTACGCCCAGCATTGTGTGTTTCGACGGGCCCAGGCTCCACCTTGTGCAGCAGTGACAACATCCGAAGCCTTTGTGTTTTGTAGCACAGCTCTGTGCGTTGGGATCATTCCCGTATCTCATTGAGAAATCCTGTTTGGGGTGACACGTAGGGCCTTGACTGTGGACTGGGTAAGGTGTTCCCCATGCCCCACGACGTCCTCCATTCCCAAAGAGGGGCAAAGATGGATGCTCGGTGGCCACGTCAGAGGAACGGAGCCCACGTGCACCGTTGTTTGAAAGGGGGAAGGTCGGCTGGGTCGGGGATGGTTCTCATAAGGCGCCCGGGCCTTTGGCCCACCCCAAGTGTCTGGTGGCCTCCGGAGCTTGGGGAAGCCATGGGCCCAGGTTCGAGCTTCATGGCCATTGGGTCCCAGCTAGGGGCCCTTATCTAATCCCGAGTCTCCTTGAACCACAGTCAGGCTTTCAAGGGCTCCTCCCTCGGGCTGGGAGGGCCGTTTCAGGCCCATATTGGGTTGGCGGGTTATGGCTTGGGAAGAGCCTTTTCTGTCAATTGCTTCACGGGCGAAGAGGACGAGGAAGGCCTGTCGGAGCCCGGATAAATACTTGGGTGATTTTTTTGCCAATTAGAACCGACGGGTGGGCCCTAGGATCTCTGCTGTGGGGGCAGCCATGTTTGCTGACAGGCTTTGGCCTCAGCGGTCTGAGTTCGACTGATGACAGCGTCCCTGGTTCTTCTTACCCCCTTTCCATGAAACTGTTGCCGTTGCTAAAGCACCTGTCCTCTGCACTTTGGGAGGGGCATCTTCAGTCGGGTGGACCTAAGACCCTTTCCGGAGTTAGGAGCCATGGGCGTGGAGGGGTCGGGTGCAGGCCTGAGGGTCGCTGGGTTTCAAGTTGGGCTGCGTTCGGGGGTTAGTTCGGGCGTATCTGGGAGCGTGAGGTGGTACTTGATAAATCGGCCTCCCGTCATGGTTCGGCGGCCTTTGTTCTCTGTGACGCTCTGGAGCTGATGCCAAGTTCTTAGAGTCAGGGGCCATCCCCGTAGCAACTGGGAGGTTCGTTTTCCCAGGAGGGCCGTTGGATGCTTAGCCGAAGCCTTTGTTTGCCATCGTACCTGAATTGGGGGGGGCTTCTTGCATCAGTAGGACTGGGAGGGAAGAAACCATTCCAGGAAGCCCTTTGGATTGGAGGTCGCGCCGGCAGATCCTCGTTAGGAGGAGTCGCTGGTAAGTGGGAGCAAACTTGTCCGGGAGATCAGGGCACCCCAGTTGCACCCTCCACTCCGGTTAGAGAGCGGGGTCCTTGATTGGCTCTGTAAGTCCCCAGAGAACCCTGTGGAGTGGTGTATGTTCTCTGGCTTTGAGGGAAAGCGTTCCTCACCCCAGCCCCATCCAGTTGGTCAAGGTGCTCGTTGAGTTGTACAGTCGTGGGGGAATCAATGGCATGTTCCAGTTGCGGAAGGAACCCTGAGCCCGTGCGGTCTCGGTACTATGCGCACAGAATAAGAAGCAAGGGGACTGCCTGTCCACGATCTAATGTGGAAATGTTTCTGAAGGTGAGCTCAGGTCGTCTGGCTTAGGTGAGCAACACCTACGGAAAGGCCACCAGAGTGAGACGTGAGCGTCCACAAAGGCGGGTTCTTGAAACGTACTTTTCCTCTTCCAGAGAGCACTCCCCTCCAGAGATAGCCAACTCAGGGCTCATGTCCTTGGCGAGCAAGCCCCGCTTTAACCCACGTGGCCCAGTTCCCGACTTGAGCTCAGCAAGCCTAGTGATCGATCCCGAGTGACGGCTTAGAATCTGCATCCCTGGGACTTTTCCGAGGAATCTGTAACCGTCGTCTCTCTAGGCCAGAAGCCAAGGGAAGGGCTTGCCATCAGACATGCCTGCCATACCTGTGGATTTGGGCAGGTTCCTTTCCCTGAGGTGCCTGATAGATCCTGAGGTCCCTGCACCTGCCAGGAAGTGACACCCTATCTGCTCCTGGTGAGGCGGTGGGTCGTCTGGAGGCAAGGGGTCAGGCCAGCCTTCCCGAGGGGCTTGATGGCCGCCGGCGTTCCGAAAGGCAGCCTCAGGCCCTGAAAGGCCTTTGGTCCCGTCTGGGTCTCTGCCTAGCTGTCTCCATAGGACAGTCCCATCCAAGCCTTGGTCAGATCACCCATGTTTCCAGGGATGCCCCGTTCCAAGCAGAAGAGAGTCTTATGGAACATCGGGAGATGGTGAGGGTTGCCATGGGAGATGAAGTGCTTCCCGAGACCTTTGGACTCGGAGGGCTCAGGTAGAGTGAAACGTGCCACGCTTTCACGTGCTGCCAAAGGAATGTTGGGTCCCATTCCTGTACGTCCTAGATGTGTAGCATTGCCGTCCTTGAGGCCCAAGTTTTCCGCGAGGTGCAGCGTGGTGCTTGGGGCCCCGGTTCCTCTGCCGTGGTGTCTGGGTGCTGCGGAGTTGGAGCTCAGGTGAGGGACGGCCTCTCCTCCCTACACCGACTGCTGCTGCCAAACACCCAGGCTGAGCGGGGCCCGTTCTGTGGGGCCGCTGCCAGTGTCGAGCCCAGCATTGGTCACGGTCGTGTGCGTGGAAGCGACAGGGGCGGTTCAGGGGCGGCCCCCTAGGGGAATCCAGCAGGGGTGGCCGCTGCCCCTCGAGTCGATGGCAGGGTGGTCAAGGGGCCCTGGCAGTGCCGCTTCATCCCGCCCGTGTCATGCTCTGCATGGTTGCTGGGGACTGGAGGGGACAGCGGGAGGAGGAGCAGCCCCTGCGGCCGACAGGGGAGACGACGGGAAGGCTGCTGTCCCGCCCAGTCCCAGGTGGGCCCAGTCTCACCAGACAACGGACTGTTGTAGGCCCAGATGGTAGCCTCGTGCTCCGAGAGTCAGTCCTCAGCAGGACCTGGGCAGCCAACTCTGGGTGTGGCGGCCGACCCAGAGGGTCCTCTTGTCTCGTCCTCGGGTGGGGGAGGGTCCTCTTGCGTCGTCCTCGGGTGGGCGAGGGTCCTCTTGCCTTGCCTCGTCGTCTTCTGGTGGGCTGCCCAGAAGTCTTCTCTTTGGCCTACGGAGTTCAGGTGTAAGAGAGCCGATCCCGCAGGCGTGTTTCCTCGTATGTTCACGCCGAATTCTCGTCCGGGCCCAAATCGGAGCCGCAAGTGGTGCCCCAGGGCCCTCCTGGCTCCCTTTTTCTGAGCAGCCCAGGAGACTCTGGTGTCTCGGGGTCGTGGGCAGACTGTCCTGTGGCACAGCTGTGGAGAGAACAGGAGGAGTGGTGTGAGATAGCAAGTGGCGTGTGGCCTGGGGCAGGTCTTACCTTCTGAGGTGTTGAGGTCGAGATCTGCCTGTAGGCCCCATGTGTGACCTGAAGAAAGGGAAGTTTCCCATGGGCCCCCTGGGGCTGAATGAAGGCTCCACTGCCAGGGTCACTCAGGCCCCTTCCCTGACCGTCCTCCTCCGTGACGGCGGGGTCCCCCTCCTGCTGGGCTGTGCCCTTCCCCAGCCTCTCTGAGAGCCCTCGACATGCCCTTCTCTGTGGGAGAAGCCTAAGCCCACATGAGTGTCGCAGGTGGCGTGGCAGAGACGACGTGCTCCCGACGCCCACGGGACGTGAGTTTGCACAGTCCACCGGCTGTGGGCCCGTGGTGGGCGAGGTGGGAGCAGGCCGGGTGGCCTTTCCCTGGTGGGTCTTCCCTGCCGCCAGAGGGCTCGAGGAGAGTCTCTAGAATATGCAACTCACATAGCGAAATGGTGCCACGAGGGGAACCGCTATCTCCGACGAGGAGTCTTGGAGGCTCGGGGACTGGAGGTGTGGGTCCGATCCCACGGGAGTGGCCGGCAGCCATGACTCAGCTGGAGACCGGGGCCGACTCCGTGCCCACAGGGATGCAGCGCCGGGAGGGGTGAGCTGTCCTGCTCCTGTGAGCCCGGGGGCCTGTCTTGTTTGCTCAGTTCTCAGGTGCGTGAAGTGGGAGAGGAGGCCACCCCGCCACGGTCTCTTCCCGACTAGTGCCGCTCGGGAGCAAGCCGTCTGCTGACTTTTGCAGGGTGGGAGGGCAAGGCTTGGGTGGTGCAGTGTGAGGGGCTCAATGGGGCGTGGAGCCCTGAGGCAGAAGGGCACCGTGCCTGGGCTGCCTGGGGTCCAGTCCCTCCAGGCAGCCAGTGCCCTCCCTCCGAGATCAGTAGCTCCTGGACGACAGCGCCCAGCCACCGCAGGGAGGCGCACGGATCAGGTGGAGGTTCTCCGTGGGATGTTCTCTGGGCTTCCTCGTGCCTGCAGGGGCTGGGACCTACCTCTCCTCCCCTCGTTGCGGTCAGAGGGTAGGGCAGCGCCCCGGGTTTTGTGTGGATTCCCGAGCTGCCCACAGCAAAGTCGGGGCAACGAGGGGAACACGTGTCCATGTCCGCCTGCCCCTTTTCCTGCCCAACTCACCCCGTTCCCAAGTCCTCCTCTTCTTCTGCTTCCCTTGTTGTCTCTGCCAAGTCCACAGAAGGGAAGCTTCTTGAGAGCTGAGAGCAAGAGCAGAACGGGACATGAGCACAGATTCCCCGGCCGCAGAGAGCCAGGTGGGGACACCCAGGCCCAGCCTCCCTTGCTGAGGCCCCTCCAGCAGGGTGAGCCGTGCCCTGCCGACTCGCGGCCCTCCTCCCTGCTCTGCTGCCCGGGACTGCTTCCCAGACGCAGCGGCGAGGGGTCAGGGTGGTGCTCGGAAGAGGGTGAGGAGGGCTGCCCAGGGATTTCATGCAGCAGTCCCGACGCGAAGCCTGAGTGCCTGGTGGAGACTAGGGCCTCCAGGGTGGGTGTCCTCAAAGCAGGGAAAGGGGAAGGAGCTGGGAGGAGGCGCTATGGACAGAGGAGAGAGGAAGCCCAAGAGATAGAGGTGGAAGGGCCTTACAGGCGCAGTGTGGCTCGTTCCGTCGGAATCGTCGTCTTCCGTGGACTCCTCCTCCGGGTCAGAGAGCAGCGAGGATGCTGGCGTGGCCGAGAGAGAGGACAAAGGGCAGTTAGTGCAGCTGACGACCTCTGGCCTGTTGCTCTGGGGACGCTGGGCCCTGCCCTCCGTGGGGTGGGGGTCCCTAGCTCTGAGTCCTCCCTGGCCTCGGTCGCTTGATGTCCACAGGGTGCAGGTGGGTCTCTGGTTGCCCGCCTGCTCTTCGCACCTCCGCTTCTCTCCAAGCCCCGGAAGCCCGTCTGTGTGACCCTCTCCCCCCTGGAGGCCGTCACTGTCCCTAAGACGGCCTCTGGGGGACTTGGCCTTCGTCGGTCCTTGTTGCTGTCCCTCCCTGCTCCCCTTCCTCCTCCTCCTCCTCCCCTGGAGATGCTCCGTGTCCTTCCCCCCTGCCAAGCTCCCCCAGTCCTATTGTTGTCCCAGAGGGGGCAGCCAAGGAAAGAGAGGAGATATCCTGGCTCCCCCGGAATCAAGCCCCTGATCCCTGTGTGCTGGGAGCAGCCGTCATGGTTCTGGGATTGCTGGGGGAAGTGCAGGGAGAGATGGCCCACCACCTCCCCACGGCCCATGTCTGCCCAGGGACTGAGATGACCTTCCCAGGGACGTGGTTCAGGCTAATCTGACGCCCTCTGTTTCCTTAAGGGTTACAGAGGTTGAGTGGAGACGGGCGCACAGGAAATTCTCCAGGCGCCCTCAGCTGTTCGGGGCAGCCCTGGAAAATGTCCAGCGGGGTGGTTGGTCCCTGAAACCCAGGATTCCTGCCCGTGCTCCTGCGGAGGCTTGCAGGGAACGGACGGGGTAGGGGTGTGTGTAGGGCCCTGGGCAGGCCTGAGGAACGTTTGCCGTTGGGGCATGCCTCGGGAGTGGGGAGCGTGGCCAGGGCTGTGTGCCGGAGAGGTGGGTTTGTGAGAGGAGCCGTGACTCCCTGGCCCTGCTCCCGAGAGGCTCTGTGCTATGCCTCGACGACAGCTGGTGAGGGGTAGAGTGGACCCGGGGCAGCCAGTGGGTGAAGCAGGTCCAGCAGCCCCTTCACACAGGCCTGGGGTACCCTGGCCCGTGACAGGGCGTCTCGAGGAGAAACAATGGATTCTTAGCTGATTATGTTTTATTTTCTCCCTTGCTGTCTTATTTTTAAGATTTATTTATTTGTGGAGGGGTCAGAGGGAGAGGGAGAGCGAAACACAAACAGGCTCTGTGCTGAGCACAGATCCTTGTGAAGGGCTGGATCCCAAGACCCTGAGATCAGGACCTGGGCCAAAGCCAAGAGTGTGACACTTATCTGACTGCACCACCCATGCACTGCATCTCACAGGCTATCTTGGAAGTCGTTTCTTTCTTGTGGCCACTTGGAGCGCCCCTCTATCTACTGGATAGGATACTATCCAAGTCATTAGTAGATCAATTAATACAGCCCATTAGGTCTCAAAACTTACTGGGCTGCATTTGTCTTATTTCACAGATTCATATTTTGTGCATTTACCTTTGTTTACCTTTTATATACCATAAACATTTACCTTTTCTTTCACCTGGAGTGTGATGAAGGTCCCATGAAATCATGTCAGTGAAAATGCTTGCCGTGGAAAACATAACAGGGGTGAATTTATTCATATTAATGCACATCTTATCCTAAAAGTAACACAAGTATGATCACAGAGTCAGCCCCAAGGTTTCAGTTCTACTGCTAACAGAGCGCAAAGCATAAATTTAACATAATCACTGGGCTAAGTGTGCTGTTAAATTTTGATTTTTCTGGTGACCAGAGCAAAGTAAAATGGAGAGTTAAGTTCCCCAGTGAGCATTACGGTAAGGGAGAAGTTCTTGTTTATGATGTATTTCACTCGACACTTATTTCTCAAATGAGTATCTCCCAAGGTCTTCTCATACAACAAAGCCAACGAGGGCATTTCTGTTCATGCAATTCTACGGTGGACATCTAGTGCTGGTTCTTGGGAGCGTTTTTTTCTTTTAGTTTTTGAGAAAAGCTTGTTCATATGTCCGTACACTATACGTGGAAGCCCAGAACAGTGAGTGATTCTGAAGACAAATAAAACTCATCTTTTCCATGATTTTGACCAGCCTGGGTTGAGAAAGAGCACTTAGACACATATACACATTTTGTTATGCAAACTGTTTCCTTAATGTCTGTATGTCATTCGATGCACATGATGTTAAAAGATTTTTATTTTTTTTACAGTTTTTATTTTCATTCCAGTTAGTTAACTTAAGATTATATTATTTTCAGGTGCACAATATGATGAATAAAGTCACTGTATGGAAAAGAAGGAGACATTGAAAGCATTTTAAGTTTAGCTTTTTAGGCTATTTTAACACTTAACATAATTACGCCGGCATTTTCCTTCTTGGGATTTACTCCTGTGCCTCTATCTCCAACCCTCTTCCAGAACACACCTGCCGCCAGCCCTTATGCAGGAATTCTCTTAGGGCCCACTGATGACGTCCAGGGCAGGCCAGGCAGCTGCTGGGCAGCGGTAAGGTAGTAAGGAGGGCCTGCGTGGGGGACGTGACAGGGGCGGGGTGGGAAGCACAGCGGGGAGGGGTGGCAGAAACCACAGGGGTTGCAGTGAGGCAGTGGGGCCAACAGGGCGGGGCAGCGGGGAAGCGACGGCTCGGGGTGGTGGGCCGGTGGGCGGTGGCTGGGGTGAAGGGGTGGGGAGGTGGGGAGGCCAACACTGATACAGAGGCGCGAGGTGGGACGCACCTGGGCCTCAAGGGGGCGAGGGAATGAGGCGGCACGAGGGAGGCACGGCGGGGGAGGCAAGGATTTGGCGGGGGCAGCCAGGCAGTAGCAGCGGGGGACGGGAGGCGGGAACAGCGGGGTGGGAGCCCTTGAAAACGGGGAGGGCAGCAGGGCAGCACTTGGGGGTGGGGAGTGAAGCTAGACAGTAGCTCGCAGGGAGGAGAGGGGACCGGGGAGGGGGATGGAGGCGAGGCCACGCCTGGCGTGGTGGGCAGGACAACAGGCATGTGAAGGGGGCGGGGCTGCGAAGCCGGCGCGACAGCAGCGTCTGGACCTGGGACAGCAGCCCATCGGCAGTGAGGCGTCGGTAAGGGTCACAGGGACAGAGAAGTGGCGGGGGGAAGGGTTTGCTGAGGCCACATGGAGGGCGGGGCGTGCAGCCGGGCCAGGAAGCAGGGGAGGGCGGGCAGCGGGGAGGCAATGTCACTGGGTCGCAGTCGCAGCGGTGTTGGGGAGGTGCGGTGGGGTGGCAGTGGCGTTGGCGGGGCACAGTGGGTCGGCAGCAGAGTGGGGGGGCGAAGCAGGACAGTACTGGGGTGGGGGTTAATGGTGGGGGGTGGGCGGGACCAGCGGGGCGGCGGTCTCATGGTAGTGGGGCAGGGCAGGTGCAGCAGGGCCACCAAGGAAGGGGCGGTGGCCTTGGAGACCCTGGCAGCAGCAGCAGGCCGGCGGGTGGTGGGGCGGGGATGGGGGCGGGGGCAGGGCGGCAAGAAGGGGCAACGTGGGCAGTAGCTTGGGGACGGCTGCAGCGGCGCTGGGCAGATGTGCAGCGGGACAGCAGGTCCTGGGGTGCGGTAGATATGGGGGTTGGGCGTGGCAGCGGGAATCAAGGGCAACTCAGTGGGGCAATGGGGCAGTCATGGCATGGGGTGGTAGGTGGGGCCGTGGGGCTGCCCAGGCGGGAGGTGGTGGCAACCAGGTGATGACCCTATGGTCGGGGGGCGGGACCGGTGGGGGAGGGAGCCGGGGTCCCCAGAGCCAGGTGAGGGGACAACCAGGCGGTAGTGGCACAGGAGCGGTGGCGGGTTGTGGTGGGGGAGCTGTGTGACAGCCAAGTGGGGCAGCCAGGCGGCGACTGGGCGGGGGGTGGAATCTAGACAGCAGCAACCGGAGTGGGGGTGGGAACAGCCCGGAGGCGGCGGCGGGGCAGCGGCAGCAGCAGCAGCATTGGGGCTGGCGTGGTGGGCGGGCCCATCGTGCCTGTCAAGGGGGCGGGGCAGCAGCAGTGCGGAGGGCGCGGTGGGCGGGCCCACGGTGCACGTCAAGGGGGCGGGGCAGCAGCAGTGCGGAGGGCGCGGTGGGCGGGCCCACGGTGCACGTCATGGGGGCGGGGCAGCAGCAGTGCGGAGGGCGCGGTGGGCGGGCCCATGGTGCACGTCAAGGGGGCGGGGCAGCAGCAGTGCGGAGGGCGCGGTGGGCCGACCCACGGTGCACGTCAAGGGGGCGGGGCGGTGAAGCACGGAAGAGGCCCGGGGCATAGGGCTGCAGCGGAGCGACGGCAGCTGAGGTAAGGGGGCCGGTGTGAGGGGCGCAGCAGGGTGGCAGGGGTGCACGTGGCGGTAGCATGTGGTGGAAGCCCGGGGAGGGGGGCGGATATTCAGGGCGCTAGTAGTGAGGTAATACGCCTGGCAGCGGGGAGGCAACGGAGCAGGGGGGAGGGGGAAGCCGTCAGGCGGTAGTGGCGTGTGCGGGGAGGCGGGACGGGCCGGGCGTCCGCGGGGCGTCAACGTCACGGCGTGGTGGGCGGGGCTGCATGGGCCTGCGTAGTTGGCAGCCGTGAGACAACACTGAGGTGGGGGGACGGGATCACGGGGAGGGAGCAGGGGTCACCAGAGGCGGGGAAGGGGGCAGGCAGTAGCGGCACAGGGAGGGGTGGGAGCTGCGTGGCACCCGAGTGGGGCAGCCGTGCGGCACCTGTGGGGGATGGGCGGAATCTAGGCGGCAGCAGAGGGGGTGTGGGGGGGGGAGCAGCCCCAGGCAGCGGTGCAGCAGCAGTAAGGCGGGCGCGGTGGGCGGGCCCACGGTGCACGTCAAGGGGGCGGGGCAGCAGCAGTTCGGAGGGCGCGGTGGGCGGGCCCACGGTGCACGTCAAGGGGGCGGGGCAGCAGCAGTTCGGAGGGCGCGGTGGGCGGGCCCATAGTGCACGTCAAGGGGGCAGGGCAGCAACGGCGGGGCGTGCGCGTTGGGCGGACCCATCGTGCGCGTCAAGGGGGCGGGGCAGCAACAGCGGGTCGGGCGCGGTGGGCGGACCCACAGTGCACGTCAAGGGGGCGGTGTGGCGAGGCTTGGCAAAGGCCGGGGGCCCAGGGCCGGGGCGGAGCGGCTGCAGCTGAGGTAAGGGGGCAGTGTGAGGGGCACAGCAGGGTGGCAGGGGTGCATGTGGGCGGTGGCAATGTGCTGGAAGCGTGGGGAGGGGGGCGGATATTCAGGGCGGTAGCAGCGCGGTAATGCAGTGTCAGGGGGGCAGGGGACCAGGCGTGCGAAGGAGTAACGCACGTGGCAGCGGGGAGGCAATGGAGCCAGGGGAGGGGGAAGCAGATGGGCGGTCGTGGAGGGGAGGGACCAGCCTGGCATCATCAGGAGGCCAGTGTCTTGGCGTGGTGGGTGGGGTAGCAGGGCTGCAAGGGTGCCAGGAGGTGTCAGGTGAAAACGCTCAGGTATGGGGGCGGGACCAGCGGGGGAGAGAGCTGGGGTCACCAGGGTCGGGGAGGGGGCAACCAGTCAGTAGTGGCACAGGGAGGGGTAGCGGCCCGTGGGTCGGGAGCTGTGTGCCATCTGAGTGGGTCAGCAGTGTGGCACCTGGAGGGGGTGGGTGGAATATAGGCGGCAGGGCAGCGTAGGGAGGGTGGGACCAGCCCTGAGGCAGCAGCACAGAGACAGCTTGGCTGGCTTGCTGGGCCTGCTCATAGTGCATGCCAACGAGGTGAGGCAGCGAAGCCCAGCAGAGGCCGGGGGCATAGGACAGAGGCAGCGCAGCAGTAAGGGGGCCTGTTTGGGGTGCACAGCAGGGCAGCAGGGGTGCATTTTTGGGGGGCAGCAAGCTGGTAGCAGCGCGGGGGGTGGTGGATGTGCTGGGCAGCCACACGCTTGGCAGCCAGGAGGCATCGGAGTGGGGGGTTAGTAGCTAGGCGGTAGTGTCGCTTGGGGGTGGGCAGGACTAGCTGGGTATAAGCGGAATGTCAGTGTCATGGCGTGGTGCGTCAGGCAGCAAAGCAAGGGCCTGGCTTTGCTGGACTTGATGCATGTGTACAGGGCGACACCACTGTTAGCAACAGCAGCGAAGACCCAGGGCAGCAGCGGAGAGGCAATGGTGGTTTTAAGTGGGGGCGCTGTGGACGGGGGTGCAGCGTGGTGGGTGCGGCTCATGTTGTGGGGGCAGCCTGGTGGTACCAGTGCAGGGAAGGTGGAGTAGGACACTTGGGGCGGCAGCAGCGTGGCAACAGGGGTAAGGAATCGGGAAAGCTCCAGAGTGGGGGGCAGGGGTAGCGGCTAGGTGGTAGCTGCAGGGAGGGGTGGGCAGGGAACAGCAGGGGGCAGCGTGGCAAGTGGGGCAGTCACGCAAGTCAATAGGGCAGGCCTGCGTAGGGCTGGGCTACAAAGACCAGCAGCTGCAGGACCCAGGAAAGCAGCGGGACGTATAGGGCAAGAGTGGGACACAGGGTGGCAGCAGATCAGAAGCAGGGTAGCGGTAAGGGGGCAGTGATGGCGAGGGGCAGAGGATTGGTAGTGGGGGTGTGGTGTACTCGGCAGGGTAAAGGTGTGGGGAGAGCAGAGAGGGGTGGATGCAGCAATGCGGTGGGGCAGCAGGACAGTAATGAGCATGCTGGTGGGCGGGGTGGGACAGCGTGGCTGCACGGGTGCATGTGGGGTGGCCGGCAAGTGGTGGCGTGTGAAGGGGGGACGGAATCAGCTGGGAGGCAGCGGCACAGCAACTGCACAGGAAGGGCATGAAGGGTGGGGTAGGGCCTTAATGCATGTCAATGGGGTTGGACAGTGAAGGTCAGTAGTGGCCTGGGGCACAGGGCAGAAGTTTAGCTGCAGCAGCGGTGGTAAGGTGGACAGTAGGAGAGGTGTGCTGTGGACTGCAGGGTCACGAGGCAGGGGCACCCAGGTGGTGGCAGCATTGCGAGAAGGCTGGGATGAGTGGGGCGGCAGCAGCAGGTCAACGGGGAGGGAATCTGGAGGCACCGGAGCAGGGGTAGGGGGGCCAACAGGTGGTAGCTGTTCAGGGGTGTTTGGTGGGACCAGCAGGGCAAGAGCATCAGGTTCATAGCTGTGTGGGCAGGGCAGTGGCTCTGCACAGCCGCGGCAGCAAGGGGACAGTATGCAGTGAAGAAATGGCGCGGGGGGAGGGGCAGTGAGGCAGCAGTGACTTGAGGAAGGAAGTGACTTGAGGAAGCGCAGTTGGATGGCAGCAGACGTGGAGGCAAAGCAGAGAGGCAAAGCGGGGAGGGATTGGCCCAGATGTGGTTGGGAGGGACTAGTGGCGCAGCAGGTACGTGGCAATGGTGCGGCATGGCTTGGGGGCCGGGTGGGGCAGTGGAGATGGGCGGGAGCAGCAGGGTGACCGCGGTAGCAGTGGTGGTGCTGTTGGAAACAACAGGCACCAGGGCAGTAGAAGCACTGGAGGGTGGCGCAGCAGGGTGGCAGAGTGCTGGGAGGTGCACACGGGAGCGGTAAGGGCAATGGGGGTGGCACAGCAGGGCATCAGTTGCAGCAGGCAGGGCAGCAGGGCGGCTATGGCGAGGGTTAGCCGTTGTGGGACAAAGAGGCAGTGCTGTGGAGTAGCAGGGTGGAGGGTGGCAGCGCTGGTGGCAGCGGCCTGTCGGGAATGGGGGGTGGAAGGGACCTTGGCGGGTGTGTGGGGCGCAGCAGGGTGGCAGTGGGGGGATGGCACAGTGGTGTGGCAGTGGTACGGGGTGTGGGGATGAGCCAGGTGGCAGAAGCACAGGTGGGGGGGGGGCAGTGATTTGGTAGCAACGCTATCAAATGCTTTTTGTGCATCTGTTGAGATGGTCCTATGACGTCGACCCTTCGTTTTGTGAATGCGGCACATTAGTTTGATTTGTGGATGTTGAACCACTGTGGCATCCCTGAAATAAATCTTACGGGTTCGTACCTCTTCCTGTATTGTAGAATTCGGTTTGCTGATATTTGGGTGAGGATTTTTATGTTTACGTTCATCACAGATAATAGTCTGTCACTTTCTTGGGGCACCTTGGGAGGTTTCGATAAGGGCCATGCTGGCCTCATAAAATGAGGTGGGGAGCCTTCCTTCCTCTTGTTTTTCTGGCAGAGTTTGAGAAGGATTGGTATTCATTTTTTTCTGTGTATGATTCATAGAATTCACTGGTGAAACCATGGGGTCCTGGACTTTTGTTTGTTGGAAGTTTTTGATTTCTTGTTTAATCTCCCTACTGGTCATTGGTCTGTTCGGATTTCTGTTTCTTCAGGATTCAGTCTTGGCAGGTTGTATGTTTCAGGGAATGTCTCCTTTTCTTTTGGATTATCCAGCTTGTTGGGGTGTAATTGTTCATAGTACTTTCTTATGAGCCTTTGCATATTTATGGTATCAGGGAACATCTCTTTCATTTCTGATGATGAGTCCTCTTTTTTGTTAGCTTGAGTCTGGCTGAGACTCTGTCAGCTTTGTTCTTTTCAAAGAACCAGCTCTTTGTTGATCTGTTTTTTTAAAATATCTTTCTGTTGTCTTTTTAGTCTGTATTTCATTTATTTCAGTTCTGATGTGTTCCTTTCTTCTACCAACTTTGGACTTTATTTGTTCTTTTTCTGTTTCCCTGAGGTATCAAGTTAGGTTGCTTATTTGAGATGTTTCTTGTTTCTTGAGTTAGGCCTGTATCAGTATACACTTCCTTCTTAGAACCACTTTTTTTTAAAAAAGTTAGCTCTAAGGGGTGCCTGTGTGGCACAGTCTGTTAGTTGTTGGCCTTTGGCTCAAGTCATGGATTTAGGGTCCTGGAATGGAGCCCTGCATCAGCTCCCTGGTCAGCACGGGGAGCCATTCTCTCCCTCTTCTACTGCCTGCTGCTCCTTCTACTCTGCTCAGTCTGTCTGCCTCTGTCTCTCTCTCTCCCGCTCTGTGTCAAATAAATAAATGACATCTTTAAAAAAATAAAGTGAGCTCTATGCCCAGCGTGAGGTTGAAACTCCAAACCATAAGATCAGGCGTCACAGAGCTCCACCGACTGATCGACTCGACTAATCGACTAATCGGGTGCCCCATTTTAGAACCTGTTTTACTGCATTCAGTAAATTTTGTTTCATTGTATGATTTTTTCATTTGCCTCAAAGTATTTCTGTGTTCCTATTTTGGTTTGCCCATGAACCCAGTTGGTTGTTCAGTAGCATGTTGTTTAGTCTCTGTGTTTATGAATTTCCAGTTTTCTTCTTGTAATTGATTTCTAGTTCTATATCACTGTGGTTGGAAAAGATGGTTGATTTGATTTCAGTCATCATTTGGGAAAATTCTAGGCTTCTGGAGTTTATTGACTCGTCTTGTGGCCTCATATATGACCTATGGTGGAGAATGTTCTAGGTGTACTTGAGAGGAAAGTATTCCATGTGCTGCTTTTGGATGGAGGGTTCTGTGTGTATCTGTCAAGTCCATCTAAGTAAC
Source organism: Martes martes (assembly GCF_963455335.1). Lineage (NCBI taxonomy): Eukaryota > Metazoa > Chordata > Mammalia > Carnivora > Mustelidae > Martes > Martes martes. Next base: position 89,139,153 of record NC_137902.1, on the reverse strand, counting down.
GGGTTGTCTGAGGCCGATGTTTCCGTTGTGATCTTCTGTCTGGATGGTGTATCATTGAGATAAGTGTGTGGTATTAAAGTTCCCTATGGTATTTGTGCTGATTGCTTCTCTTAGGTTTGTTCATATATGCTCTACATATTTAGTTGCTCCACCGTTGGGTGGGTAAGTATTTATAAATGTTGCATCGTCTTACTGCATTGATTCCATTAGCAATTTGTAGTGCCCTTCATTGGCTCTTGTTACAGTGTTTGGATTTTTTCTTTTTCTCCTCCATTGGACTGAAAATCAGAAGATCATCTCTTAGCTCTGCAGCCATGAACAAAGCACACCCCTGCTCTAAGTCTGGTTTTCTTTTTTTTCCTCTGTAAATAAACACAATAAATTCTTCTCCCAGGACCATATCCTGACTCCAATAAGACAATGTGTATAAAAGCGCTTTGTAAACGAGGAGATACTGCCCAGTTATGAAAACGATTATGCAACCACCAAATGTTCAGGATGAGATTTTTTAAGACATACTTATTTATTGTAGAGACAGAAAGAGAGTGCATGCACAAGCATATGCTAGAGAGGGGAGGGTCAGAGGGAGAGAGGGAATCCTCCAGCAGCGTCCCCGCTGAGTGCGGACCCTGGTGCGGGGCTCTCTCCCAGGAGCTTGGGATCTTGATTTGAGACAAAATCAAGAGTCAGCTGCTTAACTGACTGTGCCACCCAGGTACCCCAAGAATCAGATTTTTTAAAACATTTTTTGAGGGCTTACTCTCATAGGTACTATTCTAAGTGACCTCTATTTCATTCAATTCTAAAAACTATTCTTAAATTAAAAATAGAAGCTGTTCTAAAAGCAAATATTCATAATATCCTCAGAGGTGGGCAAACAGGCGGAAAAGGGGTTAAGTAGGGGCACTGGGGTGGTTCAGTCGTTGAAGCTTCTGCCTTCGGCTCAGGACATAATCCCAGGTTCCTGGGATCGAACCCTAGGTCAGGCTCCCTGCTCAGTGCGGAGTCGTCTTCTCCCTCTCCCTCTGTCCCTCCCCCTGCTTGTGTCCCCCCCTTCTCTGTCTCTCAAATAAAAAATTAAAAAGGTAAGTTACTTGCTCAGTGACATGATAAATATTAGAACTAGATAGAGTCCTGAGTGTGTCACCCTGAAGAATGTGTTTTTTCATTTTTACATTTACCAAAAAATACCTAGCTCTCAGAATACTATAGATTCAATTAGTTTCCTCTTTCTCCATACATTGAGTATCGGAAGATGCTACAATTCCAGGACCCTGGCTGGCTGGGTCGGTGGAGTGTCTGACTCTTAATCTCCGGGTTACGAGTTTAAGCCATGTTGGTGGTACAGATTACTTAATTGAAAAAAAAAAAAAAGATGCTATAGTTGGGCTTGTTTTCTTTTTTCCTTTTGACCCCTTCACCCATTTCTCCCACCTCCAACCCCAAACTTCTGCCATCCCCCATCTGTTCTGTCTGTAAGCTCATATTTTTGTTTTTGTTTTGTTGAAGGTTCTACATGTGATTTCTAGTATTTGTCTTTCTGTCTGGCCCGTTTCACTTAGCATAATGCCTTCATGGACCACCGTGTTGTAAATCGAAAGATTTCATCCTTTATTATGGCTGAGTAGGATTCCACTGTGTTTATCAATCTGCTGTGGGTTCCCAACTCAGTGAGCCCCTGATATGCCGTCCAGCCTCATCCTGGGATCTGCCTCAGGGGGTTCCCTTCCCAGGGCCACCTCAACTACTATAGGCCCTTTTTATGCCACCTGACCTTGGAGGGACCACAGGGGTTCCAGCTTAGGTCTGAGTCAGGGCAGAGCAGGGGCAATCTGGAATGCAGAGAAGCCACTGAACCCCCACTCTGAGGCTGCCAGGAGCCTGTGTGGCTTTCAGGGCCGCGTGGTGCCTGTCAGTTTCTGTGCTACAACCAGCCCACATGCATAGTTCCCTTCGAGTTCTGGCTTCAGAATGTGTGGCTCAGGGACTGCATCCCAGTTCTCTCCACATCCAGGGAGCAGGCTGTGCTTTGGCCCTGCTGAGGTCACAGGGTAGCACACGGTTAGTAGCTTGACTCGGCCTATCCCAGGAGTGGTGTTGAGGGGAACATAGGGCTCATTTACCTCCTGTGCTCTTGAACGGAGAGCCCCATCCATGCCCCAGAGCTATCTCCCTGGACTTTGGAGCAAAATCAAAACAACAAAATGAAAGGATCCAGGATACATTTGGGCTCATTTCCCTGCAGAGGTGCTCTTGGTCTGTGGCTCATCAATGTCAGAGCAGGGCTTTTACTGGAGCACAGGTAGGCTGACAACCAGGCCTACTGCAGAGTATCTGGAAATGTTGCCGCCCTGGGAGAAACCCATTTGCTCACTACTCAAGTGTGATTTGTGCTGTTGTGCTGACTCCTCCTCTGACCCACCTGCGTACCATGAGAGGCTGAGTGAAATACGGTGCCTGGAGTGTAGATTGTGTTGGCTTCTCTATACATCTGTCCCTAGGGGTTATTCGGCTGGTGGGGTGGGGGCTAAGGGGCAGGTTATTTGGGGCCGATGTGCTTTGCTTCTGAGGAGCCCCCTGAGGTTGAGCAGGAAGGCGGGGGCTGCAGTCCAAACTGGCACCTGGGCCCACGTTGGTCACCACGGTGGTTGGGTTGAGGGGAGCGCAGGGCAGGCCAGGTGGAGTCTATGGCTCCTCAACTGCCTGTTGACAGCCTGCAACCCAGGGCTCGGGGCACCGGAGCAGAGCCAGAGTCGCAGGGCCCAGCAGATGCTCATAGGGAAGGACTGGAGCCAGGGAGGGAGGCAGGCAGGCTCAGGCAGCCGCATCAGCCAGCCGGGTCGCCGGGGGGGCTGAAGCCCGGCTCTGCTCTGTGCTGCACTGGAGGGTTGGCATGTCTCAGGGCAAAAAGCACACAGCGGGAAGTCTGCCATCACCACAACCCTGAAGTAGACGGTGTGGTGTGGCGCGCACTCAGGCACCTGGGTGCGGTGGGGGTGTCTCCTCGTCCCGTCTCCTTTCGAATGGCTAGGTCAGCACCTGGGCGTTGGACGGAGGGCATCTAGCTAGGGGGCGGGAGTTCTTTCTGAGGAGGCTGGCAGGTGGAATGCTGCCCCGTGGCTGGGGTGGGCAGTGGGGGTAGAGACCAAAATAGTCTGCTAAGCGCTAAGGCTTAGGATCTGTGCAAGGGGATTCTTGGAAGCGCCACAGAAGAAGAGCCCCATCTGCACGTCTCTGCAGCTCTGTTCCCCCTGCACAAACCTTGGATGGGTGCCAGGAGGGAGAAAGGGTGGGAAGGAGTATATTTGCTCCTTCCTCCCCTATGTGGGTTACCTTCTTCCAAAGAGATCCATCGAGGACATGGAACACAGAGGCCGAGCGGCCTGGTGGACACCAGGAGAGGGTGTGCTGTGCAACCGGGGTAGGAAGGGCTAGACCTGCCTGACCATGGTGGATGCAAGGGGGCACTGAACAGGTTTGTGGGCCTGGGGCAAGGCGGTGAGCTGCAGGGCTTCACCATCATCCAGGAAGCCTCCATAAACGCCGCTGCAAATCCTTTACAACCCCTCTGGTTTTTGCCTTGGGAGAAAATTCTAGAAGCAGAACCCTTAGCTCAGAAGACATGAGCGTGTTTGGCTTGGAGATATGGAAACTCATGGACACGCCATGCCCTGGCGACCAGGATGCAGGTCTTGTGGCCTCTCTGCTTCCATGGTGATGTCTTGCCTTCTGTGTTTGGTGAAAATACATCTCATTAAGCGTGTGTCCGCAGGTCCTTCCTCCCTACTTTGCCATTAAATGCCTGTGACTGTACCCGGTGATGTATCTTGTGGGGTCTTAGTGTCTGATTGTGAAAATTCTCAAACTCACCTGGGTACGGATTTGCAGAACTCATGGAAAAGCTGCATTCAAGCCAAACAAGAATTAATAAGCGGGGACTGAGTGAGCTGAGGATCGTGAGTCTACCTTTGTGACTCTTGTTTGAAACCTTGCTGGTTCTTTAATGTTTCTTCTTCCAGATCGAGGGAAACGGTATCTGAAAATATCCGTGATCTACAGAAATGTGATGAAACATTTCTGTGTGAACAAATGGGAGCATTTAACTTCTCTCCCTCCCTGAACCCTCCATCATTCAGGAACTCTCAGGGAGAATTCTTTCTTCCAAGGTACTTAGGATTATTGGCGTACGTTCAGCACAAGCGCCTTTTTCTTGTAACAGGACACCGCTGGAAACGTTGGTTATTTTACCAAGAGATTGAGTGAAATGTCCAATTTGAGAGTAACGTGTATAGACTCGGATAACGACCAGACAGTTTTCAGGAATTAAGGGTGACTTTGTGGAGCCCCTTGGCAATAGCGGCTTCCCACCTCGATGACGCAGTGCCGAGGAGCCTTGCCAGATGAGTAGGGAATGTTACTTGTTGGAAGGTATGGGAACCTCAGGATATTTGGGGGACCTTGAGAAGAGGAATCCACCCAAATCGACAGGTATCGCAGTCAAGTCTGATGGGAGTATTGCGCTTGGCTTTGGCCTGGACGCACTACTGAAAGTTCACTCTAGAGATTCCTCATGAAAAGTTTCAGCACAGCAGGGTTTCAAAATCTGTATGGAACGGTCCGTCACTATGCCTGCCAGGCTTAGTTAGAATAGATGCTAAGAAACCAAGTGTGCTTGTGGCTGCCTTCTTGCATCTAAGAAACCATCCCAAATCCATTGAACTGAAATCCATCACCCATGTGGACTGGCATCCGCTGCCACCACCGCCAGGTGTTTCTGTGCCTCCAATGGGTCCCGTGAAGCTCTGAATCTATTTAGTTCACAATCAGGTCTGGGGACCTCACTTTGGAGGCTGGCAGTGTTTTCTGATTGGGAAAATCCTATCATAACTATACCCCAAATCGTCCCAGAATCCTCTAGAAGCTGGTTGTTGGAGGGCTTGCCCTTTGGGTCAGTAGCATAATCTCTGGTCAGGAGTGAAACAACTTCAATCTCCAAGGTATAGGTTATATTCATATTGGGTGGTGATTAGTTGTTGCTTTTTTTATTTCTTCTTTTGAGTTCCAGGGTCCATGAGAGGCATGTCTTAGAAAGGAAAGACCGGAGGCTCCTTTCAGCCAAATAGAGTTGTGAAAAAAGAAAGGAAGCAAGACTAACAGAGTCACTCACGTAGAGTAGAAAAGACATTGAGGAGGTAGAGTAGATGCATATCTCCTATGGGAGTTGTGTGTCCTTGAAGTGACGGAGTAGATGAATGAGAACCATGTCAAAGGTGAAAGACGATTCCAGGAGAAGTAAGCATCTCTAGGACGGTCATGCAAAATGCAGTTGAAATAGGGTTTATGCAGATTTTCTGTTTTGGTTCTGGGAGCAGCAGGAACTTTATTTAGACTCCTATCACTAGTTGCACGTGGTGATTGACCTCTGGGCCATCTCCTGGCCCATATCCTCCTGCTTGGGTCTGGCAAAGATATCAAGGAACTCCCGGTAGCAAATTGACCATGTATGTATGATTTGAAGGTCTGCCAGCAGCAATGCTGTCTTTCACAGATCGCGGGGCCCTGTGGTTTGGGCATCTTTGAGCTTGTGCTCTCTGCTGGAAGGGAGGGGCACGCTTTCAGTTTTGGGTGACATTGTGTCTTCCCGAGTGCGGGTCCTGAGACCTCAACTAAATGCTCTCCTTGTTTTTACAGGTGGTGCCTCAGGGCTCAGAGGACATGGCCTCATGGGCAGCATCCAAAGGGTCTGGCCTCTGTCTCTTCAGTGCAGATTCAAGTGCAACATGTACAGGAGTGTGACCCCTGCCGTCTCCCTGGTGGATGTACATCACAGTAGTAAGTTGTCTTGGTTTGGAACCTTCCGCCTGAGTTGAGGTTCAGGCCTTGACTTGGGTGTCTTTTTTGCTGGCTTCTGTCTTTCTTCCAGAGGGAAAGATGCCCTCTTATTGTTGATTAAATTGGAAATGTACCCTTAACCAGAATATCTAGAGTTTGCTGCTTGGGGAAAATTACTTGGTGGCACATATGGAGAAGGTTCTGCAGGTCCCTGCCCCATACAAAACATCTTAACTCCAGGTTGCGTCTGTTAGCAGAATCCTGAGTTACTGCAGGGTTATCTTATAAATAGAAATTCTCTCCAAAATAGTGTGTTCTGCCAACACATTCTTTTTAGGGCCAGTAAACTAAAGAATATTGGGCATCTTTACAAATGGATCTCTGAGTGGACGTGCTTTTTTTTTTTTTTTTTTTGTAAGAGGGGGAGGTGGGAGAGGGAGAGGTAGACACTGGGTAGGCTCTACATGTTTTGCAGAGCATGACACAGGGCTCGATCTCACAACACTGAGATCATCACCTCAGCCAAAATCAAGAGAGTCAGTAAGAAGGTCACTCACATAGAGTAGAGAAGACATGAGGAGGTAGAGTGTATGCCCATTTCCTGTAGGAATTCCATATCACTGAAGAATCAGGGTAGATGAATGAGAACATGTTTCTAATATGAAGATTCTAGGAGAAGTAAGCATCGCTAAGATGGTCATGTGAAATGCAGTTGTAATAGGGTTTCTGCAAGTCTTCTCTTTGGTTTTGGGAGCAGCGGGAAGTTTATTTAGTCTCTTGTCACTAGTTGCCAGTGGTGATTGACGTCTGGGTCACGTTTTGTCCTACATGCTCCTCCTTTCGTCTGGCATAGACATCATGGAACTCCTGGTAGCCAGATTTGGAAGTGGAGGGACTGAGGGAGAGAGAGACCCTTAAGCAGGCTCCACATGCTGTGCAGAGCATGACACATGTCACGGGCTCGATCTGACAACCCTGAGATCAGGACCTGAGCCAAAATCAAGAGTTGGTCCCTTAACTAAAAGAACCCTACAGGCATTCCTGGATGTGCTTTGTGTTTATGGAAGGCAGTGTACATACCCCGTCCTGTTCTATAATCTTCTAAATTAAGGACTATTTCCATATCGGCAGTGGTCTTACACCTTCTCAGGCCAAGAGATAAGTAACTATGTTTGGTGGTAGAGAAAAGCAGTTGGCTACCATATCCTCTCAGAGGGGGAGGTAGCGCTCACTGCCTGACTCTGAACAGCCCAGTTTTATTCCTGTCCTGATACACACAGTTCTTCCAAAACAGCACCTCTGTAAAAGATAAAATTAATTTGCAAGCCCCTGGGTGACACAGTTGGTTAAGCATCTGCCTTTGACTAAGGTCAGGATCCCTGGATCCTGGGGGATCAGGCCCTGCATTGGGTACCCTTCTCAGTGGGAGGCCTGCTTCCTCTCCCTCTTCCCCCCCAGCTGACTCCCAACTATTCTTGATCCCTCTCTAGCTCTCTTGATCTCAAAAAAGTAAAGGAACACAAGTATTTCTAAGTAAGAAATTAATTTGTAAGTCGTTTCTAATTTATGAGGATAATATTAGTAGAATTAAGGACACATGAGAGGTAGATCCCAAACCATGTGTTTGATGAATCTTGTGGCCATTCATCCTTGCGATCTACATACATCGATAGGTCAGTGTTTTTGTGAACAGACGTCGAGCACCTCGTGCTCTGAGATTCTGAGTTCACCCTCCAGTTGATGTTCTCATGGATCCCAGGCAGTGTTTCTTCCTGGGATCCCACTTCCAACCAAGAGACAGTACCCGTGTCAGTTGTGAGAGCTCGTAAAGGAAAAGGCCCCCGTTCTTACTTGGCACAGTGTGCACGGTTGTGAGACCCCCCCCCCACGCCTGTTCGGGGATCCTGGCCTTTGTGCAAGTACTGATGGATCGGAGCAGATGTGCTTGATTTCTAGCGATTGGTTACTGGAATAGCGCATTGTGCATCCCTCAGCACGGGACCCAGTTGTATGTGTTTGCAGCGTCTGAGTTTGTATCTCAGTGTCACCCTAAGAAATTCCTTGGGAGGTCTTTGCCCAGTGATTTTCGGATGGGAGTGTCCGGGGAAGGGTTTCCCCACGTTGCGCTGGGATCAGGGATTCCTTGGCATGAGGGTGTCGTTGCTGGCTAAGGAAGAAGGGATACCTGAGCCCATTCCTTTCCACATCACACCGGGAGGATTTTCTTGTGTGGGAATCCTCCCAGGGCCTTCCCGTGTTGGCTCCGTGAGGAATGGGATTCCCACATGGATCTCACCGGCATTTAGCTGCCGTGATGATGCAGGGGATCCCGGGAGGTGCCTGCGCCTTCGCTCCCGTGGGAGGGATGACGCGCACTCTGAGATGGTAGCGGGAGCTCAGGCCCGAGCCCCAGTTGAAGCTTCTCCCACCAGGCTACAGCGCTCGTGGTTCTCCCCGTGTGAGTTCTGTGTTGTTGGGAAGGGGCCCGCTTCTGGCAGAAGGCTCTGCCTCTGTGACGGGAGACACGGTGTCTCCCCTGTGTGGTTTCTGTGGTGGTGAGAAAGGTGGGCGCTCTGGGTCCAGGCGGGAGCCCAGTGATGACAGACCCAGGTTCCTCTGCTCTGAGTTGTCGGGTGTCTCCAAATGTGAGAGCCGTATCGAACGGCTCTCCCACGTTGACCGCATCGGTCGGAGTTCCCGCCGGTGTGGATCCTCGGATGCTGGCTCAGGGTGTGTCTGGACTAAATGCTTTCCCCCGAAGGTGGCATTCAACCAGTTTCTGTCTGCGGGAACGTGCCCATGGCCTCGAAGGGATGCGTGTTGCTGCGAGCTCTCGTGCAGCAGTCCCACCACATGGCTTCTACCCCGTGGGAGGTGCTGGGCGTGAATGTGAGCAGAGCTCTCCGAAGGAAGGGTCTCCCACCTTCGTTCCCTCCCTAAAGGGCCTCTCTGGTGGTCTTGCTGTGTACCGAGGTGAGCACTGCCCTGCAATTGTTTGCCCCATGCGTGTCATGTCTCCTTTCCTCGGAAGGGTGAGTTCTCTCGTGTCTCGCGAGGGGAGAGCCCCGAGTCAAGGCTCTCCCACCCTGGGGAGAGGGGTGTGGTGCGATCCAGGATGAACGAGCCCTGATGTCCTTGGCACCGGGGACGCGTGGCCGAAGGCTCTTCCACAGTCAGTAAATACAAGGTGTGTCTTCCCCGGACACAACACACATGGAGCGAGGTGAGGGACGTGAGACATCTCCCTCCTGGGCCCCAGCATTGGCCGGGTTCCTGGGCAGTGTGAACCCTCTGCTCATGGCCAGAACAGGAGGGGCTGTGGAAGGATTGCTCCCTCATGTCCCTCCCTTCCCGCCTCAACGTACGCATTGCAGCCCCTCCCTTCAGGAACGGTCTCTGCGTCTACCTCTGCAAGCCGCTTGTAGTCGGGTGCCGTGTGCCTTTCCCGAATTCAGATAGATCTTTCTACACGGTAGCCTCACTCCCACGTCAACTGCTTCTTCAATTTTCGATGTTTCCGTTTCAAAGACTATATACCTGTGAGTCGTGTTGAAGGCAGTGACTTTTCCAGACACTCGGGCGGTGGCTCGCCCTGAGGCCCATTTCAGCCGAGAAATGAAACTCTTCCGATTTCTGGTGGGACAGCCCGTATGCTCGGGGTCTTGGAAGACAGGAGCGTGTGGGGAATGCTTAGCGTAGCCCATGTCCAGCTGTGGTGTGGAAGGCCAGGGTTCATGACCCTGAAGCCTCCCGTTGACTTGCAGAGAAGCAGACCTTTGAGATGCCCCCGTGCGGGTATCCCTTCATCCTTTCTGATAGGGAACTTATCGCCGTGAGCTCCTGGGTCTTCTACAGACAGAATGCGTCACGGAACACTAGGCGAAAAAGTCCTGAAGGGCTGTATGGGGACTACCAGAACAGAACGAAAGAAGGAAAGAGGGGGAGGGAGGAAGGAATGCAAAGAACAAAAAGATACTGCAGGGGAGGAAGGGAGGGAGGGCGGGCGGGCGGCCTTGAAAAAGGGAGAAGAGATCCTGGTAGAGAGGCATTAGGGGAAAGAAGAATTTTGAAAGTTGTGAGACAAACATCTGAGAGTGAAGGTTTGAGCTTGATGACAAAGGGAAGGAATGGAGTCCTCTACTCAGGAGCAGAAACCTCTTCTAGGGTCTTGGTGAGGAGACCCTATGGACCAGACAAAGATGCGAGAAAAAGAAGGTGAGGACGGGATGCTGGGGCGTTTCAGTTGGGCAAACTCGACCACGTCGAGGACGGAAAGAGGTGCCGTGTGAGGGTTTCAGTGCAAGAATCACAGAAGTGTCCTGTCCTCGGAGGACACGGAACGTGCAGTGGGTTAGGTGGATGGAGTCGGAAGAGTTGACAGACATGGGCCCGTGTGGCAGGGTTGTTTCCACAGGAGCCCTACAAGAGACAGGACCGATGTAGGAAAGACGTCAGCGTTCAAGACCGATGGTCAGGAAAGAAGTCTGGAGACGGCTTTGCTGGCAGGAGGTGATTTTTATTAAAGCACAGGGACACGGCCCGTGGGTAGAAAGGGTTGCTTGCTGGGGTGGTGACGGGAGGCTGACTCTCTGGGATGGCACTGGGGGAGGTCAGGCCAAAGGGAGGTTTTGCAAGAACGTTGCAGGAGGACAGAGGACACTCAGGATACCGGAGGCTTTGCTCTTGTCAAGGGAAGGTGGTTTTTCCTCCTAGGAAGGCATTAATTGAGAGATGGTGGGGGGCTTCCTGGAGGAATGTTGCCTTCCTCCTCTCACAGGTCCTTCTCAAGGGACTGCAGGTTGGAAAAGAAACTCTTGTCTTACGGACATTTCTTTCGGCCTCAGCCTCCCTCAGTGTCGTGGAGGGGAGGGAGATGTCAGGGCTTCAGGAAACGGAGATCCGGGTCTCTGGAAGGTCGCTAGCCTCTGGTTAAGCAAGCCTCTTCGTGCAGAATCACGGGGACGTTGACAAAGCGAGGGAGACTCCGGTCTTGCCGGGTTTGGATCTCCATCGGTGGAGAATCTGTTTTGTCCCTTTCCGTAGCTATTGGGCCGTCAGAGCGCCTTGAGGAATGTCCCCCGTTATCACAGGTTGGGGGGCGGTGTGGCGTGCCACCTCCTGCTTGGTGCTCAGCTAGCCTTCTCCTCCCTCCTCGTGTGCCCCTGACCAGTGTAGAGCCTTGCGTGGGTAAGGTCGTTGAAGGAGGATGGTCTCATCTTCTGTAACTTCTTCCTGCTGAATAGGGGCGTAGAGCTGTCCCTACCCGTGGGTCATTCCTGGTCAGCTGGGGGAGGCCTCTGTTGTCAGAGTTGTAAAAGGAAGAGGCCGCGGAGTGCAGGGGAGAAGTTGTGACTGGATCTTCTTGAGCGGAGAGGACCATCTGTCCTCTGAAAGCTCCTGCAGTGAAGGGTTCCTGGCACCACCTGCAGAGACGGGGCGGGGGGTGGGAAACAACACAACAGGGTTAGAAGAAGAGAGACCCGTGAAGGGTCCTTTGATAGTGGGTGAGAACCCTCCCCCAGGCCAAGAGTTGAGCCAGTCCTTAAAGAGAGGGATCCTTGGAAGTGCGGATTGGAGCAGTGGTGTCTGTGTGTGTGTGTGTTAGGAACCCAGAAATCTCTTTGTGATCGTGAGGAATGTACGCCCAGCATTGTGTGTTTCGACGGGCCCAGGCTCCACCTTGTGCAGCAGTGACAACATCCGAAGCCTTTGTGTTTTGTAGCACAGCTCTGTGCGTTGGGATCATTCCCGTATCTCATTGAGAAATCCTGTTTGGGGTGACACGTAGGGCCTTGACTGTGGACTGGGTAAGGTGTTCCCCATGCCCCACGACGTCCTCCATTCCCAAAGAGGGGCAAAGATGGATGCTCGGTGGCCACGTCAGTGGAACGGAGCCCACGTGCACCGTTGTTTGAAAGGGGGAAGGTCGGCTGGGTCGGTGATGGTTCTCATAAGGCGGCCGTGCCTTTGGCCCACCCCAAGTGTCCGGTGGCCTCCGGAGCTTGGGGAAGCCATGGGCCCAGGTTCGAGCTTCATGGCCATTGGGTCCCAGCTAGGGGCCCTTATCTAATCCTGAGTCTCCTTGAACCGCAGTCAGGCTTTCAAGGGCTCCTCCCTCGGGCTGGGAGGGCCGTTTCAGGCCCATATTGGGTTGGCGGGTTATGGCTTGGGAAGAAGAGCCTTTTCTGTCAATTGCTTCACGGGCGAAGAGGACGAGGAAGGCCTGTCGGAGCCCGGATAAATACTTGGGTGAATTTTTTGCCAATTAGAACCAATGGGTGGGCCCTAGGATCTCTGCTGTGGGGGCAGCCATGTTTGCTGACAGGCTTTGGCCTCAGCGGTCTGAGTTCGACTGATGACAGCGTCCCTGGTTCTTCTTACCCCCTTTCCATGAAACTGTTGCCGTTGCTAAAGCACCTGTCCTCTGCACTTTGGGAGGGGCATCTTCAGTCGGGTGGACCTAAGACCCTTTCCGGAGTTAGGAGCCATGGGCGTGGAGGGGTCGGGTGCAGGCCTGAGGGTCGCTGGGTTTCAAGTTGGGCTGCGTTCGGGGGTTAGTTCGGGCGTATCTGGGAGCGTAAGGTGGTACTTGATAAATCGGCCTCCCGTCATGGTTCGGCGGCCTTTGTTCTCTGTGACGCTCTGGAGCTGATGCCAAGTTCTTAGAGTCAGGGGCCATCCCCGTAGCAACTGGGAGGTTCGTTTTCCCAGGAGGGCCGTTGGATGCTTAGCCGAAGCCTTTGTTTGCCATCGTACCTGAATAGGGGGGGGCTTCTTGCATCAGTAGGACTGGGAGGGAAGAAACCATTCCAGGAAGCCCTTTGGATTGGAGGTCGCGCCGGCAGATCCTCGTTAGGAGGAGTCGCTGGTAAGTGGGAGCAAACTTGTCCGGGAGATCAGGGCACCCCAGTTGCACCCTCCACTCCGGTTAGAGAGCGGGGTCCTTGATTGGCTCTGTAAGTCCCCAGAGAACCCTGTGGAGTGGTGTATGTTCTCTGGCTTTGAGGGAAAGCGTTCCTCACCCCAGCCCCATCCAGTTGGTCAAGGTGCTCGTTGAGTTGTACAGTCGTGGGGGAATCAATGGCATGTTCCAGTTGCGGAAGGAACCCTGAGCCCGTGCGGTCTCGGTACTATGCGCACAGAATAAGAAGCAAGGGGACTGCCTGTCCACGATCTAATGTGGAAATGTTTCTGAAGGTGAGCTCAGGTCGTCTGGCTTAGGTGAGCAACACCTACGGAAAGGCCACCAGAGTGAGACGTGAGCGTCCACAAAGGCGGGTTCTTGAAACGTACTTTTCCTCTTCCAGAGAGCACTCCCCTCCAGAGATAGCCAACTCAGGGCTCATGTCCTTGGCGAGCAAGCCCCGCTTTAACCCACGTGGCCCAGTTCCCGACTTGAGCTCAGCAAGCCTAGTGATCGATCCCGAGTGACGGCTTAGAATCTGCATCCCTGGGACTTTTCCGAGGAATCTGTAACCGTCGTCTCTCTAGGCCAGAAGCCAAGGGAAGGGCTTGCCATCAGACATGCCTGCCATACCTGTGGATTTGGGCAGGTTCCTTTCCCTGAGGTGCCTGATAGATCCTGAGGTCCCTGCACCTGCCAGGAAGTGACACCCTATCTGCTCCTGGTGAGGCGGTGGGTCGTCTGGAGGCAAGGGGTCAGGCCAGCCTTCCCGAGGGGCTTGATGGCCGCCGGCGTTCCGAAAGGCAGCCTCAGGCCCTGAAAGGCCTTTGGTCCCGTCTGGGTCTCTGCCTAGCTGTCTCCATAGGACAGTCCCATCCAAGCCTTGGTCAGATCACCCATGTTTCCAGGGATGCCCCGTTCCAAGCAGAAGAGAGTCTTATGGAACATCGGGAGATGGTGAGGGTTGCCATGGGAGATGAAGTGCTTCCCGAGACCTTTGGACTCGGAGGGCTCAGGTAGAGTGAAACGTGCCACGCTTTCACGTGCTGCCAAAGGAATGTTGGGTCCCATTCCTGTACGTCCTAGATGTGTAGCATTGCCGTCCTTGAGGCCCAAGTTTTCCGCGAGGTGCAGCGTGGTGCTTGGGGCCCCGGTTCCTCTGCCGTGGTGTCTGGGTGCTGCGGAGTTGGAGCTCAGGTGAGGGACGGCCTCTCCTCCCTACACCGACTGCTGCTGCCAAACACCCAGGCTGAGCGGGGCCCGTTCTGTGGGGCCGCTGCCAGTGTCGAGCCCAGCATTGGTCACGGTCGTGTGCGTGGAAGCGACAGGGGCGGTTCAGGGGCGGCCCCCTAGGGGAATCCAGCAGGGGTGGCCGCTGCCCCTCGAGTCGATGGCAGGGTGGTCAAGGGGCCCTGGCAGTGCCGCTTCATCCCGCCCGTGTCATGCTCTGCATGGTTGCTGGGGACTGGAGGGGACAGCGGGAGGAGGAGCAGCCCCTGCGGCCGACAGGGGAGACGACGGGAAGGCTGCTGTCCCGCCCAGTCCCAGGTGGGCCCAGTCTCACCAGACAACGGCCTGTTGTAGGCCCAGATGGTAGCCTCGTGCTCCGAGAGTCAGTCCTCAGCAGGACCTGGGCAGCCAACTCTGGGTGTGGCGGCCGACCCAGAGGGTCCTCTTGTCTCGTCCTCGGGTGGGGGAGGGTCCTCTTGCGTCGTCCTCGGGTGGGCGAGGGTCCTCTTGCCTTGCCTCGTCGTCTTCTGGTGGGCTGCCCAGAAGTCTTCTCTTTGGCCTACGGAGTTCAGGTGTAAGAGAGCCGATCCCGCAGGCGTGTTTCCTCGTATGTTCACGCCGAATTCTCGTCCGGGCCCAAATCGGAGCCGCAAGTGGTGCCCCAGGGCCCTCCTGGCTCCCTTTTTCTGAGCAGCCCAGGAGACTCTGGTGTCTCGGGGTCGTGGGCAGACTGTCCTGTGGCACAGCTGTGGAGAGAACAGGAGGAGTGGTGTGAGATAGCAAGTGGCGTGTGGCCTGGGGCAGGTCTTACCTTCTGAGGTGTTGAGGTCGAGATCTGCCTGTAGGCCCCATGTGTGACCTGAAGAAAGGGAAGTTTCCCATGGGCCCCCTGGGGCTGAATGAAGGCTCCACTGCCAGGGTCACTCAGGCCCCTTCCCTGACCGTCCTCCTCCGTGACGGCGGGGTCCCCCTCCTGCTGGGCTGTGCCCTTCCCCAGCCTCTCTGAGAGCCCTCGACATGCCCTTCTCTGTGGGAGAAGCCTAAGCCCACATGAGTGTCGCAGGTGGCGTGGCAGAGACGACGTGCTCCCG
The DNA here is from genome assembly GCF_963455335.1 of Martes martes. Classification (NCBI taxonomy): domain Eukaryota; kingdom Metazoa; phylum Chordata; class Mammalia; order Carnivora; family Mustelidae; genus Martes; species Martes martes. The sequence goes on along the minus strand of NC_137902.1, from coordinate 89,124,096 downwards.
ACGCCCACGGGACGTGAGTTTGCACAGTCCACCGGCTGTGGGCCCGTGGTGGGCGAGGTGGGAGCAGGCCGGGTGGCCTTTCCCTGGTGGGTCTTCCCTGCCGCCAGAGGGCTCGAGGAGAGTCTCTAGAATATGCAACTCACATAGCGAAATGGTGCCACGAGGGGAACCGCTATCTCCGACGAGGAGTCTTGGAGGCTCGGGGACTGGAGGTGTGGGTCCGATCCCACGGGAGTGGCCGGCAGCCATGACTCAGCTGGAGACCGGGGCTGACTCCGTGCCCACAGGGATGCAGCGCCGGGAGGGGTGAGCTGTCCTGCTCCTGTGAGCCCGGGGGCCTGTCTTGTTTGCTCAGTTCTCAGGTGCGTGAAGTGGGAGAGGAGGCCACCCCGCCACGGTCTCTTCCCGACTAGTGCCGCTCGGGAGCAAGCCGTCTGCTGACTTTTGCAGGGTGGGAGGGCAAGGCTTGGGTGGTGCAGTGTGAGGGGCTCAATGGGGCGTGGAGCCCTGAGGCAGAAGGGCACCGTGCCTGGGCTGCCTGGGGTCCAGTCCCTCCAGGCAGCCAGTGCCCTCCCTCCGAGATCAGTAGCTCCTGGACGACAGCGCCCAGCCACCGCAGGGAGGCGCACGGATCAGGTGGAGGTTCTCCGTGGGATGTTCTCTGGGCTTCCTCGTGCCTGCAGGGGCTGGGACCTACCTCTCCTCTCCTCGTTGCGGTCAGAGGGTAGGGCAGCGCCCCGGGTTTTGTGTGGATTCCCGAGCTGCCCACAGCAAAGTCGGGGCAACGAGGGGAACACGTGTCCATGTCCGCCTGCCCCTTTTCCTGCCCAACTCACCCCGTTCCCAAGTCCTCCTCTTCTTCTGCTTCCCTTGTTGTCTCTGCCAAGTCCACAGAAGGGAAGCTTCTTGAGAGCTGAGAGCAAGAGCAGAACGGGACATGAGCACAGATTCCCCGGCCGCAGAGAGCCAGGTGGGGACACCCAGGCCCAGCCTCCCTTGCTGAGGCCCCTCCAGCAGGGTGAGCCGTGCCCTGCCGACTCGCGGCCCTCCTCCCTGCTCTGCTGCCCGGGACTGCTTCCCAGACGCAGCGGCGAGGGGTCAGGGTGGTGCTCGGAAGAGGGTGAGGAGGGCTGCCCAGGGATTTCATGCAGCAGTCCCGACGCGAAGCCTGAGTGCCTGGTGGAGACTAGGGCCTCCAGGGTGGGTGTCCTCAAAGCAGGGAAAGGGGAAGGAGCTGGGAGGAGGCGCTATGGACAGAGGAGAGAGGAAGCCCAAGAGATAGAGGTGGAAGGGCCTTACAGGCGCAGTGTGGCTCGTTCCGTCGGAATCGTCGTCTTCCGTGGACTCCTCCTCCGGGTCAGAGAGCAGCGAGGATGCTGGCGTGGCCGAGAGAGAGGACAAAGGGCAGTTAGTGCAGCTGACGACCTCTGGCCTGTTGCTCTGGGGACGCTGGGCCCTGCCCTCCGTGGGGTGGGGGTCCCTAGCTCTGAGTCCTCCCTGGCCTCGGTCGCTTGATGTCCACAGGGTGCAGGTGGGTCTCTGGTTGCCCGCCTGCTCTTCGCACCTCCGCTTCTCTCCAAGCCCCGGAAGCCCGTCTGTGTGACCCTCTCCCCCCTGGAGGCCGTCACTGTCCCTAAGACGGCCTCTGGGGGACTTGGCCTTCGTCGGTCCTTGTTGCTGTCCCTCCCTGCTCCCCTTCCTCCTCCTCCTCCTCCCCTGGAGATGCTCCGTGTCCTTCCCCCCTGCCAAGCTCCCCCAGTCCTATTGTTGTCCCAGAGGGGGCAGCCAAGGAAAGAGAGGAGATATCCTGGCTCCCCCGGAATCAAGCCCCTGATCCCTGTGTGCTGGGAGCAGCCGTCATGGTTCTGGGATTGCTGGGGGAAGTGCAGGGAGAGATGGCCCACCACCTCCCCACGGCCCATGTCTGCCCAGGGACTGAGATGACCTTCCCAGGGACGTGGTTCAGGCTAATCTGACGCCCTCTGTTTCCTTAAGGGTTACAGAGGTTGAGTGGAGACGGGCGCACAGGAAATTCTCCAGGCGCCCTCAGCTGTTCGGGGCAGCCCTGGAAAATGTCCAGCGGGGTGGTTGGTCCCTGAAACCCAGGATTCCTGCCCGTGCTCCTGCGGAGGCTTGCAGGGAACGGACGGGGTAGGGGTGTGTGTAGGGCCCTGGGCAGGCCTGAGGAACGTTTGCCGTTGGGGCATGCCTCGGGAGTGGGGAGCGTGGCCAGGGCTGTGTGCCGGAGAGGTGGGTTTGTGAGAGGAGCCGTGACTCCCTGGCCCTGCTCCCGAGAGGCTCTGTGCTATGCCTCGACGACAGCTGGTGAGGGGTAGAGTGGACCCGGGGCAGCCAGTGGGTGAAGCAGGTCCAGCAGCCCCTTCACACAGGCCTGGGGTACCCTGGCCCGTGACAGGGCGTCTCGAGGAGAAACAATGGATTCTTAGCTGATTATGTTTTATTTTCTCCCTTGCTGTCTTATTTTTAAGATTTATTTATTTGTGGAGGGGTCAGAGGGAGAGGGAGAGCGAAACACAAACAGGCTCTGTGCTGAGCACAGATCCTTGTGAAGGGCTGGATCCCAAGACCCTGAGATCAGGACCTGGGCCAAAGCCAAGAGTGTGACACTTATCTGACTGCACCACCCATGCACTGCATCTCACAGGCTATCTTGGAAGTCGTTTCTTTCTTGTGGCCACTTGGAGCGCCCCTCTATCTACTGGATAGGATACTATCCAAGTCATTAGTAGATCAATTAATACAGCCCATTAGGTCTCAAAACTTACTGGGCTGCATTTGTCTTATTTCACAGATTCATATTTTGTGCATTTACCTTTGTTTACCTTTTATATACCATAAACATTTACCTTTTCTTTCACCTGGAGTGTGATGAAGGTCCCATGAAATCATGTCAGTGAAAATGCTTGCCGTGGAAAACATAACAGGGGTGAATTTATTCATATTAATGCACATCTTATCCTAAAAGTAACACAAGTATGATCACAGAGTCAGCCCCAAGGTTTCAGTTCTACTGCTAACAGAGCGCAAAGCATAAATTTAACATAATCACTGGGCTAAGTGTGCTGTTAAATTTTGATTTTTCTGGTGACCAGAGCAAAGTAAAATGGAGAGTTAAGTTCCCCAGTGAGCATTACGGTAAGGGAGAAGTTCTTGTTTATGATGTATTTCACTCGACACTTATTTCTCAAATGAGTATCTCCCAAGGTCTTCTCATACAACAAAGCCAACGAGGGCATTTCTGTTCATGCAATTCTACGGTGGACATCTAGTGCTGGTTCTTGGGAGCGTTTTTTTCTTTTAGTTTTTGAGAAAAGCTTGTTCATATGTCCGTACACTATACGTGGAAGCCCAGAACAGTGAGTGATTCTGAAGACAAATAAAACTCATCTTTTCCATGATTTTGACCAGCCTGGGTTGAGAAAGAGCACTTAGACACATATACACATTTTGTTATGCAAACTGTTTCCTTAATGTCTGTATGTCATTCGATGCACATGATGTTAAAAGATTTTTATTTTTTTTACAGTTTTTATTTTCATTCCAGTTAGTTAACTTAAGATTATATTATTTTCAGGTGCACAATATGATGAATAAAGTCACTGTATGGAAAAGAAGGAGACATTGAAAGCATTTTAAGTTTAGCTTTTTAGGCTATTTTAACACAACATAATTACGCCGGCATTTTCCTTCTTGGGATTTACTCCTGTGCCTCTATCTCCAACCCTCTTCCAGAACACACCTGCCGCCAGCCCTTATGCAGGAATTCTCTTAGGGCCCACTGATGACGTCCAGGGCGGGCCAGGCAGCTGCTGGGCAGCGGTAAGGTAGTAAGGAGGGCCTGCGTGGGGGACGTGACAGGGGCGGGGTGGGAAGCACAGCGGGGAGGGGTGGCAGAAACCACAGGGGTTGCAGTGAGGCAGTGGGGCCAACAGGGCGGGGCAGCGGGGAAGCGACGGCTCGGGGTGGTGGGCCGGTGGGCGGTGGCTGGGGTGAAGGGGTGGGGAGGTGGGGAGGCCAACACTGATACAGAGGCGCGAGGTGGGACGCACCTGGGCCTCAAGGGGGCGAGGGAATGAGGCGGCACGAGGGAGGCACGGCGGGGGAGGCAAGGATTTGGCGGGGGCAGCCAGGCAGTAGCAGCGGGGGACGGGAGGCGGGAACAGCGGGGTGGGAGCCCTTGAAAACGGGGAGGGCAGCAGGGCAGCACTTGGGGGTGGGGAGTGAAGGTAGACAGTAGCTCGCAGGGAGGAGAGGGGACCGGGGAGGGGGATGGAGGCGAGGCCACGCCTGGCGTGGTGGGCAGGACAACAGGCATGTGAAGGGGGCGGGGCTGCGAAGCCGGCGCGACAGCAGCGTCTGGACCTGGGACAGCAGCCCATCGGCAGTGAGGCGTCGGTAAGGGTCACAGGGACAGAGAAGTGGCGGGGGGAAGGGTTTGCTGAGGCCACATGGAGGGCGGGGCGTGCAGCCGGGCCAGGAAGCAGGGGAGGGCGGGCAGCGGGGAGGCAATGTCACTGGGTCGCAGTCGCAGCGGTGTTGGGGAGGTGCGGTGGGGTGGCAGTGGCGTTGGCGGGGCACAGTGGGTCGGCAGCAGAGTGGGGGGGCGAAGCAGGACAGTACTGGGGTGGGGGTTAATGGTGGGGGGTGGGCGGGACCAGCGGGGCGGCGGTCTCATGGTAGTGGGGCAGGGCAGGTGCAGCAGGGCCACCAAGGAAGGGGCGGTGGCCTTGGAGACCCTGGCAGCAGCAGCAGGCCGGCGGGTGGTGGGGCGGGGATGGGGGCGGGGGCAGGGCGGCAAGAAGGGGCAACGTGGGCAGTAGCTTGGGGACGGCTGCAGCGGCGCTGGGCAGATGTGCAGCGGGACAGCAGGTCCTGGGGTGCGGTAGATATGGGGGTTGGGCGTGGCAGCGGGAATCAAGGGCAACTCAGTGGGGCAATGGGGCAGTCATGGCATGGGGTGGTAGGTGGGGCCGTGGGGCTGCCCAGGCGGGAGGTGGTGGCAACCAGGTGATGACCCTATGGTCGGGGGGCGGGACCGGTGGGGGAGGGAGCCGGGGTCCCCAGAGCCAGGTGAGGGGACAACCAGGCGGTAGTGGCACAGGAGCGGTGGCGGGTTGTGGTGGGGGAGCTGTGTGACAGCCAAGTGGGGCAGCCAGGCGGCGACTGGGCGGGGGGTGGAATCTAGACAGCAGCAACCGGAGTGGGGGTGGGAACAGCCCGGAGGCGGCGGCGGGGCAGCGGCAGCAGCAGCAGCATTGGGGCTGGCGTGGTGGGCGGGCCCATCGTGCCTGTCAAGGGGGCGGGGCAGCAGCAGTGCGGAGGGCGCGGTGGGCGGGCCCACGGGGCACGTCAAGGGGGCGGGGCAGCAGCAGTGCGGAGGGCGCGGTGGGCGGGCCCACGGTGCACGTCATGGGGGCGGGGCAGCAGCAGTGCGGAGGGCGCGGTGGGCGGGCCCACGGGGCACGTCAAGGGGGCGGGGCAGCAGCAGTGCGGAGGGCGCGGTGGGCGGGCCCACGGTGCACGTCATGGGGGCGGGGCAGCAGCAGTGCGGAGGGCGCGGTGGGCGGGCCCATGGTGCACGTCAAGGGGGCGGGGCAGCAGCAGTGCGGAGGGCGCGGTGGGCCGACCCACGGTGCACGTCAAGGGGGCGGGGCGGTGAAGCACGGAAGAGGCCGGGGCATAGGGCTGCAGCGGAGCGACGGCAGCTGAGGTAAGGGGGCCGGTGTGAGGGGCGCAGCAGGGTTGCAGGGGTGCACGTGGCGGTAGCATGTGGTGGAAGCCCGGGGAGGGGGGCGGATATTCAGGGCGCTAGTAGTGAGGTAATACGCCTGGCAGCGGGGAGGCAACGGAGCAGGGGGGAGGGGGAAGCCGTCAGGCGGTAGTGGCGTGTGCGGGGAGGCGGGACGGGCCGGGCGTCCGCGGGGCGTCAACGTCACGGCGTGGTGGGCGGGGCTGCATGGGCCTGCGTAGTTGGCAGCCGTGAGACAACACTGAGGTGGGGGGACGGGATCACGGGGAGGGAGCAGGGGTCACCAGAGGCGGGGAAGGGGGCAGGCAGTAGCGGCACAGGGAGGGGTGGGAGCTGCGTGGCACCCGAGTGGGGCAGCCGTGCGGCACCTGTGGGGGATGGGCGGAATCTAGGCGGCAGCAGAGGGGGTGTGGGGGGGGGAGCAGCCCCAGGCAGCGGTGCAGCAGCAGTAAGGCGGGCGCGGTGGGCGGGCCCACGGTGCACGTCAAGGGGGCGGGGCAGCAGCAGTTCGGAGGGCGCGGTGGGCGGGCCCATAGTGCACGTCAAGGGGGCAGGGCAGCAACAGCGGGTCGGGCGCGGTGGGCGGACCCATCGTGCGCGTCAAGGGGGCGGGGCAGCAACAGCGGGTCGGGCGCGGTGGGCGGACCCACAGTGCACGTCAAGGGGGCGGTGTGGCGAGGCTTGGCAAAGGCCGGGGGCCCAGGGCCGCGGCGGAGCGGCTGCAGCTGAGGTAAGGGGGCAGTGTGAGGGGCACAGCAGGGTGGCAGGGGTGCATGTGGGCGGTGGCAATGTGCTGGAAGCGTGGGGAGGGGGGCGGATATTCAGGGCGGTAGCAGCGCGGTAATGCAGTGTCAGGGGGGCAGGGGACCAGGCGTGCGAAGAAGTAACGCACGTGGCAGCGGGGAGGCAATGGAGCCAGGGGAGGGGGAAGCAGATGGGCGGTCGTGGAGGGGAGGGACCAGCCTGGCATCATCAGGAGGCCAGTGTCTTGGCGTGGTGGGCGGGGTAGCAGGGCTGCAAGGGTGCCAGGAGGTGTCAGGTGAAAACGCTCAGGTATGGGGGTGGGACCAGCGGGGGAGAGAGCTGGGGTCACCAGGGTCGGGGAGGGGGCAACCAGTCAGTAGTGGCACAGGGAGGGGTAGCGGCCCGTGGGTCGGGAGCTGTGTGCCATCTGAGTGGGTCAGCAGTGTGGCACCTGGAGGGGGTGGGTGGAATATAGGCGGCAGGGCAGCGTAGGGAGGAGGGGACAAGCCCTGAGGCAGCAGCACAGAGACAGCTTGGCTGGCTTGCTGGGCCTGCTCATAGTGCATGCCAACGAGGTGAGGCAGCGAAGCCCAGCAGAGGCCGGGGGCATAGGACAGAGGCAGCGCAGCAGTAAGGGGGCCTGTTTGGGGTGCACAGCAGGGCAGCAGGGGTGCATTTTTGGGGGGCAGCAAGCTGGTAGCAGCGCGGGGGGTGGTGGATGTGCTGGGCAGCCACACGCTTGGCAGCCAGGAGGCATCGGAGTGGGGGGTTAGTAGCTAGGCGGTAGTGTCGCTTGGGGGTGGGCAGGACTAGCTGGGTATAAGCGGAATGTCAGTGTCATGGCGTGGTGCGTCAGGCAGCAAAGCAAGGGCCTGGCTTTGCTGGACTTGATGCATGTGTACAGGGCGACACCACTGTTAGCAACAGCAGCGAAGACCCAGGGCAGCAGCGGAGAGGCAATGGTGGTTTTAAGTGGGGGCGCTGTGGACGGGGGTGCAGCGTGGTGGGTGCGGCTCATGTTGTGGGGGCAGCCTGGTGGTACCAGTGCAGGGAAGGTGGAGTAGGACACTTGGGGCGGCAGCAGCGTGGCAACAGGGGTAAGGAATCGGGAAAGCTCCAGAGTGGGGGGCAGGGGTAGCGGCTAGGTGGTAGCTGCAGGGAGGGGTGGGCAGGGAACAGCAGGGGGCAGCGTGGCAAGTGGGGCAGTCACGCAAGTCAATAGGGCAGGCCTGCGTAGGGCTGGGCTACAAAGACCAGCAGCTGCAGGACCCAGGAAAGCAGCGGGACGTATAGGGCAAGAGTGGGACACAGGGTGGCAGCAGATCAGAAGCAGGGTAGCGGTAAGGGGGCAGTGATGGCGAGGGGCAGAGGATTGGTAGTGGGGGTGTGGTGTACTCGGCAGGGTAAAGGTGTGGGGAGAGCAGAGAGGGGTGGATGCAGCAATGCGGTGGGGCAGCAGGACAGTAATGAGCATGCTGGTGGGCGGGGTGGGACAGCGTGGCTGCACGGGTGCATGTGGGGTGGCCGGCAAGTGGTGGCGTGTGAAGGGGGGACGGAATCAGCTGGGAGGCAGCGGCACAGCAACTGCACAGGAAGGGCATGAAGGGTGGGGTAGGGCCTTAATGCATGTCAATGGGGTTGGACAGTGAAGGTCAGTAGTGGCCTGGGGCACAGGGCAGAAGTTTAGCTGCAGCAGCGGTGGTAAGGTGGACAGTAGGAGAGGTGTGCTGTGGACTGCAGGGTCACGAGGCAGGGGCACCCAGGTGGTGGCAGCATTGCGAGAAGGCTGGGATGAGTGGGGCGGCAGCAGCAGGTCAACGGGGAGGGAATCTGGAGGCACCGGAGCAGGGGTAGGGGGGCCAACAGGTGGTAGCTGTTCAGGGGTGTTTGGTGGGACCAGCAGGGCAAGAGCATCAGGTTCATAGCTGTGTGGGCAGGGCAGTGGCTCTGCACAGCCGCGGCAGCAAGGGGACAGTATGCAGTGAAGAAATGGCGCGGGGGGAGGGGCAGTGAGGCAGCAGTGACTTGAGGAAGGAAGTGACTTGAGGAAGCGCAGTTGGATGGCAGCAGACGTGGAGGCAAAGCAGAGAGGCAAAGCGGGGAGGGATTGGCCCAGATGTGGTTGGGAGGGACTAGTGGCGCAGCAGGTACGTGGCAATGGTGCGGCATGGCTTGGGGGCCGGGTGGGGCAGTGGAGATGGGCGGGAGCAGCAGGGTGACCGCGGTAGCAGTGGTGGTGCTGTTGGAAACAACAGGCACCAGGGCAGTAGAAGCACTGGAGGGTGGCGCAGCAGGGTGGCAGAGTGCTGGGAGGTGCACACGGGAGCGGTAAGGGCAATGGGGGTGGCACAGCAGGGCATCAGTTGCAGCAGGCAGGGCAGCAGGGCGGCTATGGCGAGGGTTAGCCGTTGTGGGACAAAGAGGCAGTGCTGTGGAGTAGCAGGGTGGAGGGTGGCAGCGCTGGTGGCAGCGGCCTGTCGGGAATGGGGGGCGGAAGGGACCTTGGCGGGTGTGTGGGGCGCAGCAGGGTGGCAGTGGGGGGATGGCACAGTGGTGTGGCAGTGGTACGGGGTGTGGGGATGAGCCAGGTGGCAGAAGCACAGGTGGGGGGGGGGCAGTGATTTGGTAGCAACGCTATCAAATGCTTTTTGTGCATCTGTTGAGATGGTCCTATGACGTCGACCCTTCGTTTTGTGAATGCGGCACATTAGTTTGATTTGTGGATGTTGAACCACTGTGGCATCCCTGAAATAAATCTTACGGGTTCGTACCTCTTCCTGTATTGTAGAATTCGGTTTGCTGATATTTGGGTGAGGATTTTTATGTTTACGTTCATCACAGATAATAGTCTGTCACTTTCTTGGGGCACCTTGGGAGGTTTCGATAAGGGCCATGCTGGCCTCATAAAATGAGGTGGGGAGCCTTCCTTCCTCTTGTTTTTCTGGCAGAGTTTGAGAAGGATTGGTATTCATTTTTTTCTGTGTATGATTCATAGAATTCACTGGTGAAACCATGGGGTCCTGGACTTTTGTTTGTTGGAAGTTTTTGATTTCTTATTTAATCTCCCTACTGGTCATTGGTCTGTTCGGATTTCTGTTTCTTCAGGATTCAGTCTTGGCAGGTTGTATGTTTCAGGGAATGTCTCCTTTTCTTTTGGATTATCCAGCTTGTTGGGGTGTAATTGTTCATAGTACTTTCTTATGAGCCTTTGCATATTTATGGTATCAGGGAACATCTCTTTCATTTCTGATGATGAGTCCTCTTTTTTGTTAGCTTGAGTCTGGCTGAGACTCTGTCAGCTTTGTTCTTTTCAAAGAACCAGCTCTTTGTTGATCTGTTTTTTTAAAATATCTTTCTGTTGTCTTTTTAGTCTGTATTTCATTTATTTCAGTTCTGATGTGTTCCTTTCTTCTACCAACTTTGGACTTTATTTGTTCTTTTTCTGTTTCCCTGAGGTATCAAGTTAGGTTGCTTATTTGAGATGTTTCTTGTTTCTTGAGTTAGGCCTGTATCAGTATACACTTCCTTCTTAGAACCACTTTTTTTTAAAAAAGTTAGCTCTAAGGGGTGCCTGTGTGGCACAGTCTGTTAGTTGTTGGCCTTTGGCTCAAGTCATGGATTTAGGGTCCTGGAATGGAGCCCTGCATCAGCTCCCTGGTCAGCACGGGGAGCCATTCTCTCCCTCTTCTACTGCCTGCTGCTCCTTCTACTCTGCTCAGTCTGTCTGCCTCTGTCTCTCTCTCTCCCGCTCTGTGTCAAATAAATAAATGACATCTTTAAAAAAATAAAGTGAGCTCTATGCCCAGCGTGAGGTTGAAACTCCAAACCATAAGATCAGGCGTCACAGAGCTCCACCGACTGATCGACTCGACTAATCGACTAATCGGGTGCCCCATTTTAGAACCTGTTTTACTGCATTCAGTAAATTTTGTTTCATTGTATGATTTTTTCATTTGCCTCAAAGTATTTCTGTGTTCCTATTTTGGTTTGCCCATGAACCCAGTTGGTTGTTCAGTAGCATGTTGTTTAGTCTCTGTGTTTATGAATTTCCAGTTTTCTTCTTGTAATTGATTTCTAGTTCTATATCACTGTGGTTGGAAAAGATGGTTGATTTGATTTCAGTCATCATTTGGGAAAATTCTAGGCTTCTGGAGTTTATTGACTCGTCTTGTGGCCTCATATATGACCTATGGTGGAGAATGTTCTAGGTGTACTTGAGAGGAAAGTATTCCATGTGCTGCTTTTGGATGGAGGGTTCTGTGTGTATCTGTCAAGTCCATCTAAGTAACGGGTTGTCTGAGGCCGATGTTTCCGTTGTGATCTTCTGTCTGGATGGTGTATCATTGAGATAAGTGTGTGGTATTAAAGTTCCCTATGGTATTTGTGATGATTGCTTCTCTTAGGTTTGTTCATATATGCTCTACATATTTAGTTGCTCCACCGTTGGGTGGGTAAGTATTTATAAATGTTGCATCGTCTTACTGCATTGATTCCATTAGCAATTTGTAGTGCCCTTCATTGGCTCTTGTTACAGTGTTTGGATTTTTTCTTTTTCTCCTCCATTGGACTGAAAATCAGAAGATCATCTCTTAGCTCTGCAGCCATGAACAAAGCACACCCCTGCTCTAAGTCTGGTTTTCTTTTTTTTCCTCTGTAAATAAACACAATAAATTCTTCTCCCAGGACCATATCCTGACTCCAATAAGACAATGTGTATAAAAGCGCTTTGTAAACGAGGAGATACTGCCCAGTTATGAAAACGATTATGCAACCACCAAATGTTCAGGATGAGATTTTTTAAGACATACTTATTTATTGTAGAGACAGAAAGAGAGTGCATGCACAAGCATATGCTAGAGAGGGGAGGGTCAGAGGGAGAGAGGGAATCCTCCAGCAGCGTCCCCGCTGAGTGCGGACCCTGGTGCGGGGCTCTCTCCCAGGAGCTTGGGATCTTGATTTGAGACAAAATCAAGAGTCAGCTGCTTAACTGACTGTGCCACCCAGGTACCCCAAGAATCAGATTTTTTAAAACATTTTTTGAGGGCTTACTCTCATAGGTACTATTCTAAGTGACCTCTATTTCATTCAATTCTAAAAACTATTCTTAAATTAAAAATAGAAGCTGTTCTAAAAGCAAATATTCATAATATCCTCAGAGGTGGGCAAACAGGCGGAAAAGGGGTTAAGTAGGGGCACTGGGGTGGTTCAGTCGTTGAAGCTTCTGCCTTCGGCTCAGGACATAATCCCAGGTTCCTGGGATCGAACCCTAGGTCAGGCTCCCTGCTCAGTGCGGAGTCGTCTTCTCCCTCTCCCTCTGTCCCTCCCCCTGCTTGTGTCCCCCCCTTCTCTGTCTCTCAAATAAAAAATTAAAAAGGTAAGTTACTTGCTCAGTGACATGATAAATATTAGAACTAGATAGAGTCCTGAGTGTGTCACCCTGAAGAATGTGTTTTTTCATTTTTACATTTACCAAAAAATACCTAGCTCTCAAAATACTATAGATTCAATTAGTTTCCTCTTTCTCCATACATTGAGTATCGGAAGATGCTACAATTCCAGGACCCTGGCTGGCTGGGTCGGTGGAGTGTCTGTCTCTTAATCTCCGGGTTACGAGTTTAAGCCATGTTGGTGGTACAGATTACTTAATTGAAAAAAAAAAAAGATGCTATAGTTGGGCTTGTTTTCTTTTTTCCTTTTGACCCCTTCACCCATTTCTCCCACCTCCAACCCCAAACTTCTGCCATCCCCCATCTGTTCTGTCTGTAAGCTCATATTTTTGTTTTTGTTTTGTTGAAGGTTCTACATGTGATTTCTAGTATTTGTCTTTCTGTCTGGCCCGTTTTACTTAGCATAATGCCTTCATGGACCACCGTGTTGTAAATCGAAAGATTTCATCCTTTATTATGGCTGAGTAGGATTCCACTGTGTTTATCGACCACAATTTCCTTATTCATTCATCCACTGATGGCATTTAGGTCGTTTCTTTATTTTCTCTGTTGTAAATAATCCTGCAGTGTGCTCAGGGCTGAATATACCTTTGTGAGTTAGTGTTTTCATTTCCTTCAGATAAATACTCAGAAGGGGAATTGCTGGCTCCTTTGGGTGTTCCATTTCTCATTTTTTTGAGGAACTTTTGTATTGTTTTCCATAGTGGCCGCACCCATTTGTACTTCTAGTAATGGTGCGCTAGAGTTTTCCTCTACTCTACATCTTCACCAAAACTTGCTATTTCTTGTGTGTTTTTGATAATGGCCCTTCTGACAGGTGTGAAGTGGTGCCTCATTCTGGTTTGATTTGAATTTCCCTGATGATTAGTGACGTTGAGCATCTTTTCATGTACGTGTAGACCATCTGTATGTCTTCTTTAGGAAAATGTCTATTTGGATCTGCTCCTGTTACATTAAATTACTTGTGGAGTTTTTGTTGGTTTTGGTGCTTTTGTGTGTTTTGTTTTGTTTTTGTTTTGCTGTTGAGTTGCATGAATTCTTTATATTTTGAATATTAACCCCTTACTGGATGTATAATTTACAAATGTTTTACCTTAGGTTACCATTTTATTTTGTTGATGGCTTCCTTTGTTTGGACATTTTATAGTTTGATGTTGGCACATATTTTGCTTCTTTGTTTGTTTTTACTTTGGTATAAGCTTAAAAGCACCACTACCAAGACCTATGTCAAGGACTTTTCCAAACCCTGCGTTTTCTGCCATAAGTTTTATAGTTCCAGGACTTGAATATATTCAAGTATTTGACCCATTTTGAGTTAGTTTTTGTGTATGGTGTAAGAGAATGGTGCAGTTTTGTTCTTCTGCATGTGGCTCTCCGGTGTTCCCAGCACCATTGATGAAAGAGACTATTTTCTCCCCCTCGTTTATTCTTGGCTCCTTTGTCATAAGGTCCCGGACCATAGATGTATGTGTTTACTTCTGGGCTCTCTCCTGTCTTCTGGTGATGTGTGTGTCTGTTTTTATGGCAATGCTAGATTGTTTTGATTACTCAAGCTTTGTCATTAGTCTGAAATGAACAAGCGCAATGCCTTTAGTGTGGTTCTTCTTTCTCTAGATTGCTCTGGTATTGTGTCTTTTGTGACATCATACAAATTTTTAGATCCTTTGTTCTCTTTCTGTGAAAAGTGTCCTTAGAATTTTGATAGGAATTGCAATGTAGATGGTTTAGGGAAGTATAGACATTTTACCACTATAGATTCTTCTCACCCATGAATATGCCATATCTTTCGGTTTATGTGTGTTGCCTTCGGTTTCTTTCCTTACTCTCTTGTAGTTTTCATTATACAAGATTTTACCTCTTGTTGAAGTTTATTCCTGGGTATTTTTTTTAAAGGTTTTGTTTATTTATTTGACAGAGAGAAAGATCACAAGTAGGCAGAGAGGCAGGCAGGGGGTGGGGAAGCAGGCTCCCTGCTGAGCAGAGAGCCTGATGTGGGGCTCGATCCCAGGAGCCTGAGATCATGACCTGAGCCGAAAGCAGAGGCTTAACCCACTGAGCCACCCAGGCGCCCCTATTTTATTCTTTTTGATGCAATTTCAGGTGGGATGATCTTCCTAATTTATTTTCTGATGATTCGTTCTTAGCGTATAGAAACACAGCAGGTTTTGGGGTAGTGATATTGTATCCAGTCCCTTTACTGAATTTAGTCATAGTTTGAACAATTTTTCATTGGCTTCTTTGAGGTTTTCCTTATATTCTGTATCATCTGCAAACAGTGACCACTTTACTTCTTTCTTTCCAGTTTTGGTGCTTTGTGATTATCTTCTTGCATAATTGTTCTGCCTTGGATTTTCAATATTGTGTTCAGTAAAAGTGGCAAGGAAAGATCGGCAGTGTTCCTAACGTCGGCGATCTTAGAGGAAATAGTAACAGCTAAAACTTTTCGGTATGGGATGTGACATAATCTGTGCGGTTGTCACATACGGCCTTTTTAAAAAAAGATTTTATTTATTTATTTGAAAGAGAGAGAGATCACAAGTAGGCAGAGAGGCTGAGAGAGGGGGAAGCAGGCTCCCTGCTGAGCAGAGAGCTTGATGGCGGGCTTGATCCCAGGACCCTGGGATCATGACCTGAGCCGAAGGCAGAGGCTTTAACCCACTGAGCCACCCAGGTGGACCATATATGGCCTTTTTGGTGTTGAGGTATGTTCCCGGTCTATGTACTCTGTTGAGAGTTTTGATTGCAAAGGATATTAAAGTTTGTCAAATGCTTCCCTGCATCTCAAGATGATCACATCATTTTTATTCTTTATTTTGTTAATGTGCTGTATCACTTTGATCGATGTGCACCTGTAAACCATCATTGCATTCCTGCAAGATCCCACTTGATTGTAGTATATGATCCTCTCAGCATATTGGTGAACTTGGGTTTCTGGTATTTTGTTGAACATTTGTGCATCTATGGTCATCAGGGATATTGGAGTGTAAGATTCTTTTCTTGGGGTGTCCTCGTTTATTTTTGTATCAGGGTAATATTGGCCTCAGCAAGTGCGTTTAGAAGCTTTCTCTCCTGTTTTTTGGAAAAGTGGGCAAAGGACTGGTATGAATCCTTCCCTGAATGGTAGAATTTACCATGAAAGGCATCTGGTTCTGGAACTTGGATTTTTGGGAGGTTTTAAATTGCTGATATGATGAGTACTGGTGTTTTATGTAAGTATTGAATCACTAAAGATGAAACTGTTTCCATATCTGGGTGGTGGGATGGATGAAGGGGAACGAGAGTCATGGGGGCCCAGCACTCAGAGGCTCCATCCGCCACTGTGGCTGTGCCATTCCTCTCAGATGCTGGCAGAGGACGAAGGACGTGGTGGAAACACGGCAGAGTGGTGGTGTCGGGAATGTGGGGTCCGAGTGGGGTGATGAGACTGATGCGTGGCCCTCCTGTCCCACCCACAGGGTATCAGATGGCCTACTGCCTGGCCAACAGCAACTCCAGCACATTAACCACAGTGGAGATGGGTGCCATGGTGAGGCGATTCACGGCCACCGAGCTGGCCCCAGAGTCAGCATACATCTTTAGGCTGATGATCAAGATGAGGCAGGGCTGGGGGAGCCCCTAGAGGCCACCATCATCACCACTGAGAAGCGAGGTAAGGTCAGAGGCCCAGGTCCACTGTCCTGGTGACATGGGGAGGATAGCTGGGCCCAGTTGGGAGCCATAGACTTGCTGGGTCCACGGCTTCCTGGGGCAGGGCTTGCAGGGTAGTGTGTCTACACAGCCTGGTATTTACCAGACAGGCAGGAATGTCTCTGGAGAGGAGGTTGTGTAACTGGGATCAGGGTGGCTCTGAGTCTCTGTGTTGGAGGGACGCTCCCTGAAGCCAGGTGCTTTTTCTCTGATGTTCAAGACCACATGACCAGCTGAGCCAGGTGTTCCAAAACACGTTTCCTACCAAGCAATCCTAGGGAGATGTGTCTTCATG
This sequence comes from Martes martes, assembly GCF_963455335.1. Taxonomy (NCBI): domain Eukaryota; kingdom Metazoa; phylum Chordata; class Mammalia; order Carnivora; family Mustelidae; genus Martes; species Martes martes. The sequence goes on along the minus strand of NC_137902.1, from coordinate 89,108,153 downwards.
GATGCCGCTTCTGTTCCAAGCACTGGTGTGAAGTGCTTATTGTTCATTGTCTTGGTTTATCCTCACCAAATGCTGGGGGACAGAGTGCTGTGAGGCCCAGTTCTACAAAAGACATGGGGCACAGACAAATTCTGTCATTTGCCAGGGACACAGCTGTTGAGGCAGTGATGTGGACACCCTTCACAGACACTGGGTTCCCTGTTCCCACAGCAATCTGCTGTGGGTTCCCAACTCAGTGAGCCCCTGATATGCCGTCCAGCCTCATCCTGGGATCTGCCTCAGGGGGTTCCCTTCCCAGGGCCACCTCAACTACTATAGGCCCTTTTTATGCCACCTGACCTTGGAGGGACCACAGGGGTTCCAGCTTAGGTCTGAGTCAGGGCAGAGCAGGGGCAATCTGGAATGCAGAGAAGCCACTGAACCCGCACTCTGAGGCTGCCAGGAGCCTGTGTGGCTTTCAGGGCAGCGTGGTGCCTGTCAGTTTCTGTGCTACAACCAGCCCACATGCATAGTTCCCTTCGAGTTCTGGCTTCAGAATGTGTGGCTCAGGGACTGCATCCCAGTTCTCTCCACATCCAGGGAGCAGGCTGTGCTTTGGCCCTGCTGAGGTCACAGGGTAGCACACGGTTAGTAGCTTGACTCGGCCTATCCCAGGAGTGGTGTTGAGGGGAACATAGGGCTCATTTACCTCCTGTGCTCTTGAACGGAGAGCCCCATCCATGCCCCAGAGCTATCTCCCTGGACTTTGGAGCAAAATCAAAACAACAAAATGAAAGGATCCAGGATACATTTGGGCTCATTTCCCTGCAGAGGTGCTCTTGGTCTGTGGCTCATCAATGTCAGAGCAGGGCTTTTACTGGAGCACAGGTAGGCTGACAACCAGGCCTACTGCAGAGTATCTGGAAATGTTGCCGCCCTGGGAGAAACCCATTTGCTCACTACTCAAGTGTGATTTGTGCTGTTGTGCTGACTCCTCCTCTGACCCACCTGCGTACCATGAGAGGCTGAGTGAAATACGGTGCCTGGAGTGTAGATTGTGTTGGCTTCTCTATACATCTGTCCCTAGGGGTTATTCGGCTGGTGGGGTGGGGGCTAAGGGGCAGGTTATTTGGGGCCGATGTGCTTTGCTTCTGAGGAGCCCCCTGAGGTTGAGCAGGAAGGCGGGGGCTGCAGTCCAAACTGGCACCTGGGCCCACGTTGGTCACCACGGTGGTTGGGTTGAGGGGAGCGCAGGGCAGGCCAGGTGGAGTCTATGGCTCCTCAACTGCCTGTTGACAGCCTGCAACCCAGGGCTCGGGGCACCGGAGCAGAGCCAGAGTCGCAGGGCCCAGCAGATGCTCATAGGGAAGGACTGGAGCCAGGGAGGGAGGCAGGCAGGCTCAGGCAGCCGCATCAGCCAGCCGGGTCGCCGGGGGGGGCTGAAGCCCGGCTCTGCTCTGTGCTGCACTGGAGGGTTGGCATGTCTCAGGGCAAAAAGCACACAGCGGGAAGTCTGCCATCACCACAACCCTGAAGTAGACGGTGTGGTGTGGCGCGCACTCAGGCACCTGGGTGCGGTGGGGGTGTCTCCTCATCCCGTCTCCTTTCGAATGGCTAGGTCAGCACCTGGGCGTTGGACGGAGGGCATCTAGCTAGGGGGCGGGAGTTCTTTCTGAGGAGGCTGGCAGGTGGAATGCTGCCCCGTGGCTGGGGTGGGCAGTGGGGGTAGAGACCAAAATAGTCTGCTAAGCGCTAAGGCTTAGGATCTGTGCAAGGGGATTCTTGGAAGCGCCACAGAAGAAGAGCCCCATCTGCACGTCTCTGCAGCTCTGTTCCCCCTGCACAAACCTTGGATGGGTGCCAGGAGGGAGAAAGGGTGGGAAGGAGTATATTTGCTCCTTCCTCCCCTATGTGGGTTACCTTCTTCCAAAGAGATCCATCGAGGACATGGAACACAGAGGCCGAGCGGCCTGGTGGACACCAGGAGAGGGTGTGCTGTGCAACCGGGGTAGGAAGGGCTAGACCTGCCTGACCATGGTGGATGCAAAGGGGGCACTGAACAGGTTTGTGGGCCTGGGGCAAGGCGGTGAGCTGCAGGGCTTCACCATCATCCAGGAAGCCTCCATAAACGCCGCTGCAAATCCTTTACAACCCCTCTGGTTTTTGCCTTGGGAGAAAATTCTAGAAGCAGAACCCTTAGCTCAGAAGACATGAGCGTGTTTGGCTTGGAGATATGGAAACTCATGGACACGCCATGCCCTGGCGACCAGGATGCAGGTCTTGTGGCCTCTCTGCTTCCATGGTGATGTCTTGCCTTCTGTGTTTGGTGAAAATACATCTCATTAAGCGTGTGTCCGCAGGTCCTTCCTCCCTACTTTGCCATTAAATGCCTGTGACTGTACCCGGTGATGTATCTTGTGGGGTCTTAGTGTCTGATTGTGAAAATTCTCAAACTCACCTGGGTACGGATTTGCAGAACTCATGGAAAAGCTGCATTCAAGCCAAACAAGAATTAATAAGCGGGGACTGAGTGAGCTGAGGATCGTGAGTCTACCTTTGTGACTCTTGTTTGAAACCTTGCTGGTTCTTTAATGTTTCTTCTTCCAGATCGAGGGAAACGGTATCTGAAAATATCCGTGATCTACAGAAATGTGATGAAACATTTCTGTGTGAACAAATGGGAGCATTTAACTTCTCTCCCTCCCTGAACCCTCCATCATTCAGGAACTCTCAGGGAGAATTCTTTCTTCCAAGGTACTTAGGATTATTGGCGTACGTTCAGCACAAGCGCCTTTTTCTTGTAACAGGACACCGCTGGAAACGTTGGTTATTTTACCAAGAGATTGAGTGAAATGTCCAATTTGAGAGTAACGTGTATAGACTCGGATAACGACCAGACAGTTTTCAGGAATTAAGGGTGACTTTGTGGAGCCCCTTGGCAATAGCGGCTTCCCACCTCGATGACGCAGTGCCGAGGAGCCTTGCCAGATGAGTAGGGAATGTTACTTGTTGGAAGGTATGGGAACCTCAGGATATTTGGGGGACCTTGAGAAGAGGAATCCACCCAAATCGACAGGTATCGCAGTCAAGTCTGATGGGAGTATTGCGCTTGGCTTTGGCCTGGACGCACTACTGAAAGTTCACTCTAGAGATTCCTCATGAAAAGTTTCAGCACAGCAGGGTTTCAAAATCTGTATGGAACGGTCCGTCACTATGCCTGCCAGGCTTAGTTAGAATAGATGCTAAGAAACCAAGTGTGCTTGTGGCTGCCTTCTTGCATCTAAGAAACCATCCCAAATCCATTGAACTGAAATCCATCACCCATGTGGACTGGCATCCGCTGCCACCACCGCCAGGTGTTTCTGTGCCTCCAATGGGTCCCGTGAAGCTCTGAATCTATTTAGTTCACAATCCGGTTTGGGGACCTCACTTTGGAGGCTGGCAGTGTTTTCTGATTGGGAAAATCCTATCATAACTATACCCCAAATCGGCCCAGAATCCTCTAGAAGCTGGTTGTTGGAGGGCTTGCCCTTTGGGTCAGTAGCATAATCTCTGGTCAGGAGTGAAACAACTTCAATCTCCAAGGTATAGGTTATATTCATATTGGGTGGTGATTAGTTGTTGCTTTTTTTATTTCTTTTTTTTGAGTTCCAGGGTCCATGAGAGGCATGCCTTAGAAAGGAAAGACCGGAGGCTCCTTTCAGCCAAATAGAGTTGTGAAAAAAGAAAGGAAGCAAGACTAACAGAGTCACTCACGTAGAGTAGAAAAGACATTGAGGAGGTAGAGTAGATGCATATCTCCTATGGGAGTTGTGTGTCCTTGAAGTGACGGAGTAGGTGAATGAGAACCATGTCAAAGGTGAAAGACGATTCCAGGAGAAGTAAGCATCTCTAGGACGGTCATGCAAAATGCAGTTGAAATAGGGTTTATGCAGATTTTCTGTTTTGGTTCTGGGAGCAGCAGGAACTTTATTTAGACTCCTATCACTAGTTGCACATGGTGATGGACCTCTGGGCCATCTCCTGGCCCATATCCTCCTGCTTGGGTCTGGCAAAGATATCAAGGAACTCCCGGTAGCAAATTGACCATGTGTGTATGATTTGAAGGTCTGCCAGCAGCAATGCTGTCTTTCACAGATCGCGGGGCCCTGTGGTTTGGGCATCTTTGAGCTTGTGCTCTCTGCTGGAAGGGAGGGGCACGCTTTCAGTTTTGGGTGACATTGTGTCTTCCCGAGTGCGGGTCCTGAGACCTCAACTAAATGCTCTCCTTGTTTTTACAGGTGGTGCCTCAGGGTTCAGAGGACATGGCCTCATGGGCAGCATCCAAAGGGTCTGGCCTCTGTCTCTTCAGTGCAGATTCAAGTGCAACATGTACAGGAGTGTGACCCCTGCCGTCTCCCTGGTGGATGTACATCACAGTAGTAAGTTGTCTTGGTTTGGAACCTTCCGCCTGAGTTGAGGTTCAGGCCTTGACTTGGGTGTCTTTTTTGCTGGCTTCTGTCTTTCTTCCAGAGGGAAAGATGCCCTCTTATTGTTGATTAAATTGGAAATGTACCCTTAACCAGAATATCTAGAGTTTGCTGCTTGGGGAAAATTACTTGGTGGCACATATGGAGAAGGTTCTGCAGGTCCCTGCCCCATACAAAACATCTTAACTCCAGGTTGCGTCTGTTAGCAGAATCCTGAGTTACTGCAGGGTTATCTTATAAATAGAAATTCTCTCCAAAATAGTGTGTTCTGCCAACACATTCTTTTTAGGGCCAGTAAACTAAAGAATATTGGGCATCTTTACAAATGGATCTCTGAGTGGACGTGCTTTTTTTTTTTTTTTTTTTTTTTTGTAAGAGGGGGAGGTGGGAGAGGGAGAGGTAGACACTGGGTAGGCTCTACATGTTTTGCAGAGCATGACACAGGGCTCGATCTCACAACACTGAGATCATCACCTCAGCCAAAATCAAGAGAGTCAGTAAGAAGGTCACTCACATAGAGTAGAGAAGACATGAGGAGGTAGAGTGTATGCCCATTTCCTGTAGGAATTCCATATCACTGAAGAATCAGGGTAGATGAATGAGAACATGTTTCTAATATGAAGATTCTAGGAGAAGTAAGCATCGCTAAGATGGTCATGTGAAATGCAGTTGTAATAGGGTTTCTGCAAGTCTTCTCTTTGGTTTTGGGAGCAGCGGGAAGTTTATTTAGTCTCTTGTCACTAGTTGCCAGTGGTGATTGACGTCTGGGTCACGTTTTGTCCTACATGCTCCTCCTTTCGTCTGGCATAGACATCATGGAACTCCTGGTAGCCAGATTTGGAAGTGGAGGGACTGAGGGAGAGAGAGACCCTTAAGCAGGCTCCACATGCTGTGCAGAGCATGACACATGTCACGGGCTCGATCTGACAACCCTGAGATCAGGACCTGAGCCAAAATCAAGAGTTGGTCCCTTAACTAAAAGAACCCTACAGGCATTCCTGGATGTGCTTTGTGTTTATGGAAGGCAGTGTACATACCCCGTCCTGTTCTATGATCTTCTAAATTAAGGACTATTTCCATATCGGCAGTGGTCTTACACCTTCTCAGGCCAAGAGATAAGTAACTATTTTTGGTGGTAGAGAAAAGCAGTTGGCTACCATATCCTCTCAGAGGGGGAGGTAGCACTCACTGCCTGACTCTGAACAGCCCAGTTTTATTCCTGTCCTGATACACACAGTTCTTCCAAAACAGCACCTCTGTAAAAGATAAAATTAATTTGCAAGCCCCTGGGTGACACAGTTGGTTAAGCATCTGCCTTTGACTAAGGTCAGGATCCCTGGATCCTGGGGGATCAGGCCCTGCATTGGGTACCCTTCTCAGTGGGAGGCCTGCTTCCTCTCCCTCTTCCCCCCAGCTGACTCCCAACTATTCTTGATCCCTCTCTAGCTCTCTTGATCTCAAATAAGTAAAGGAATACAAGTATTTCTAAGTAAGAAATTAATTTGTAAGTCGTTTCTAATTTATGAGGATAATATTAGTAGAATTAAGGACACATGAGAGGTAGATCCCAAACCATGTGTTTGATGAATCTTGTGGCCATTCATCCTTGCGATCTACATACATCGATAGGTCAGTGTTTTTGTGAACGGACGTCGAGCACCTCGTGCTCTGAGATTCTGAGTTCACCCTCCAGTTGATGTTCTCATGGATCCCAGGCAGTGTTTCTTCCTGGGATCCCACTTCCTACCAAGAGACAGCACCCGTGTCAGTTGTGAGAGCTCGTAAAGGAAAAGTCCCCCGTTCTTACTTGGCACAGTGTGCACGGTTGTGAGACCCCCCCCCCACGCCTGTTCGGGGATCCTGGCCTTTGTGCAAGTACTGATGGATCGGAGCAGATGTGCTTGATTTCTAGCGATTGGTTACTGGAATAGCGCATTGTGCATCCCTCAGCACGGGACCCAGTTGTATGTGTTTGCAGCGTCTGAGTTTGTATCTCAGTGTCACCCTAAGAAATTCCTTGGGAGGTCTTTGCCCAGTGATTTTCGGATGGGAGTGTCCGGGGACGGGTTTCCCCGCGTTGCGCTGGGATCAGGGATTCCTCGGCGTGAGGGTGTCGTTGCTGGCTAAGGAAGAAGGGATACCTGAGCCCATTCCTTTCCTCATCACACCGGGAGGATTTTCTTGTGTGGGAATCCTCCCAGGGCCTTCCCGTGTTGGCTCCGTGAGGAATGGGATTCCCACATGGATCTCACCGGCATTCAGCCGCCGCGATGACGCAGGGGGTCCCGGGAGGTGCCTGCGCCTTCGCTCCCGTGGGAGGGATGACGCGCACTCTGAGATGGTAGCGGGAGCTCAGGCCCGAGCCCCAGTTGAAGCTTCTCCCACCAGGCTACAGCGCTCGTGGTTCTCCCCGTGTGAGTTCTGTGGTGTTGGGAAGGGGCCCACTTCTGGCAGAAGGCTCTGCCTCCGTGACGGGAGACACGGTGTCTCCCCTGTGTGGTTTCTGTGGTGGTGAGAAAGGTGGGCGCTCTGGGTCCAGGCGGGAGCCCAGTGATGACAGACCCAGGTTCCTCTGCTCTGAGTTGTCGGGTGTCTCCAAACGTGAGAGCTGTATCGAACGGCTCTCCCCCGTTGACCGCATCGGTCGGGGTTCCCGCCGGTGTGGATCCTCGGATGCTGGCTCAGGGTGTGTCTGGACTAAATGCTTTCCCCCGAAGGTGGCATTCAACCAGTTTCTGTCTGCGGGAACGTGCCCATGGCCTCGAAGGGATGCGTGTTGCTGCGAGCTCTCGTGCAGCAGTCCCACCACATGGCTTCTACCCCGTGGGAGGTGCTGGGCGTGAATGAGAGCAGAGCTCTCCGAAGGAAGGGTCTCCCACCTTCGTTCCCTCCCTAAAGGGCCTCTCCGGTGGTCTTGCTGTGTACCGAGGTGAGCACTGCCCTGCAATTGTTTGCCCCATGCGTGTCATGTCTCCTTTCCTCGGAAGGGTGAGTTCTCTCGTGTCTCCCGAGGGGAGAGCCCCGAGTCAAGGCTCTCCCACCCTGGGGAGAGGTGTGTGGTGCGATCCAGGATGCACGAGCCCTGATGTCCTTGGCACCGGGGACACGTGGCCGAAGGCTCTTCCACATTGTCAGTAAATACAAGGTGTGTCTTCCCCGGACGCGACACACATGGAGCGAGGTGAGGGACGTGAGACATCTCCCTCCTGGGCCCCAGCATTGGCCGGGTTCCTGGGCAGTGTGAACCCTCTGCTCATGGCCAGAACAGGAGGGGCTGTGGAAGGATTGCTCCCTCATGTCCCTCCCTTCCCGCCTCAACGTACGCATTGCAGCCCGTTCCTTCAGGAACGGTCTCTGCGTCTACCTCTGCAAGCCGCTTGTAGTCGGGTGCCGTGTGCCTTTCCCGAATTCAGATAGATCTCTCTACACGGTAGCCTCACCCACCACGTCAACTGCTGCTTCAATTTTCGATGTTTCCGTTTCAAAGACTATATACCTGTGAGTCGTGTTGAAGGCAGTGACTTTTCCAGACACTCGGGCGGTGGCTCGCCCTGAGGCCCATTTCAGCCGAGAAATGAAACTCTTCCGATTTCTGGTGGGACAGCCCGTATGCTCGGGGTCTTGGAAGACAGGAGCGTGTGGGGAATGCTTAGCGTAGCCCATGTCCAGCTGTGGTGTGGAAGGCCAGGGTTCATGACCCTGAAGCCTCCCGTTGACTTGCAGAGAAGCAGACCTTTGAGATGCCCCCGTGCGGGTATCCCTTCATCCTTTCTGATAGGGAACTTATCGCCGTGAGCTCCTGGGTCTTCTACAGACAGAATGCGTCACGGAACACTAGGCGAAAAAGTCCTGAAGGGCTGTATGGGGACTACCAGAACAGAACGAAAGAAGGACAGATGGGGAGGGAGGAAGGAATACAAAGAACAAAAAGGTACTGCAGGGGAGGAAGGGAGGGAGGGCGGGTGGGCGGGCGGGCGGGCGGCCTTGAAAAAGGGAGAAGAGAACCTGGTAGAGAGGCATTAGGGGAAAGAAGAATTTTGAAAGTTGTGAGACAAACATCTGAGAGTGAAGGTTTGAGCTTGATGACAAAGGGAAGGAATGGAGTCCTCTACTCAGGAGCAGAAACCTGTTCTAGGGTCTTGGTGAGGAGACCCTATGGACCAGACAAAGATGCGAGAAAAAGAAGGTGAGGACGGGATGCTGGGGCGTTGCAGATGGGCAAACTCGACCACGTCGAGGACGGAAAGAGGTGCCGTGTGAGGGTTTCAGTGCAAGAATCACAGAAGTGTCCTGTCCTCGGAGGACACGGAACGTGCAGTGGGTTAGGTGGATGGAGTCGGAAGAGTTGACAGACATGGGCCCGTGTGGCAGGGTTGTTTCCACAGGAGCCCTACGAGAGACAGGACCGATGTAGGAAAGACGTCAGCGTTCAAGACTGATGGTCAGGAAAGAAGTCTGGAGACGGCTTTGCTGGCAGGAGGTGATTTTTATTAAAGCACAGGGACACGGCCCGTGGGTAGAAAGGGTTGCTTGCTGGGGTGGTGACGGGAGGCTGACTCTCTGGGATGGCACTGGGGGAGGTCAGGCCAAAGGGAGGTTTTGCAAGAACGTTGCAGGAGGACAGAGGACACTCAGGATACCGGAGGCTTTGCTCTTGTCAAGGGAAGGTGGTTTTTCCTCCTAGGAAGGCATTAATTGAGAGATGGTGGGGGGCTTCCTGGAGGAATGTTGCCTTCCTCCTCTCACAGGTCCTTCTCAAGGGACTGCAGGTTGGAAAAGAAACTCTTGTCTTACGGACATTTCCTTCGGCCTCAGCCTCCCTCAGTGTCGTGGAGGGGAGGGAGATGTCAGGGCTTCAGGAAACGGAGATCCGGGTCTCTGGAAGGTCGCTAGCCTCTGGTTAAGCAAGCCTCTTCATGCAGAATCACGGGGACGTTGACAAAGCGAGGGAGACTCCGGTCTTGCCGGGTTTGGATCTCCATCGGTGGAGAATCTGTTTTGTCCCTTTCCGTAGCTATTGGGCCGTCAGAGCGCCTTGAGGAATGTCCCCCGTTATCACAGGTTGGGGGGCGGTGTGGCGTGCCACCTCCTGCTTGGTGCTCAGCTAGCCTTCTCCTCCCTCCTCGTGTGCCCCTGACCAGTGTAGAGCCTTGCGTGGGTAAGGTCGTTGAAGGAGGATGGTCTCATCTTCTGTAACTTCTTCCTGCTGAATAGGGGCGTAGAGCTGTCCCTACCCGTGGGTCATTCCTGGTCAGCTGGGGGAGGCCTCTGTTGTCAGAGCTGTAAAAGGAAGAGGCCGCGGAGTGCAGGGGAGAAGTTGTGACTGGATCTTCCTGAGCGGAAAGGACTATCTGTCCTCTGAACGTTCCTGCAGTGAAGGGTTCCTGGCACCACCTGCAGAGACGGGGCGGGGGGTGGGAAACAACACAACAGGGTTAGAAGAAGAGAGACCCGTGAAGGGTCCTTTGATAGTGGGTGAGAACCCTCCCCCAGGCCAAGAGTTGAGCCAGTCCTTAAAGAGAGGGATCCTTGGAAGTGCGGATTGGAGCAGTGGTGTCTGTCTGTGTGTGTGTGTGTGTTAGGAACCCAGAAGTCTCTTTGTGATCGTGAGGAATGTACGCCCAGCATTGTGTGTTTCGACGGGCCCAGGCTCCACCTTGTGCAGCAGTGACAACATCCGAAGCCTTTGTGTTTTGTAGCACAGCTCTGTGCGTTGGGATCATTCCCGTATCTCATTGAGAAATCCTGTTTGGGGTGACACGTAGGGCCTTGACTGTGGACTGGGTAAGGTGTTCCCCATGCCCCACGACGTCCTCCATTCCCAAAGAGGGGCAAAGATGGATGCTCGGTGGCCACGTCAGTGGAACGGAGCCCACGTGCACCGTTGTTTGAAAGGGGGAAGGTCGGCTGGGTCGGGGATGGTTCTCATAAGGCGGCCGTGCCTTTGGCCCACCCCAAGTGTCCGGTGGCCTCCGGAGCTTGGGGAAGCCATGGGCCCAGGTTCGAGCTTCATGGCCATTGGGTCCCAGCTAGGGGCCCTTATCTAATCCCGAGTCTCCTTGAACCACAGTCAGGCTTTCAAGGTCTCCTCCCTCGGGCTGGGAGGGCCGTTTCAGGCCCATATTGGGTTGGCGGGTTATGGCTTGGGAAGAAGAGCCTTTTCTGTCAATTGCTTCACGGGCGAAGAGGACGGGGAAGGCCTGTCGGAGCCCGGATAAATACTTGGGTGATTTTTTTGCCAATTAGAACCAACGGGTGGGCCCTAGGATCTCTGCTGTGGGGGCAGCCATGTTTGCTGACAGGCTTTGGCCTCAGCGGTCTGAGTTCGACTGATGACAGCGTCCCTGGTTCTTCTTACCCCCTTTCCATGAAACTGTTGCCGTTGCTAAAGCACCTGTCCTCTGCACTTTGGGAGGGGCATCTTCAGTCGGGTGGACCTAAGACCCTTTCCGGAGTTAGGAGCCATGGGCGTGGAGGGGTCGGGTGCAGGCCTGAGGGTCGCTGGGTTTCAAGTTGGGCTGCGTTCGGGGGTTAGTTTGGGCGTATCTGGGAGCGTGAGGTGGTACTTGATAAATCGGCCTCCCGTCATGGTTCGGCGGCCTTTGTTCTCTGTGACGCTCTGGAGCTGATGCCAAGTCCTTAGAGTCAGGGGCCATCCCCGTAGCAACTGGGAGGTTCCTTTTCCCAGGAGGGCCATTGGATGCTTAGCCGAAGCCTTTGTTTGCCATCGTACCTGAATAGGGGGGGCTTCTTGCATCAGTAGGACTGGGAGGGAAGAAACCATTCCAGGAAGCCCTTTGGATTGGAGGTCGCGCCGGCAGATCCTCGTTAGGAGGAGTCACTGGTAAGTGGGAGCAAACTTGTCCGGGAGATCAGGGCACCCCAAGTGCACCCTCCACTCCGGTTAGAGAGCGGGGTCCTTGATTGGCTCTGTAAGTCCCCAGAGAACGCTGTGGAGTGGTGTATGTTCTCTGGCTTTGAGGGAAAGAGTTCCTCACCCCAGCCCCATCCACTTGGTCTAGGTGCTCGTTGAGTTCTACAGTCGTGGGGGAATCAATGGCATGTTCCAGTTGCGGAAGGAACCCTGAGCCCGTGGGGTCTCGGTATTATGCGCACAGAATAAGAAGCAAGGGGACTGCCTGTCCACGAGCTAATGTGGAAATGTTTCTGAAGGTGAGCTCAGGTCGTCTGGCTTAGTTGAGCAACACCTACGGAAAGGCCACCAGAGTGAGACGTGAGCGTCCACAAAGGCGCGTTCTTGAAACGTACTTTTCCTCTTCCAGAGAACACTCCCCTCCAGAGATAGCCAACTCAGGGCTCATGTCCTTGGCGAGCAAGCCCCGCTTTAACCCACGTGGCCCAGTTCCCGACTTGAGCTCAGCAAGCCTAGTGATCGATCCCGAGTGACGGCTTAGAATCTGCATCCCTGGGACTTTTCCGAGGAATCTGTAACCGTCGTCTCTCTAGGCCAGAAGCCAAGGGAAGGGCTTGCCATCAGACGTGCCTGCCATACCTGTGGATTTGGGCAGGTTCCTTTTCCTGAGGTGCCTGATAGATCCTGAGGTCCCTGCACCTGCCAGGAAGTGACACCCTATCTGCTCCTGGTGAGGCGGTGGGTCGTCTGGAGGCAAGGGGTCAGGCCAGCCTTCCCGAGGGGCTTGATGGCCGCCGGCGTTCCGAAAGGCAGCCTCAGGCCCTGAAAGGCCTTTGGTCCCGTCTGGGTCTCTGCCTAGCTGTCTCCATAGGACAGTCCCATCCAAGCCTTGGTCAGATCACCCATGTTTCCAGGGATGCCCCGTTCCAAGCAGAAGAGAGTCTTATGGAACATCGGGAGATGGTGAGGGTTGCCATGGGAGATGAAGTGCTTCCCGAGACCTTTGGACTCAGAGGGCTCAGGTAGAGTGAAACGTGCCACGCTTTCACGTGCTGCCAAAGGAATGTTGGGTCCCATTCCTGTACGTCCTAGATGTGTAGCATTGCCGTCCTTGAGGCCCAAGTTTTCCGCGAGGTGCAGCGTGGTGCTTGGGGCCCCGGTTCCTCTGCCGTGGTGTCTGGGTGCTGCGGAGTTGGAGCTCAGGTGAGGGACAGCCTCTCCTCCCTACACCGACTGCTGCTGCCAAACACCCAGGCTGAGCGGGGCCCGTTCTGTGGGGCCGCTGCCAGTGTCGAGCCCAGCATTGGTCACGGTCGTGTGCGTGGAAGCGACAGGGGCGGTTCAGGGGCGGCCCCCTAGGGGAATCCAGCAGGGGTGGCCGCTGCCCCTCGAGTCGATGGCAGGGTGGTCAAGGGGCCCTGGCAGTGCCGCTTCATCCCGCCCGTGTCATGCTCTGCATGGTTGCTGGGGACTGGAGGGGACAGCGGGAGGAGGAGCAGCCCCTGCGGCCGACAGGGGAGACGACGGGAAGGCTGCTGTCCCGCCCAGTCCCAGGTGGGCCCAGTCTCACCAGACAACGGCCTGTTGTAGGCCCAGATGGTAGCCTCGTGCTCCGAGAGTCAGTCCTCAGCAGGACCTGGGCAGCCAACTCTGGGTGTGGCGGCCGACCCAGAGGGTCCTCTTGTGTCGTCCTCGGGTGGGCGAGGGTCCTCTTGCCTTGCCTCGTCGTCTTCTGGTGGGCTGCCCAGAAGTCTTCTCTTTGGCCTACGGAGTTCAGGTGTAAGAGAGCCGATCCCGCAGGCGTGTTTCCTCGTATGTTCACGCCGAATTCTCGTCCGGGCCCAAATCGGAGCCGCAAGTGGTGCCCCAGGGCCCTCCTGGCTCCCTTTTTCTGAGCAGCCCAGGAGACTCTGGTGCCTCGGGGTCGTGGGCAGACTGTCCTGTGGCACAGCTGTGGAGAGAACAGGAGGAGTGGTGTGAGATAGCAAGTGGCGTGTGGCCTGGGGCAGGTCTTACCTTCTGAGGTGTTGAGGTCGAGATCTGCCTGTAGGCCCCATGTGTGACCTGAAGAAAGGGAAGTTTCCCATGGGCCCCCTGGGGCTGAATGAAGGCTCCACTGCCAGGGTCACTCAGGCCCCTTCCCTGACCGTCCTCCTCCGTGACGGCGGGGTCCCCCTCCTGCTGGGCTGTGCCCTTCCCCAGCCTCTCTGAGAGCCCTCGACATGCCCTTCTCTGTGGGAGAAGCCTTTGCCCACACGAGTGTCGCAGGTGGCGTGGCAGAGACGACGTGCTCCCGACGCCCACGGGACGTGAGTTTGCACAGTCCACCGGCTGTGGGCCCGTGGTGGGCGAGGTGGGAGCAGGCCGGGTGGCCTTTCCCTGGTGGGTCTTCCCTGCCGCCAGAGGGCTCGAGGAGAGTCTCTAGAATATGCAACTCACATAGCGAAATGGTGCCACGAGGGGACCCGCTACCTCCGACGAGGCGTCTTGGAGGCTCGGGGACTGGAGGTGTGGGTCCGATCCCACGGGAGTGGCCGGCAGCCATGACTCAGCTGGAGACCGGGGCCGACTCCGTGCCCACAGGGATGCAGCGCCGGGAGGGGTGAGCTGTCCTGCTCCTGCGAGCCCGGGGGCCTGTCTTGTTTGCTCAGTTCTCAGGTGCGTGAAGTGGGAGAGGAGGCCACCCCGCCTCGGTCTCTTCCCGACTAGTGCCGCTCGGGAGCAAGCCGTCTGCTGACTTTTGCAGGGTGGGAGGGCAAGGCTTGGGTGGTGCAGTGTGAGGCGCTCAATGGGGCGTGGAGCCCTGAGGCAGAAGGGCACCGTGCCTGGGCTGCCTGGGGTCCAGTCCCTCCAGGCAGCCAGTGCCCTCCCTCCGAGATCAGTAGCTCCTGGACGACAGCGCCCAGCCACCGCAGGGAGGCGCACGGATCAGGTGGAGGTTCTCCGTGGGATGTTCTCTGGGCTTCCTCGTGCCTGCAGGGGCTGGGACCTACCTCTCCTCCCCTCGTTGCGGTCAGAGGGTAGGGCAGCGCCCCGGGTTTTGTGTGGATTCCCGAGCTGCCCACAGCAAAGTCGGGGCAACGAGGGGAACACGTGTCCATGTCCGCCTGCCCCTTTTCCTGCCCAACTCACCCCGTTCCCAAGTCCTCCTCTTCTTATGCTTCCCTTGTTGTCTCTGCCAAGTCCACAGAAGGGAAGCTTCTTGAGAGCTGAGAGCAAGAGCAGAACGGGACATGAGCACAGATTCCCCGGCCGCAGAGAGCCAGGTGGGGACACCCAGGCCCAGCCTCCCTTGCTGAGGCCCCTCCAGCAGGGTGAGCCGTGCCCTGCCGACTCCCGGCCCTCCTCCCTGCTCTGCTGCCCGGGACTGCCTCCCAGACGCAGCGGCGAGGGGTCAGGGTGGTGCTCGGAAGAGGGTGAGGAGGGCTGCCCAGGGATTTCATGCAGCAGTCCCGACGCGAAGCCTGAGTGCCTGGCGGAGACTAGGGCCTCCAGGGTGGGTGTCCTCAAAGCAGGGAAAGGGGAAGGAGCTGGGAGGAGGCGCTATGGACAGAGGAGAGAGGAAGCCCAAGAGATAGAGGTGGAAGGGCCTTACAGGCGCAGTGTGGCTCGTTCCGTCGGAATCGTCGTCTTCCGTGGACTCCTCCTCCGGGTCAGAGAGCAGCGAGGATGCTGGCGTGGCCGAGAGAGAGGACAAAGGGCAGTTAGTGCAGCTGACGACCTCTGGCCTGTTGCTCTGGGGACGCTGGGCTCTGCCCTCCGTGGGGTGGGTCCCTAGCTCTGAGTCCTCCCTGGCCTCGGTCGCTTGATGTCCACAGGGTGCAGGTGGGTCTCTGGTTGCCCGCCTGCTCTTCGCACCTCCGCTTCTCTCCAAGCCCCGGAAGCCCGTCTGTGTGACCCTCTCCCCCCCGGAGGCCGTCACTGTCCCTAAGACGGCCTCTGGGGGACTTGGCCTTCGTCGGTCCTTGTTGCTGTCCCTCCCTGCTCCCCTTCCTCCTCCTCCTCCTCCCCTGGAGATGCTCCGTGTCCTTCCCCCCTGCCAAGCTCCCCCAGTCCTATTGTTGTCCCAGAGGGGGCAGCCAAGGAAAGAGAGGAGATATCCTGGCTCCCCCGGAATCAAGCCCCTGATCCCTGTGTGCTGGGAGCAGCCGTCATGGTTCTGGGATTGCTGGGGAAGTGCAGGGAGAGATGGCCCACCACCTCCCCACGGCCCATGTCTGCCCAGGGACTGAGATGACCTTCCCAGGGACGTGGTTCAGGCTAATCTGACGCCCTCTGTTTCCTTAAGGGTTACAGAGGTTGAGTGGAGACGGGCGCACAGGAAATTCTCCAGGCGCCCTCAGCTGTTCGGGGCAGCCCTGGAAAATGTCCAGCGGGGTGGTTGGTCCCTGAAACCCAGGATTCCTGCCCGTGCTCCTGCGGAGGCTTGCAGGGAACGGACGGGGTAGGGGTGTGTGTAGGGCCCTGGGCAGGCCTGAGGAACGTTTGCCGTTGGGGCATGCCTCGGGAGTGGGGAGCGTGGCCAGGGCTGTGTGCCGGAGAGGTGGGTTTGTGAGAGGAGCCGTGACTCCCTGGCCCTGCTCCCGAGAGGCTCTGTGCTATGCCTCGACGACAGCTGGTGAGGGGTAGAGTGGACCCGGGGCAGCCAGTGGGTGAAGCAGGTCCAGCAGCCCCTTCACACAGGCCTGGGGTACCCGGGCCCGCGACAGGGCGTCTCGAGGGCGGCTGCATGGGGGCGTCCTTCCCTTGGGGACACGTCCGCAGGTCAGATTCGGCTGGGGCGTGAAGGCTGGCCGAAGCTACGGGGCACGGGAGCCTGGGTAGTGAAGCCAGGGGAAGTACGCTTGCAGTTGTGCAGCTCTGGGAGTCCCCTGGAAGGTCCAGCAGCTTGGAGAGGACCAGGACGGGTTGGTCGTGGAGGGCATGAGGGAGAGAGTTTAGACCTGTCTTCCACCTCCTGGCTCACACCCGAACGCAGTGTCCTGCTTCTCTTGCCCAGGAGAGGGTGGTTGGGGCCGCCAAGTCCTGAGCATGACCAGGTCTGGGCCCGTGCCGAGAAAGATCCAGAATCTCTTGTGCAGCATTCCCGAGAGGCCATGAGCCAAGAGACCAAGCTTTGACACGTGGCAACGGCCAAGGGAGGCACGGGCAGCTTTGACGGGAAAGATCGTTCAAGTTGCCGCGCAAGGAGTCGAGTGGTGATGACAAACCCATCCTACCCGAAAGGCCCGTGGACACAGTGTCTGTTCTTTTCGTTCAGAAACCGTGAAACGAGCAAATCCTGCCTGTTGCCAAAGCACCCCTTTCCTTGGTGGTTTGTTACCGACCTGCTTCACTCTCCAGAGCGGCAGGGGCCACCCCATGTTCCCGGGAGCCCTGTCCCACTGTTCCCGTCCTCTGTGCCGTTCCCTACCTGAAGAAGAGGCTTCGTCCTCACTGTCGGAGTCGTCGCAGCTCTCAACACGCAGATCTGTCAGAACTGAAAGAGGAGCAAGGCTGTTAGGAGGGACACTGCCTCACCCCTTCATCCCAGGTGCGCTGGGATGTCTCTGGGCCGTGCGGCATCTGCCTGACCCTTTTGCTGCCCCGTCAGAGGTTCACGGGGCTGGTGGAGCCGGAGCCCTTGGAGGAGACGGGGATTGGAGTTTCATCCCTTCTGATGAGACCAGGATGCTGCAGCAGTCACCTCAGTGTCCGTTCTGCGTGCCCATGACCGCTGTCCCCTCCCATGCCACCACCTAAACCTCCCGTCGTTATGGGACTCTTGACGTGTGGCTAGCGGGAGTGAGCAACCGGACGTTTTCGTGTCCTTGGCGATTTCCGTGGACTACATTGAGATCATAAGTGACTGTGCACCATGGATACTAGCCAGACTCTTTCCTGGATCGCTCAGCACTAGAAACCCACCAGGAGCGAGAGACAAGGCCCGGTCTCCCGCGTGTGTCTCGGGCGTCCGTGGCTGGCCCGACAGGGCCGTTGATAGGGAAGACGTTCCCGGGCTCACGCCCACCCACCAGGCACTGCGGGAGGTCTTTGGACCCTAAGAGATTAAGGCGAAGCCCCAGTTCCTAGAATGAATGGGGAACAGATTCCGTGCAGCGCTGACCCAAAGCTCAATGTGATGTTCTCGGAACAGAGAAGCTGCTAGAATAGGTAATGGAACCCCAAAGGAACCCAACGAGCCAGAACGTCTCTGAATGTGAAGAAGTAGGTGGTGGGTCCCTAGGAGCTGACCTTCCAATACCGTGGATCCCTCCCCTGAGCCAGCAGGATGGTGCTGGCATACAAATAGGCAGGGGCACCCGGGAGCGAAGTAGAAATGCCCAAAGAAAGGCGCTCATGGTGGCATCACGATGCTTGACAGGAGGACCGCCTAGAAAAAGCATCCTCTTCTGACGCAGCGAACAGAATGAAAAGGCAGCCCACAGACTGGAGACACCGTTTGCAGTCCTTATTTCAGGACAGGTGTGCTCACTGACGAAAACGAAGAACAACAAAGAAAACCAACCAAGCAAAGGTAGACCGGGATTTCACCCGCCGAAAGAACCGAGAAAAAGGCTGCAGTAGTCTGTGCCGCGAAGGGAACGAATGACTCGGCCGGTCAAACAGACGTCGTCTGAAAAGATGCTCGACGTGAGGCATCGTGAGGGCGATGCAGATCCAAAGGACGCGGAGCTGTGGCATTGTCTGTTAGGGTAGCGAGGACCCAACCCAGGAACTCAAACCCCAAACCCATGCTGGAAGGATGCAGGAAATTGGAGGCTTTGTATGCAATTCGTGGGATGCAGAACGGTGCAACTCCCCCCCAAAGCCTGTTGAGTGTCCTCAGAGAGCGGCGCAAGGTACTCACTCCCGTGGACGCGGCACATGCGAGTGAGGACAAGAGATGTCGGAAAATCAGGTTCTGTTCAAAGACGCGTTTCTCACGAGAGGAAGTCCTGTTTGCTGCCAAAGAACCCTGAAACCCTGATTTGGCTCTGTTTCCATTCCCAGGCACTGAACTCCCTGCACTTGGCTATCGGCCCAACCCTTCCGAATCAGACGAGGCCCTCTTGCACGGGCAGATGCCCGCGAAACGTGCGGTGATTGTCCTGTCACACCCGTTGAGGTTTGAGGTTCTCTTTCGCCACGTTGCAACGCACAGAGCACCCTTCGTTCCTGCACGGAGGGGGCCCAGGTCCCCCCGGTGATGCTCAGTCCCTGAAGACGACCTCATTCCCCCTTCGATGAGACACCTTGTGGGCCCACCTCCGAGAGCCCCAGCTAGGACCAGTGGTGGGTGTGTGCTTTCCCCTGGGAGAAGGCCAGTCGCCTTCTTAGACACAGTATCTGCAGGGAAATGGGAGATCTCCGTGGAGAAACATGGAGTGAATTGGCCCCATCTGTTCCTGGCCACTGCTCCGTCGTCAGGGTCCTCCCCGAACGGGCTGTTGCACGAGGCTGCCCCGGGAAGCGGCCGGCAGAAGGGAGGAGTGTGTCGCAGCACGCAGTGCTTCCGATGAGGTTGGGAAGACGCACCGTGGGGCCTCCGATGCAGAGACGTGTGTGTGAGTGAAGTGGCACGCGGGGGGGACTGTGACCATTCCTGCCCGAGACCTACCGTGACGGGAGGGACCCGTGGACACTGATTCAGTAACAGGGCTTGGAGAAGACACACTTGTGTCTTTGGGGCACAGACCCACCCCCCCTTCCTAGTTAGCAACAGGATTTGTTTTCTAGGAGAATTGATGTGTAAAGTGCAAGGAACGAACACCTCTTTCAGTCGTAGGTGTTGAAGAGTTTTCACGTGAATGGACGTTCGTGACGTGACGGTGATGGGAAACGTCCCTGAGAAGGTGGACACCATTCATCGCCATGTCGAGGGGACGAGACACGTTCGAGAACATAGCAGTCACCCACCTGACACACTACACCGACCCTGAGCATCACAGCGCATGCATTCCCGTGGAAACACACCCCCTGCCCAGCACCCAATGCTACAGCACCTAAGAACAGCACGGTAGCTTCCGGGGGCAGGGTCACGAGTCCTGGGGTCTCGGTCCCGAACATGACCCTTCGTCTCGTGGCAGCGGGATCTGGATTCTGGGTGGCCCTCAAGATGGAGCCTGCAAGGAAGCCCCACCTTGCCCATGGTCCAGGTTGCTCCAAACCAATGAGTGACTCTAGAGGACAGCATACTTACCACTCTTCCTTTCCAGCAGGGCCACCTGCGATTTCAGAAAAGAAAACATGATGACCATCAAGTCATGCCTCGTCCTGTGGGCACAGCTCTTTTGTTCCCTTGGTGAGGGGCAGGGTCATGGGCAGTGATATGGAATCCACCTAGAGATTGCATGCCCTGGGTCCACTGGGTGGCAAGGCGGTGTCAGTAGTCCCCGTGAAAAAGCTCACGACCCTGTGGAGTGTAACCGAACCTGCTGTTTCCTGCAGGGTCTTGGGATTGGGGTGTCCATGGGTAACAGGCGCTCCCTCAGTAATCTCCCCACCAAGGACCTTGTACGTGCTGAGGTGTTGGGATCTGATTTCGAGCATGAGAGAAACAAGGGATGCTGTACCTCACCTGAAGAAAGGCTCACTTACCAGCTTGGTGAACAATGGGTCCTCTCCCTCTGTGCTGTCCACGTCCAGGCCATCGCACAGGCTAGCCAGGGGATCTAGGTAGATACACACAGAGGGTGTCGGGACCCCGACGGGGCCCTTCGGGGATCGCTCAGGGAGCTTTGCTTGGCGTGCACGTGCGGCCAAGTGAGTGGAGGTGGGGAGCTCCTCAGTATGGACTGAGCTGCAGTTGGCCCTTCCTGGATGGAGGAGGAAAGGTCCTGGAGAGGAGCAGGGACGTGAATAGAAACTCTGCCTCCTCTTGGAGCCACAGGGCCTGGAGCAGCTGTGAAACGGTCCATCTCCAGGGCACACCTACTGCCTGCACCGAGACCTGCACCACCTAAGAGCAGCGGAGTCGTTTCCGGGGACAGGGCCGTGAGGCCACGGGTCTTTCCCCAGGAAATCCCGTTCTGTTACTCCGACCCTGCTTCTCCGTCCCGCAGGACCTGGAATCAGGGTGGTTCTCATCGTGGGGCCTGCGAGGCAGCCCCACCTTTCCCCTTTTCCAGGTGGTTGCACACAAGGGAGTGACTCTAGAGTACAGAGTACTTACCGCCGTCCCCTTCCAGCAGGGACACCTGTGATTTCAGAAAAGAAAACAGTATGAGCATCAAATCAGGCTTTGTCCTGTTTGCGTGGCTCTTTTGTTCCCTGGGGGATGGGAGAAAACCAGACGGGGAAGGGTGCTAGAGGCCCGTGAGCCCCAAAGTACGAAGAGAGCAAAATGAGTCCTGACCAATGCGCCCAGTCTTCCTACAGGTCCCCCGTTCCGGGTCCCCCTGGACAAAACAGGTGGCAAGGAGGAATAGGTGCTCCCCGTCCCAAAGCTCCCTGCCCTCCAGATGGTCGGTGACCTGCTGTGGTTGTCCCCGCCCCCCCCCCCCCCGCAATGCCTTCGGGATGAGGTGTCCTTTGGTAACACATTCTCACTCCAACTTCTCCCTACCCTGTCAGTTGTGCATGCTGAGATTTTTGTATGGGACCTTGATTAAAAAAGCCAGAAGACTTTTGTGTCTCCCACAAAGAAAGGCCAACGTACCATTCTGGTGAAAAAGGGGGCGTCTTCCTCCGTCGTTCCTGTCGAACGTTCACGCGCCTGTCCGTCCGGCGAGGCTAGGGAGACACACACAGAACGGTCAGTCCACCGGCGGGGCTCGGCAGGAAGCGCTCCGGGAGTTTAGCGTGGCGTGGGCGTGCACGGGAGTGTGTGGCGACGTTGGGTTACAGGGGTATGGACTGAGCAAGCTGCTGCTGCATCGAGAGAGGTCAGGGCAAGGAGCAGGAACGGAGAGAGAAACGTTGACTCTGAACTTGGGCTGCAGGGAATGGCATCAGGGTGAGCTCTTGCGTCCGAAAGAGGGCAAACGCTAAGATGCACGCTCCGTTGTACTGACAGGCAAGTTCCTGCAACCGGAGACTGTGTCGTGGTCATCGTCAAGACCGTTTCGTGGCCAGGACCGACCTATGCCGCTCCTACCTCTCTCTCACCTCTTCCGAGGAGATTGTATTTCTTCAGAAGAACACTGTGTGGCAGGGTTGCATTCAATGCAAGCACAAGTACCCTAGAGGTTTCTATTTGTTCCTGAGTCCTGCCTGGTCAGGAAAGCCAAAGACACAGGATTTCGACGTTCTGACTTCTGTGCATTCCCACAGAGTCCCCATCCACAGAGTGCTGATTCTTCCCAGTCTCCCTTTCCTGTGGCGTGTGGGCGTGTCCTTCGAGTCCGCGGCACCCAGTTTCCCGGGACACCCCCTCCCCCCCCATCAGGAACCGTCAAGTTGATGAGAGAGCGGAGGCCAGGCGAGAGAAGGGCACTCTCTAACCTGGCCGTGTAGCAGATTGTCAGGAGGTGTGATCGGGCCCCAAGCTCATGAGGAAGCTTTCCTGGCAGTTGGCATTTGCCAGTGAGCCTTCCCTCTGTGCATTCAAGGTGTGAGCGTTTTTGTAAGGCTGGTGATGATGGGTTGGGAGACTCAAGTAGCTTCTGATTGCTTTGTGCTTCTACCCTGTCTGAGCAACGTCCCCAGCTAGGACAGATGGGGGCTCCTTCCTTTCTGCCCATCCCTGTCTGAGGAAAGGGAATCCTAAGCAACCCTCCAGGTGGAGCTGTGGTCAGCGGGGAATGTGGTGTCCTCGGGGGGTGGGCCCAGCGGGGATGGAGGAGGTTTGGCTTTGACACTTTGACCCGTGCCCTCGACTCCAGTGAGTGGGAGATGTCTTCTGACGAAAGGCACGCACTCAACACACCCACGTGCCCGGTGCCGTCGCATCGACCCCCACAAGACCGAGCCCCGACCCTGAGACGCACCAGGCACACCGCCTGAATGACCTACTGGTTTGCAGGGATTGTAGCACAGGGTCCTGGTTTTCTACAGGACACTCCGCTTGTTCAGTCCGCCCCAGCCTCCGTTCCCAGGAGGAGCTCAGAATGGGGGACGCTCTCCAGACCAGAGGAGGAGAGAAAGCCCTACCTTGTTCTTCAGCTAGATCTGTCTCCCTGAAGGGAGTGACGGGAGACCAGGTATATGGCACATATCCGGTTGCCGGCTCCTGCAGTTGGGAGAAAGGGAAAGCCAGTGAGGATCCCAGCACCCTGTGCACAGCACGTGCACACATCCCTGTGCCCTTGGTGTCGTATGCCAGCTAGGCGGGATGCAGTCATTGCGTTTATGATCCAGAGACGGAGAAAATGACCTGCAGACAAGGCCCCGGCTCGGAATGTCAAATCTCCCAAGTCCATTTTCTTCAGCAACTCATTCCAAAGCCATTTCCCATAGACAGAACGACCTGGTGGAAAATGCTGACGACCGTCCAGTGCCCAAGGAGTGGTGGTGTTGGTTTCTCAGTGCCCGTCTCCATACGGTGTCCGTGAATGGCACGAACTCACTGCCGGCTCTCAGCACCAAGGCCGTTGTCTCTCCCCTCGGGCATGTCCATGCTCCGACGTTCGTGGAAAGAGAACTCAAACACTGGTTGTCCCTCAGGAGCACAAAATGGCTTTACCGAGGTGACCGGGCGGCTCAGGACCTGAGCCTAGGGTCCTGGGACGGAGGCCCCCATCGGGCACCCGGCTCGAAAGGGGAGCCTGCTTCTTCCTCTCCCTCTGCTACTCCCCCTGCTTGCGCTCTCGTGCGCTCTCTGTCTCTCTCTCTCTCCTTCTCTGTCTTCCTGTCTTTCCCATAAACAAAATCTCGAGGAAAAAGGAATTTACCTGAGGGAGAGTCGGAGTTTCTTTCTCGGCGCTCCAAATGGGTAGCACTGCCATCGGGTCCTCCGCGGGAGCTGGGAGGATACAGAGCCACTGTGAGGACACTGGTGTGGCTGCTCAGGAAGTAGGCAGGGAGTTTGGATGGATGAGGACAGGAGGCGAGTGTGTGCGTGTGGGTGCGTAGGAGGTACGGGTGGCACCGCCGCCGGGCCTTGTCCTTGGTGCCGAGAGGAAGGGACTGGAGAGGAGCAGGGTGGACACGCGAAGAGGGTTTTTGTCTTTCTAGCGAAAGCGAGCCCGATGAAAGCCAAACAGTCGGTCCAATACATGAGAACCCCACCCTGGCTTCTGGGTGAGGACCGAGTCCCATAACCTCTCCTGACTGACGTGCCACTAAGGTGTCCCAGGCTGCTTTTTGGAAATCAGCCCAAGACCCCCATATGCTGTGACTATATGCATCACGTGTCTGTGAGATTTTGCACGGCATCCAAAGCAGCCAAGCTTGCCGGGCTGAATTCACCCCTCAGCAAAGAAGCCTGTTAGTTTGCTTCACGCCTCATTTGTCGTCAGAAAATCCCACGTACAACGCTGGAGAACACTGACACCGTAGCTTCCGTAAACAGCCGGCACCGTCAAGGAGTCTGATAGATTCCGTCCACCATTCTTGAGCTGTCCCGTGTGTGTG
The DNA here is from genome assembly GCF_963455335.1 of Martes martes. Lineage (NCBI taxonomy): Eukaryota > Metazoa > Chordata > Mammalia > Carnivora > Mustelidae > Martes > Martes martes. Next base: position 89,084,336 of record NC_137902.1, on the reverse strand, counting down.
TGTGTGTGTGTGTGTGTGTGTGCGCGCGCGCGTGCGTGTTTCCCATGAAGACAGTGGCTGTCCAAAGCCTCCCAGGTGTTGGGACCAGTGGGAAGTTCCTTACACAGAGGAGTGTCGGAGTGTGTGCTGACAGCGTGTAGGCCGGCTTTGCAGGAGATTGGCCCCGGGGGTGTTGGGGCCAAAGCTTCCAACCAAGCTTGACCTTGATTTCCTATTGGCCAGTGGTGTGTGAGCGTGTGCTTAGAGAATCTGAACCTTCCTGAGGCTTACGGAAATCTTATCGAGTACAGTCGATTCCCTCCCCGATGCTTTTCTGCCACCGGTGGTGTGTACCCAGAGACCAGCTATGACCGACGTTGCCCTGTTCTGTCCTCCACGGGTCCACACCCTTTCCAGCCATGTGGGCTTGAGCCCGAGGATGTGGCTTTTCTCTGTGCCCTTGACTCCAGGGACCAGGCTATAATCCTCTGTCCTTGCCCTGGCTTCTGTGACCTTAGAAGCCAGTGTGTCAGGTTGGGTCCTATCGGGGACCATCATAGAATCGAGGTTTTAGGCTGTGTGCACAGATGCTGGTGGCCCTTTGCTAGCTAGCACCTAGGGTACATCATGACGCCCTGGCTGAGGGACTAACACAGGTGCGTCGGCCAGAGCGACTTTCAGATTGAAACCTGAGCTCAAATCTTGGCTTTCCACGTAGGAGGTCAAGGGTTTGGATCCTTCATCTCCTCACCATGGCCGTCTCAGGAAAGCAAAGGGAAACGTCCTCCGGGTACAGCTGTGGTGAGCAGGGGAAGGAGTATGTAAAGTGTGCCAGGGTGATGAGAGTGTTTTTGAAAGGGTGACACTTTGATTGTGATGGAAGGGTGAGAAAGATTTCCTAAGAAAGGCACACATTCGTGTTCACAAGCATGACACATGGACACACACAAACACACACACACACACACACACACACACACACACACACACAGAGAGACACACCCCCGAGCACCCACGCACACAGGCCTTCATCCGACGTGCAGACAAATCACCCCTCCCCTATGTACGAGTTCTTCCAGGCCCTGTACGACGTGGTGACCGTGCCTCACTGGACAGTCTCGGTCAGTATCCCCCACCCCCATTCCTTGTTGGAACCCAGAATCGGGGGCGGCCTTCTTTGTACTCTAGACTTCCTCCCAGAGCCTGATGGTCTTAAATACGTACAGCTGTCGTTCCTCCCAGCGTCTACCTGCGATCGGGGAAAAGGAAACACAGTGAGGATCCCAGCCTCCTGTCCACTGTTGGGCCAGCTCTTTGGTTTGGGGAGGACTTCGGGCAGCGAATTGGCTGAGGTCCCGTGGTGGAGTCCATGTCCCCCCACCCGAGTGAAAGAGGACAGTTTGAATGCTGCTGGAGCTGTTCGTGGCAGATCTCCGGAGTCCATTCGGATCAACAGGCAGAACGTTCTCTCTCAAGGAGAAACCGTTCCTGCGGAAGAAGGTGTTTGACCCCATGGAGTCTGTAACGGAGGCTGTCCCGTGTCATCACCCTTTTTGGGTCCAGTGTGCGTAAGAGGTCGGACCCGGCATTCCTCCACAAGGGGAGACCGCTGCCCCCTTCCCCTGGGAGGTAAAGTGCCCGACGTTCATCAGACTCCGTTGATGGAAGAAATCAAGGAAGGACCATTTCTGTCTCTGAGAAAGAGAGGCGAGCTTACCTGAGGGCGAGCTGGGGCGCCTCCCTCCGTCCAGCCCCTCGGAAGGTCCTTGGACCGGCCCTCCACAGGGTCTAGGAGAACAGAGAGGAGCCGTCAGGACATTGGCTGCGCTACTGAGGAATGACTCGGGGAGTGAAGTGTGCTGGATGTGGATGCGGGGCCAGAGGGAACGGATGTGAAGAGTGGCCAAGCGAGGCCTGACGTGCCGCTGGGCCCACGTCCTTGGTGTCCGTAGAAACACGGAGGAGGGGAGCAGGATGGAAAAGGGAAACGGGGCCTCGGTTTTCAAACGGAGGGGACGTCACCAGCGGGTACTCCTCAGCGTCCGTCTGGGAAACGCTCCAGGCACACCGGGTTTCAGGGCGCAGTCCCCTGAGCCCTCCTGCCCACTGCGAAGCCAAGCCAGCTTGCTGCTTCTTCGCCTGGTCATGGGGCCTGTTCAGCTGTCTTCCCTGCATCTCTGCTGAGACCCTATCAGTCCTCTATTGCCTTGGAGTAGTGGGTTTTTCGGGGACGGAATCTAAGTGCCGTGGACGGTGGTATCCGTTCGTACGTGTACGTTCAGTGACACTGCTCACCTCTCTGATGCTTTGTAGACGGCGCTGCCGTCTGCGGGGAAGAACGTTGCCCTCCTATCTCATGGAACCTCTGTACCCGTGTCGACATGACCGGCCCTCCCCCTTTCCTCCCTGCACCGTCCCTTCCGGGTTCTGGGTCGACGAATGTCCCTACTCTAGGGTCCTCAAAGCCTGGGATCGCGTCACGTGCCTCTTTCCTTGTGTGCTTGCTTTCAAACTGTGTGTCAGGTTTCCAAGGTACCTCTGTGTCCTCAAATACTGGAAACCTTTGTTTCCTCGTATGCCTGAGGAGCGCTCCAGGATGTGTACGGATGCCATTGAATGTGTCCTTTCCTGCCGTGATGGATTTGGGGGCTGTGCCTGTCTGTGGCTATTGGGAACCCAGCTGTGTGAGACGTTAGCGTGCCGATTTCTGTCTGTTTCCCGAGTGAGAAGACGTCACCGAATGCATCGGCCCAGTTTGTAGAATGGTCACCCCATGGGATGTACTGGGTGCTTGAGTTCCCCAAACGTGGTGAGGTCATTGTGTTCCTTGGAAGGTACGTAGCACACACCCGTGTAAGGTGTGGCTCGTGGGCGGAAGTGGAGGGGGGGAGATCGTGAAGCCTCCTGTCGTGTTCTGTTCCATTTTTGTGTTCAGCGTTCCTGGTGGGAGACATAGCCTGTTCCTTCCTACACATCTAAGAACCCTGTTTCCTGGAGAGACCTCTGTGGGCCTGTGTGTTCCAGAAAGACCTACGATCCGTGCCTTCAGCTAGTAGACGCGTTTCCCCTGTGCCCCTTGGAGCCAGTTTGGATGAGAATTTCCTCATGACTTGTGGACTTAATGGGGACGGACGGCATAGAGGGAAACGGCTACCAGCGAAATGGGAGGAAAATGTGTCTCAGCAGTTTAAAAAGCTTCGGTTGTGTCTGTGCTACTGAATGCGAGAATGCGTCTGCAGTCAACGTAATGAGTCAGTGTCCAAGGTACCTTCGTCGGTGTCCCCGATGGTGTAGACCTGATCCTGGAGGGAGAACCGGACCTTCTTCTTGGGTGGCCGTGGAGGGGCCGGCGCGGTTGTGGGCGGCTCCACATCCTCGGGGAGAAGCTCCTCACAGATGGCTGGGAGACGCATAGAAAGAGAGAGCAGTGTCGGCATCTTGTTGTGAGAAGCCCAGAGGGGGATTGGACATTCTTTCCTTGTAGTCCAACCGTCTCCCGCCCCTACTCGCCAGCTGCCCCGCAGGCATTCCTCCCTCCAGGTGGGCCTTCGGAAGAGGTCGCCGTGTGCTGTGCTCTGACCTCCGCCCCCTCCCACACCCACAGGTTCTGTGGGCAACGGCTCGTATTGAGGAGAGACCTGACAGAAAGGCAGCAGAGCGCCGTGCGCACGCCTGATGGCCTGGGTTCACATCCCACTGAGCAGCCACGCCTACCCGAGAGTGTTCCCGAGAACCCTCTGGGCCCCGTTTCCCTGCCCTCCGGCCTAGACGTTAGGGTGCCGTCACGGTGTCCCGAGTGATTGAGTCCAAGGAGCATTCAGAAGTGGTACGGTTTTCTGAACGTAGAAGCGATTTACGGAAGGCAGGTTCCCCGAGAAATCCCAATGAAATAACCCAGACAAACGAACAAATACAGGCATCGAACCGGGAGGAGAAATCAGAGGGTGGAAAGGAACAGCCAGAGAGAAGAAGCCGGTCTGTGTACAAGGGGGGCAGCCCGCTTGGGAGAAGAGAACTGAGAACATCGACAGGCACATACCCGTACAACAGCAGTTGAGATTTCCCATCGTGGGGACCTTTACACCTGTTCACCAAACTGCAAGGGGCTCGGCTCACAGAGTGACAGTTGAAACGGAAGGATGGGGGCGTGTCATCAGGTCACCGTGGCGATGGCTCGTGACGGAACTCTCAGAGGGAAGGCATCCCTGCACAGTGTGGGGTCATGGAGGGAAGTGGGTTGGAGAGGGGTCGAGGGGTGATGGGCATTGAAGAAGGCACTTGTCGTGACCAGCTCTGAGCGGTGGAGAGAAGTGTTGAATCCCCGAATTCTACTGCAGAACGCAATACTGCACTGTACGTTAACTACCTACCTTTTTGGACATTAAAAGAAGGATACTCCTGAGGGCACATGGGAGACTTCAAGGTTCCTTTTTTTATCTGCTCCTCTGGAAAACTCCGATTTATACGAGATTGCTTCACAAAGTCTCTCTAGGCGTTCTCGGGTGGCTCAGTGGGTTAAGTATTGGCCATCGGCTCAGGTCCCGCCCTTGGAGTCCGGGATCAAACCTAGCATCAGGCTCCCTGCTCAGGGGGAGTGCTTCTCCCTCTGCCCCACACCCAAGTCATGCCTGCTGTGTCGAATAAGGAAAATATGTATAAAAAAAAAACAAAAAAAACAAAACGCTTCCTGCGGGGCTGCCCTCCCCAGGAATTCCCTGTGTTCCTTCCAGGAGCCCCTCGGAGCCAAGGGTGACAGTTCCTAATATTGTCTGTGGGGCGGACTGCCTGAGCCAGGAGCTGAGGATGCAAACATCTGTCTGTCCCGCAGGGGGCCACATCCATTGTAAGTCCCTGCGGGCCTGGCCACTGCCGTGTGGCCTCTTGGAAAGTGACCATTCAGAACTCCTTGGCAACAAGCCAGGGGATATAGGCATTTGCAGGCAGCAAATGTGACGTGATTTCTTTGAAATAGTTTCTGCCTGGGGCACCTGGGTTCCTCAGTCGCTTAAGCAGTTGCCTTCGCCTCAGGTCCAGGCCCTGGGATCCAGGCCGTGTGGAGCTCCCTGCTCAGGGGAGGAGCGCCTGCCTCTCCCTCTGCCTGGGTCTGTCGCTCTGCCTGCTTGGGAGCTCTATCTCTCTGCCCAAGAAGTGAGTGAATTTGTTACAAAACCAATGAACAAGTTAATGAAAAGGAAACGTAAAGGAAGATATTTTATGAGTTGTGCAACGGACTACGATGGGAGGGGGAACAAAACCAAACGAGTGCCAGCATACGTTGACACACGACAATACCATTGTCATGCTGCTTCAGGTAACACAATTAGAGGCTTTTATCGAATTGATATCTAAATAGATCATTTTTCTGGCCCAGTTTTGGAAACCTTTCTTAATGAGGCTATGAAAATACGTACCTTTAAGAAGTTAAGTTTTGAATAATATCAAGTCATCTCTGTCATTTTGGCCAATGTCGGATAACAATGAATTGGCGTTTACGACTTGGCGAGGGTTTCCTTGGTGGTGGTGGTGTGAAGACAGGTACAGCTATTTAGAGTACCTGAGAGACGACGATGGAGGAAGTTGGATGGGTTTCTGACGTTCTGTCCAAAGGGACTTTTTTTTTTCTTTTTAAAGATTTGACTTCTCTATTCGACAGAGATGACAAGTAGGCAGAGGCCGGCAGAGAGAGAGGAGGAAGCAGGGTCCCTGCGGAGCAGAGAGCCCAATGTGGGGCTCGATCCCAAGACCCTGGGATCATGACCTGAGGCGAAGGCAGAGGCTTTAACCCACCGAGCCCCCCAGGCACCCCCAAAATAGACATTTTATTTCCGACAGCCGGGGCAGGTTCTTTGGAAAGAAATTTTCCAAAAAGCCTGAATCGGAAACCCATCGATTTCCGGAATCTGAATTTAAGGTGAGGTGGACTTTGGCATTTGAACGTTTCCTCTGATGTTTGCCCTCACCTGATGATGTATAAATAGCCTACCGTGGCCCTTCGCTTTGGGACATCTTCGTGTCAGTCAAGAAGTGGGTGCTGGGAAAGGAAAGCAAAAAGAAGCCGGGACCCTTCTGTTTGGGGAATTCGGGACAGCCGTCTGGGAGACACCGAGTGGAGAGAAATCCGGTGTGCTCCCGATTTTGAGCAGGGAGTACAGGCTCGTGACGGAAAAGCACAGGCACGTGTTTTGCGAGGATGAGGATGAGTGCTGGCAGCTGACAGGCGTTGCGTCGTCTCTCTTTGAGTCCGGAGTAGAAGGATGTGGACCAGGTGGTGGTGGATCTGAGCAGGTCCATGGGCCGGCAGTCAAAAGGTCACGGTGCTCGGACACTTGAAACAGGAGGTGTGCCTAGGGTTTCCTTCCTGATGGGCCTTGACACTCGCGTTTCAGAGCGGCTCTCTGAGCAAAGCTTCCATCGTTAGGAATCTTCCTTGAGAATTCTCGCCCATCTCCCTTCTGCCATCTTTCTAACAGGAAAACAGCAGTGATCCGAGTGTGATTTCCTACCATCCCCTCTCACGGTCTGGGTGGCTGGCCACGTGCTGCGGGTCCCTTCTGCCCCTGGAAGGTGGCAGTTTGCTAGTTCCCGGATCATCCGAGCTAGCTGAGTCTTCAGACTGCGTCCCGCTGAGAAGAAGGTTTGAGGACGGCCGTCCGTCCCATCTGGATGGTACTTAGGGTCTCCTTTCTGGGTAGACCTGATGGCTGACTTGCGTTCTTGGAGGAACGCTGCTTCTGACGTGTTCAGGAGTACTGCGAGGAGAAAGGCAAGGTGGAAGGCACTGGACGATGACAAATTTAAAGCACTCCAGAGTCCAAAGAGAGCGTTTCTTGCTGCGACGCTGGGGTCTTTCCCCGTCTGTTCTCACAGAGAGATTCTGGAGGGATGGCAAGACCCATGACGTTGTGTTGTGGCACCTCTGCTCTTCCCCTGGAAGAGAGCCTGCTGCCCCCTTGACCCTGAGCGCCGAGGGGCTGGGTGGGTCTGCTGTTGTGCTGGGTGGATGCACGTGCCCGGTCAGGGAAGGAGGAGGGCGCCGCTCCACACAGACCCTCTGGGCGTGCCCGGGGCTTTCCCCGCAGAAGCTCAGTGCGGGTCCAGGAGAGGGAGGTGGTTCCGGACCCCCTGATCCCTGTCTGTTTCCAGGTGAAGGTGTGAAGAAATACCGGCACTTTGGGGTCATCCTGACGGCCTCCAAGAGCCTCGGCCTGAGCCCATCTAGCGCGCCGTGGAGGTGTTTGTGAGGGAGGCCGGTACGCTCCGGATGCCCCTGCCCTCTGGGAGTCCCGTCCTGCCTCTCGCAGGGGCCTAGCAGCGTGCCCCTGTTGAAGAGCATGGTTCCGGGGCACCGTGGGAAGGGGAGACTGTGGGTTCCAGGTCACTGGTGGGAACGAGGAGCTCTGTGGAGGGCTGGGCCACCCCAACGGACAGAGAGATGCTTCCAGTCTTGCCCTCAGAACGGAGGGGTTATTTCCCACCTGGAGGCTCCTCCTGCTTCGCGGGACGTGCTGCCCGAGAGAGGCGCTGCCTCCTGGGGAATCCAGGCACGTGCCGACCTTGGCCTCTGCCGAGAAGTCTGTGCTCGGTGGCCCACGGTGGCAGGTGGGCCCGCAGCAACCCGGTGTCCACGTCAGCCTGACCTGCTGGTCACAGCCCCTTCTCAGGTCTGAGAAAGCCCCGTGGCTCGTTGTTGATAGCCCTTTGTGATCAGATGAAGCGCCTGAGGTGGTCGTCATAGCTGCCCCTTCTGTGGCGGCTCCCAGAGGGATGTCACGTCTCGTGGGGCGCCATGTGGGCTCGTCTCTGAGCCCAGGGCCCTGTCCCTTGTCCCCTCCTCCGCTGGGGCTCCTGCTCAGGTCAGCTGGGGCAGTTAAGAGTGTCCTGCCTCTGGCCAGCAGTGATGGGAATTCCCTCTGCAGGCAGAGTCCCAGGCTGGCAGGAGAAGTGGGCGTGGTCTCCGGGCCAGCGCTGCCAAATGGGTCAGATGACCTTTCAAAATCTGGGGAGGTGAAGGGTTCCAAACCTCACGACAGCCCCCGGGCCCTAAGTTAGCCGCGTTTTTCGGGAACCATCAGACAGCCTTTGCGAGACGAGAGGACGAGTGAAATGCGCTGCCTGGAGTGGAGGTTGTGTTGGCGTCTGGGGCTTCTGTCTCGAGGGGTTATTCAGGCCGGCGGGGTGGGGGCTAAGGGGCAGGTTATCTGGGGCCGACGTGCGTTGCTTCCGAGGAGCCCCCTGTGTTTGAGCAGGAAGGCGGGGGCTGCAGTCCGAACCGGCACCTGGGCCCACGATGGTCACCACGGTGGTTGGGTTGAGGGGAGCACAGGGCCGGCCGGCTGGAGTCTGCAGCCCCTCCACTGCCTTTAGACGGCCTGCGCCCAGGGCCCACGGCACCTGGGGCAGAGCCAGAGTCGCAGGGCCCAGCAGATGCTCATAGGGAAGGACTGGAGCCAGGGAGGGAGGCAGGGAGGCTCAGGCAGCCGCATCAGCCAGCCAGGTCGCCGGGGGGCTGAAGCCCGGCTCTGCTCTGTGCTGCACTGGAGGGTTGGCATGTCTCAGGGCAAAAAGCACACAGCGGGAAGTCTGCCATCACCACAACCCTGAAGTAGACGGTGTGGTGTGGCGCGCACTCAGGCACCTGGGTGCGGTGGGGTTGTCTCCTCATCCAGTCTCCTTTCGAATGGCTAGGTCAGCACCTGGGCGTTGGACGGAGGGCAGCTAGCTAGGGGGCGGGAGTTCTTTCTGAGGAGGCTGGCAGGTGGAATGCTGCCCCGTGGCTGGGGTGGGCAGTGGGGGTAGAGACCAAAATAGTCTGCTAAGCGCTAAGGCTTAGGATCTGTGCAAGGGGATTCTTGGAAGCGCCACAGAAGAAGAGCCCCATCTGCACGTCTCTGCAGCTCTGTTCCCCCTGCACAAACCTTGGATGGGTGCCAGGAGGGAGAAAGGGTGGGAAGGAGTATATTTGCTCCTTCCTCCCCTATGTGGGTTAGCTTCTTCCAAAGAGATCCATCGAGGACATGGAACACAGAGGCCGAGCGGCCTGGTGGACACCAGGAGAGGGTGTGCTGTGCAACCGGGGTAGGGTAGGAAGGGCTAGACCTGCCTGACCATGGTGGATGCAAAGGGGGCACTGAACAGGTTTGTGGGCCTGGGGCAAGGCGGTGAGCTGCAGGGCTTCACCATCATCCAGGAAGCCTCCATAAACGCCGCTGCAAATCCTTTACAACCCCTCTGGTTTTTGCCTTGGGAGAAAATTCTAGAAGCAGAACCCTTAGCTCAGAAGACATGAGCGTGTTTGGCTTGGAGATGTGGAAACTCATGGACACGCCATGCCCTGGCGACCAGGATGCAGGTCTTGTGGCCTCTCTGCTTCTATGGTGATGTCTTGCCTTCTGTGTTTGGTGAAAATACATCTCATTAAGCGTGTGTCCGCAGGTCCTTCCTCCCTACTTTGCCATTAAATGCCTGTGACTGTACACGGTGATGTATCTTGTGGGGTCTTAGTGTCTGATTGTGAAAATTCTCAAACTCACCTGGGTACGGATTTGCAGAACTCATGGAAAAGCTGCATTCAAGCCAAACAAGAATTAATAAGCGGGGACTGAGTGAGCTGAGGATCGTGAGTCTACCTTTGTGACTCTTGTTTGAAACCTTGCTGGTTCTTTAATGTTTCTTCTTCCAGATCGAGGGAAACGGTATCTGAAAATATCCATGATCTACAGAAATGTGATGAAACATTTCTGTGTGAACAAATGGGAGCATTTAACTTCTCTCCCTCCCTGAACCCTCCATCATTCAGGAACTCTCAGGGAGAATTCTTTCTTCCAAGGTACTTAGGATTATTGGCGTAAGTTCAGCACAAGCGCCTTTTTCTTGTAACAGGACACCGCTGGAAACATTGGTTATTTTACCAAGAGATTGAGTGAAATGTCCAATTTGAGAGTAACGTGTATAGACTCGGATAACGACCAGACAATTTTCAGGAATTAAGGGTGACTTTGTGGAGCCCCTTGGCAATAGCGGCTTCCCACCTCGATGACGCAGTGCCGAGGAGCCTTGCCAGATGAGTAGGGAATGTTACTTGTTGGAAGGTATGGGAACCTCAGGATATTTGGGGGACCTTGAGAAGAGGAATCCACCCAAATCGACAGGTATCGCAGTCAAGTCTGATGGGAGTATTGCGCTTGGCTTTGGCCTGGACGCACTACTGAAAGTTCACTCTAGAGATTCCTCATGAAAAGTTTCAGCACAGCAGGGTTTCAAAATCTGTATGGAACGGTCCGTCACTATGCCTGCCAGGCTTAGTTAGAATAGATGCTAAGAAACCAAGTGTGCTTGTGGCTGCCTTCTTGCATCTAAGAAACCATCCCAAATCCATTGAACTGAAATCCATCACCCATGTGGACTGGCATCCGCTGCCACCACCGCCAGGTGTTTCTGTGCCTCCAATGGGTCCCGTGAAGCTCTGAATCTATTTAGTTCACAATCCGGTCTGGGGACCTCACTTTGGAGGCTGGCAGTGTTTTCTGATTGGGAAAATCCTATCATAACTATACCCCAAATCGTCCCAGAATCCTCTAGAAGCTGGTTGTTGGAGGGCTTGCCCTTTGGGTCAGTAGCATAATCTCTGGTCAGGAGTGAAACAACTTCAATCTCCAAGGTATAGGTTATATTCATATTGGGTGGTGATTAGTTGTTGCTTTTTTTATTTCTTTTTTTTGAGTTCCAGGGTCCATGAGAGGCATGCCTTAGAAAGGAAAGACCGGAGGCTCCTTTCAGCCAAATAGAGTTGTGAAAAAAGAAAGGAAGCAAGACTAACAGAGTCACTCACGTAGAGTAGAAAAGACATTGAGGAGGTAGAGTAGATGCATATCTCCTATGGGAGTTGTGTGTCCTTGAAGTGACGGAGTAGGTGAATGAGAACCATGTCAAAGGTGAAAGACGATTCCAGGAGAAGTAAGCATCTCTAGGACGGTCATGCAAAATGCAGTTGAAATAGGGTTTATGCAGATTTTCTGTTTTGGTTCTGGGAGCAGCAGGAACTTTATTTAGACTCCTATCACTAGTTGCACATGGTGATGGACCTCTGGGCCATCTCCTGGCCCATATCCTCCTGCTTGGGTCTGGCAAAGATATCAAGGAACTCCCGGTAGCAAATTGACCATGTATGTATGATTTGAAGGTCTGCCAGCAGCAATGCTGTCTTTCACAGATCGCGGGGCCCTGTGGTTTGGGCATCTTTGAGCTTGTGCTCTCTGCTGGAAGGGAGGGGCACGCTTTCAGTTTTGGGTGACATTGTGTCTTCCCGAGTGCGGGTCCTGAGACCTCAACTAAATGCTCTCCTTGTTTTTACAGGTGGTGCCTCAGGGCTCAGAGGACATGGCCTCATGGGCAGCATCCAAAGGGTCTGGCCTCTGTCTCTTCAGTGAAGATTCAAGTGCAACATGTACAGGAGTGTGACCCCTGCCGTCTCCCTGGTGGATGTACATCACAGTAGTAAGTTGTCTTGGTTTGGAACCTTCCGCCTGAGTTGAGGTTCAGGCCTTGACTTGGGTGTCTTTTTTGCTGGCTTCTGTCTTTCTTCCAGAGGGAAAGATGCCCTCTTATTGTTGATTAAATTGGAAATGTACCCTTAACCAGAATATCTAGAGTTTGCTGCTTGGGGAAAATTACTTGGTGGCACATATGGAGAAGGTTCTGCAGGTCCCTGCCCCATACAAAACATCTTAACTCCAGGTTGCGTCTGTTAGCAGAATCCTGAGTTACTGCAGGGTTATCTTATAAATAGAAATTCTCTCCAAAATAGTGTTTTCTGCCAACACATTCTTTTTAGGGCCAGTAAACTAAAGAATATTGGGCATCTTTACAAATGGATCTCTGAGTGGACGTGCTTTTTTTTTTTTTTTTTTGTAAGAGGGGGAGGTGGGAGAGAGAGAGGTAGACACTGGGCAGGCTCTACATGTTTTGCAGAGCATGACACAGGGCTCGATCTCACAACACTGAGATCATCACCTCAGCCAAAATCAAGAGAGTCAGTAAGAAGGTCACTCACATAGAGTAGAGAAGACATGAGGAGGTAGAGTGTATGCCCATTTCCTGTAGGAATTCCGTATCACTGAAGAATCAGGGTAGATGAGTGAGAACATGTTTCTAATATGAAGATTCTAGGAGAAGTAAGCATCGCTAAGATGGTCATGTGAAATGCAGTTGTAATAGGGTTTCTGCAAGTCTTCTCTTTGGTTTTGGGAGCAGCGGGAAGTTTATTTAGTCTCTTGTCACTAGTTGCCAGTGGTGATTGACGTCTGGGTCACGTTTTGTCCTACACGCTCCTCCTTTCGTCTGGCATAGACATCATGGAACTCCTGGTAGCCAGATTTGGAAGTGGAGGGACTGAGGGAGAGAGAGACCCTTAAGCAGGCTCCACATGCTGTGCAGAGCATGACACATGTCACGGGCTCGATCTGACAACCCTGAGATCAGGACCTGAGCCAAAATCAAGAGTTGGTCCCTTAACTAAAAGAACCCTACAGGCATTCCTGGATGTGCTTTGTGTTTATGGAAGGCAGTGTACATACCCCGTCCTGTTCTATGATCTTCTAAATTAAGGACTATTTCCATATCGGCAGTGGTCTTACACCTTCTCAGGCCAAGAGAAAAGTAACTATTTTTGGTGGTAGAGAAAAGCAGTTGGCTACCATATCCTCTCAGAGGGGGAGGTAGCGCTCACTGCCTGACTCTGAACAGCCCAGTTTTATTCCTGTCCTGATACACACAGTTCTTCCAAAACAGCACCTCTGTAAAAGATAAAATTAATTTGCAAGCCCCTGGGTGACACAGTTGGTTAAGCATCTGCCTTTGACTAAGGTCAGGATCCCTGGATCCTGGGGGATCAGGCCCTGCATTGGGTACCCTTCTCAGTGGGAGGCCTGCTTCCTCTCCCTCTTCCCCCCAGCTGACTCCCAACTATTCTTGATCCCTCTCTAGCTCTCTTGATCTCAAATAAGTAAAGGAATACAAGTATTTCTAAGTAAGAAATTAATTTGTAAGTCGTTTCTAATTTATGAGGATAATATTAGTAGAATTAAGGACACATGAGAGGTAGATCCCAAACCATGTGTTTGATGAATCTTGTGGCCATTCATCCTTGCGATCTACATACATCGATAGGTCAGTGTTTTTGTGAACGGACGTCGAGCACCTCGTGCTCTGAGATTCTGAGTTCACCCTCCAGTTGATGTTCTCATGGATCCCAGGCAGTGTTTCTTCCTGGGATCCCACTTCCTACCAAGAGACAGCACCCGTGTCAGTTGTGAGAGCTCGTAAAGGAAAAGTCCCCCGTTCTTACTTGGCACAGTGTGCACGGTTGTGAGACCCCCCCCCCACGCCTGTTCGGGGATCCTGGCCTTTGTGCAAGTACTGATGGATCGGAGCAGATGTGCTTGATTTCTAGCGATTGGTTACTGGAATAGCGCATTGTGCATCCCTCAGCACGGGACCCAGTTGTATGTGTTTGCAGCGTCTGAGTTTGTATCTCAGTGTCACCCTAAGAAATTCCTTGGGAGGTCTTTGCCCAGTGATTTTCGGATGGGAGTGTCCGGGGACGGGTTTCCCCGCGTTGCGCTGGGATCAGGGATTCCTCGGCGTGAGGGTGTCGTTGCTGGCTAAGGAAGAAGGGATACCTGAGCCCATTCCTTTCCTCATCACACCGGGAGGATTTTCTTGTGTGGGAATCCTCCCAGGGCCTTCCCGTGTTGGCTCCGTGAGGAATGGGATTCCCACATGGATCTCACCGGCATTCAGCCGCCGCGATGACGCAGGGGGTCCCGGGAGGTGCCTGCGCCTTCGCTCCCGTGGGAGGGATGACGCGCACTCTGAGATGGTAGCGGGAGCTCAGGCCCGAGCCCCAGTTGAAGCTTCTCCCACCAGGCTACAGCGCTCGTGGTTCTCCCCGTGTGAGTTCTGTGGTGTTGGGAAGGGGCCCACTTCTGGCAGAAGGCTCTGCCTCCGTGACGGGAGACACGGTGTCTCCCCTGTGTGGTTTCTGTGGTGGTGAGAAAGGTGGGCGCTCTGGGTCCAGGCGGGAGCCCAGTGATGACAGACCCAGGTTCCTCTGCTCTGAGTTGTCGGGTGTCTCCAAACGTGAGAGCTGTATCGAACGGCTCTCCCCCGTTGACCGCATCGGTCGGGGTTCCCGCCGGTGTGGATCCTCGGATGCTGGCTCAGGGTGTGTCTGGACTAAATGCTTTCCCCCGAAGGTGGCATTCAACCAGTTTCTGTCTGCGGGAACGTGCCCATGGCCTCGAAGGGATGCGTGTTGCTGCGAGCTCTCGTGCAGCAGTCCCACCACATGGCTTCTACCCCGTGGGAGGTGCTGGGCGTGAATGAGAGCAGAGCTCTCCGAAGGAAGGGTCTCCCACCTTCGTTCCCTCCCTAAAGGGCCTCTCCGGTGGTCTTGCTGTGTACCGAGGTGAGCACTGCCCTGCAATTGTTTGCCCCATGCGTGTCATGTCTCCTTTCCTCGGAAGGGTGAGTTCTCTCGTGTCTCCCGAGGGGAGAGCCCCGAGTCAAGGCTCTCCCACCCTGGGGAGAGGTGTGTGGTGCGATCCAGGATGCACGAGCCCTGATGTCCTTGGCACCGGGGACACGTGGCCGAAGGCTCTTCCACATTGTCAGTAAATACAAGGTGTGTCTTCCCCGGACGCGACACACATGGAGCGAGGTGAGGGACGTGAGACATCTCCCTCCTGGGCCCCAGCATTGGCCGGGTTCCTGGGCAGTGTGAACCCTCTGCTCATGGCCAGAACAGGAGGGGCTGTGGAAGGATTGCTCCCTCATGTCCCTCCCTTCCCGCCTCAACGTACGCATTGCAGCCCGTTCCTTCAGGAACGGTCTCTGCGTCTACCTCTGCAAGCCGCTTGTAGTCGGGTGCCGTGTGCCTTTCCCGAATTCAGATAGATCTCTCTACACGGTAGCCTCACCCACCACGTCAACTGCTGCTTCAATTTTCGATGTTTCCGTTTCAAAGACTATATACCTGTGAGTCGTGTTGAAGGCAGTGACTTTTCCAGACACTCGGGCGGTGGCTCGCCCTGAGGCCCATTTCAGCCGAGAAATGAAACTCTTCCGATTTCTGGTGGGACAGCCCGTATGCTCGGGGTCTTGGAAGACAGGAGCGTGTGGGGAATGCTTAGCGTAGCCCATGTCCAGCTGTGGTGTGGAAGGCCAGGGTTCATGACCCTGAAGCCTCCCGTTGACTTGCAGAGAAGCAGACCTTTGAGATGCCCCCGTGCGGGTATCCCTTCATCCTTTCTGATAGGGAACTTATCGCCGTGAGCTCCTGGGTCTTCTACAGACAGAATGCGTCACGGAACACTAGGCGAAAAAGTCCTGAAGGGCTGTATGGGGACTACCAGAACAGAACGAAAGAAGGACAGATGGGGAGGGAGGAAGGAATACAAAGAACAAAAAGGTACTGCAGGGGAGGAAGGGAGGGAGGGCGGGTGGGCGGGCGGGCGGGCGGCCTTGAAAAAGGGAGAAGAGAACCTGGTAGAGAGGCATTAGGGGAAAGAAGAATTTTGAAAGTTGTGAGACAAACATCTGAGAGTGAAGGTTTGAGCTTGATGACAAAGGGAAGGAATGGAGTCCTCTACTCAGGAGCAGAAACCTGTTCTAGGGTCTTGGTGAGGAGACCCTATGGACCAGACAAAGATGCGAGAAAAAGAAGGTGAGGACGGGATGCTGGGGCGTTGCAGATGGGCAAACTCGACCACGTCGAGGACGGAAAGAGGTGCCGTGTGAGGGTTTCAGTGCAAGAATCACAGAAGTGTCCTGTCCTCGGAGGACACGGAACGTGCAGTGGGTTAGGTGGATGGAGTCGGAAGAGTTGACAGACATGGGCCTGTGTGGCAGGGTTGTTTCCACAGGAGCCCTACGAGAGACAGGACCGATGTAGGAAAGACGTCAGCGTTCAAGACCGATGGTCAGGAAAGAAGTCTGGAGACGGCTTTGCTGGCAGGAGGTGATTTTTATTAAAGCACAGGGACACGGCCCGTGGGTAGAAAGGGTTGCTTGCTGGGGTGGTGACGGGAGGCTGACTCTCTGGGATGGCACTGGGGGAGGTCAGGCCAAAGGGAGGTTTTGCAAGAACGTTGCAGGAGGACAGAGGACACTCAGGATACCGGAGGCTTTGCTCTTGTCAAGGGAAGGTGGTTTTTCCTCCTAGGAAGGCATTAATTGAGAGATGGTGGGGGGCTTCCGGGAGGAATGTTGCCTTCCTCCTCTCACAGGTCCTTCTCAAGGGACTGCAGGTTGGAAAAGAAACTCTTGTCTTACGGACATTTCCTTCGGCCTCAGCCTCCCTCAGTGTCGTGGAGGGGAGGGAGATGTCAGGGCTTCAGGAAACGGAGATCCGGGTCTCTGGAAGGTCGCTAGCCTCTGGTTAAGCAAGCCTCTTCATGCAGAATCACGGGGACGTTGACAAAGCGAGGGAGACTCCGGTCTTGCCGGGTTTGGATCTCCATCGGTGGAGAATCTGTTTTGTCCCTTTCCGTAGCTATTGGGCCGTCAGAGCGCCTTGAGGAATGTCCCCCGTTATCACAGGTTGGGGGGCGGTGTGGCGTGCCACCTCCTGCTTGGTGCTCAGCTAGCCTTCTCCTCCCTCCTCGTGTGCCCCTGACCAGTGTAGAGCCTTGCGTGGGTAAGGTCGTTGAAGGAGGATGGTCTCATCTTCTGTAACTTCTTCCTGCTGAATAGGGGCGTAGAGCTGTCCCTACCCGTGGGTCATTCCTGGTCAGCTGGGGGAGGCCTCTGTTGTCAGAGCTGTAAAAGGAAGAGGCCGCGGAGTGCAGGGGAGAAGTTGTGACTGGATCTTCCTGAGCGGAAAGGACCATCTGTCCTCTGAACGTTCCTGCAGTGAAGGGTTCCTGGCACCACCTGCAGAGACGGGGCGGGGGGTGGGAAACAACACAACAGGGTTAGAAGAAGAGAGACCCGTGAAGGGTCCTTTGATAGTGGGTGAGAACCCTCCCCCAGGCCAAGAGTTGAGCCAGTCCTTAAAGAGAGGGATCCTTGGAAGTGCGGATTGGAGCAGTGGTGTCTGTCTGTGTGTGTGTGTGTGTTAGGAACCCAGAAGTCTCTTTGTGATCGTGAGGAATGTACGCCCAGCATTGTGTGTTTCGACGGGCCCAGGCTCCACCTTGTGCAGCAGTGACAACATCCGAAGCCTTTGTGTTTTGTAGCACAGCTCTGTGCGTTGGGATCATTCCCGTATCTCATTGAGAAATCCTGTTTGGGGTGACACGTAGGGCCTTGACTGTGGACTGGGTAAGGTGTTCCCCATGCCCCACGACGTCCTCCATTCCCAAAGAGGGGCAAAGATGGATGCTCGGTGGCCACGTCAGTGGAACGGAGCCCACGTGCACCGTTGTTTGAAAGGGGGAAGGTCGGCTGGGTCGGGGATGGTTCTCATAAGGCGGCCGTGCCTTTGGCCCACCCCAAGTGTCCGGTGGCCTCCGGAGCTTGGGGAAGCCATGGGCCCAGGTTCGAGCTTCATGGCCATTGGGTCCCAGCTAGGGGCCCTTATCTAATCCCGAGTCTCCTTGAACCGCAGTCAGGCTTTCAAGGGCTCCTCCCTCGGGCTGGGAGGGCCGTTTCAGGCCCATATTGGGTTGGCGGGTTATGGCTTGGGAAGAAGAGCCTTTTCTGTCAATTGCTTCACGGGCGAAGAGGACGGGGAAGGCCTGTCGGAGCCCGGATAAATACTTGGGTGATTTTTTTGCCAATTAGAACCAACGGGTGGGCCCTAGGATCTCTGCTGTGGGGGCAGCCATGTTTGCTGACAGGCTTTGGCCTCAGCGGTCTGAGTTCGACTGATGACAGCGTCCCTGGTTCTTCTTACCCCCTTTCCATGAAACTGTTGCCGTTGCTAAAGCACCTGTCCTCTGCACTTTGGGAGGGGCATCTTCAGTCGGGTGGACCTAAGACCCTTTCCGGAGTTAGGAGCCATGGGCGTGGAGGGGTCGGGTGCAGGCCTGAGGGTCGCTGGGTTTCAAGTTGGGCTGCGTTCGGGGGTTAGTTTGGGCGTATCTGGGAGCGTGAGGTGGTACTTGATAAATCGGCCTCCCGTCATGGTTCGGCGGCCTTTGTTCTCTGTGACGCTCTGGAGCTGATGCCAAGTCCTTAGAGTCAGGGGCCATCCCCGTAGCAACTGGGAGGTTCCTTTTCCCAGGAGGGCCGTTGGATGCTTAGCCGAAGCCTTTGTTTGCCATCGTACCTGAATAGGGGGGGCTTCTTGCATCAGTAGGACTGGGAGGGAAGAAACCATTCCAGGAAGCCCTTTGGATTGGAGGTCGCGCCGGCAGATCCTCGTTAGGAGGAGTCGCTGGTAAGTGGGAGCAAACTTGTCCGGGAGATCAGGGCACCCCAAGTGCACCCTCCACTCCGGTTAGAGAGCGGGGTCCTTGATTGGCTCTGTAAGTCCCCAGAGAACGCTGTGGAGTGGTGTATGTTCTCTGGCTTTGAGGGAAAGAGTTCCTCACCCCAGCCCCATCCACTTGGTCTAGGTGCTCGTTGAGTTCTACAGTCGTGGGGGAATCAATGGCATGTTCCAGTTGCGGAAGGAACCCTGAGCCCGTGGGGTCTTGGTATTATGCGCACAGAATAAGAAGCAAGGGGACTGCCTGTCCACGAGCTAATGTGGAAATGTTTCTGAAGGTGAGCTCAGGTCGTCTGGCTTAGTTGAGCAACACCTACGGAAAGGCCACCAGAGTGAGACGTGAGCGTCCACAAAGGCGCGTTCTTGAAACGTACTTTTCCTCTTCCAGAGAACACTCCCCTCCAGAGATAGCCAACTCAGGGCTCATGTCCTTGGCGAGCAAGCCCCGCTTTAACCCACGTGGCCCAGTTCCTGACTTGAGCTCAGCAAGCCTAGTGATCGATCCCGAGTGACGGCTTAGAATCTGCATCCCTGGGACTTTTCCGAGGAATCTGTAACCGTCGTCTCTCTAGGCCAGAAGCCAAGGGAAGGGCTTGCCATCAGACGTGCCTGCCATACCTGTGGATTTGGGCAGGTTCCTTTCCCTGAGGTGCCTGATAGATCCTGAGGTCCCTGCACCTGCCAGGAAGTGACACCCTATCTGCTCCTGGTGAGGCGGTGGGTCGTCTGGAGGCAAGGGGTCAGGCCAGCCTTCCCGAGGGGCTTGATGGCCGCCGGCGTTCCGAAAGGCAGCCTCAGGCCCTGAAAGGCCTTTGGTCCCGTCTGGGTCTCTGCCTAGCTGTCTCCATAGGACAGTCCCATCCAAGCCTTGGTCAGATCACCCATGTTTCCAGGGATGCCCCGTTCCAAGCAGAAGAGAGTCTTATGGAACATCGGGAGATGGTGAGGGTTGCCATGGGAGATGAAGTGCTTCCCGAGACCTTTGGACTCGGAGGGCTCAGGTAGAGTGAAACGTGCCACGCTTTCACGTGCTGCCAAAGGAATGTTGGGTCCCATTCCTGTACGTCCTAGATGTGTAGCATTGCCGTCCTTGAGGCCCAAGTTTTCCGCGAGGTGCAGCGTGGTGCTTGGGGCCCCGGTTCCTCTGCCGTGGTGTCTGGGTGCTGCGGAGTTGGAGCTCAGGTGAGGGACAGCCTCTCCTCCCTACACCGACTGCTGCTGCCAAACACCCAGGCTGAGCGGGGCCCGTTCTGTGGGGCCGCTGCCAGTGTCGAGCCCAGCATTGGTCACGGTCGTGTGCGTGGAAGCGACAGGAGCGGTTCAGGGGCGGCCCCCTAGGGGAATCCAGCAGGGGTGGCCGCTGCCCCTCGAGTCGATGGCAGGGTGGTCAAGGGGCCCTGGCAGTGCCGCTTCATCCCGCCCGTGTCATGCTCTGCATGGTTGCTGGGGACTGGAGGGGACAGCGGGAGGAGGAGCAGCCCCTGCGGCCGACAGGGGAGACGACGGGAAGGCTGCTGTCCCGCCCAGTCCCAGGTGGGCCCAGTCTCACCAGACAACGGCCTGTTGTAGGCCCAGATGGTAGCCTCGTGCTCCGAGAGTCAGTCCTCAGCAGGACCTGGGCAGCCAACTCTGGGTGTGGCGGCCGACCCAGAGGGTCCTCTTGTGTCGTCCTCGGGTGGGCGAGGGTCCTCTTGCCTTGCCTCGTCGTCTTCTGGTGGGCTGCCCAGAAGTCTTCTCTTTGGCCTACGGAGTTCAGGTGTAAGAGAGCCGATCCCGCAGGCGTGTTTCCTCGTATGTTCACGCCGAATTCTCGTCCGGGCCCAAATCGGAGCCGCAAGTGGTGCCCCAGGGCCCTCCTGGCTCCCTTTTTCTGAGCAGCCCAGGAGACTCTGGTGCCTCGGGGTCGTGGGCAGACTGTCCTGTGGCACAGCTGTGGAGAGAACAGGAGGAGTGGTGTGAGATAGCAAGTGGCGTGTGGCCTGGGGCAGGTCTTACCTTCTGAGGTGTTGAGGTCGAGATCTGCCTGTAGGCCCCATGTGTGACCTGAAGAAAGGGAAGTTTCCCATGGGCCCCCTGGGGCTGAATGAAGGCTCCACTGCCAGGGTCACTCAGGCCCCTTCCCTGACCGTCCTCCTCCGTGACGGCGGGGTCCCCCTCCTGCTGGGCTGTGCCCTTCCCCAGCCTCTCTGAGAGCCCTCGACATGCCCTTCTCTGTGGGAGAAGCCTTTGCCCACACGAGTGTCGCAGGTGGCGTGGCAGAGACGACGTGCTCCCGACGCCCACGGGACGTGAGTTTGCACAGTCCACCGGCTGTGGGCCCGTGGTGGGCGAGGTGGGAGCAGGCCGGGTGGCCTTTCCCTGGTGGGTCTTCCCTGCCGCCAGAGGGCTCGAGGAGAGTCTCTAGAATATGCAACTCACATAGCGAAATGGTGCCACGAGGGGACCCGCTACCTCCGACGAGGCGTCTTGGAGGCTCGGGGACTGGAGGTGTGGGTCCGATCCCACGGGAGTGGCCGGCAGCCATGACTCAGCTGGAGACCGGGGCCGACTCCGTGCCCACAGGGATGCAGCGCCGGGAGGGGTGAGCTGTCCTGCTCCTGCGAGCCCGGGGGCCTGTCTTGTTTGCTCAGTTCTCAGGTGCGTGAAGTGGGAGAGGAGGCCACCCCGCCTCGGTCTCTTCCCGACTAGTGCCGCTCGGGAGCAAGCCGTCTGCTGACTTTTGCAGGGTGGGAGGGCAAGGCTTGGGTGGTGCAGTGTGAGGCGCTCAATGGGGCGTGGAGCCCTGAGGCAGAAGGGCACCGTGCCTGGGCTGCCTGGGGTCCAGTCCCTCCAGGCAGCCAGTGCCCTCCCTCCGAGATCAGTAGCTCCTGGACGACAGCGCCCAGCCACCGCAGGGAGGCGCACGGATCAGGTGGAGGTTCTCCGTGGGATGTTCTCTGGGCTTCCTCGTGCCTGCAGGGGCTGGGACCTACCTCTCCTCCCCTCGTTGCGGTCAGAGGGTAGGGCAGCGCCCCGGGTTTTGTGTGGATTCCCGAGCTGCCCACAGCAAAGTCGGGGCAACGAGGGGAACACGTGTCCATGTCCGCCTGCCCCTTTTCCTGCCCAACTCACCCCGTTCCCAAGTCCTCCTCTTCTTCTGCTTCCCTTGTTGTCTCTGCCAAGTCCACAGAAGGGAAGCTTCTTGAGAGCTGAGAGCAAGAGCAGAACGGGACATGAGCACAGATTCCCCGGCCGCAGAGAGCCAGGTGGGGACACCCAGGCCCAGCCTCCCTTGCTGAGGCCCCTCCAGCAGGGTGAGCCGTGCCCTGCCGACTCCCGGCCCTCCTCCCTGCTCTGCTGCCCGGGACTGCCTCCCAGACGCAGCGGCGAGGGGTCAGGGTGGTGCTCGGAAGAGGGTGAGGAGGGCTGCCCAGGGATTTCATGCAGCAGTCCCGACGCGAAGCCTGAGTGCCTGGCGGAGACTAGGGCCTCCAGGGTGGGTGTCCTCAAAGCAGGGAAAGGGGAAGGAGCTGGGAGGAGGCGCTATGGACAGAGGAGAGAGGAAGCCCAAGAGATAGAGGTGGAAGGGCCTTACAGGCGCAGTGTGGCTCGTTCCGTCGGAATCGTCGTCTTCCGTGGACGACTCCTCCGGGTCAGAGAGCAGCGAGGATGCTGGCGTGGCCGAGAGAGAGGACAAAGGGCAGTTAGTGCAGCTGACGACCTCTGGCCTGTTGCTCTGGGGACGCTGGGCTCTGCCCTCCGTGGGGTGGGTCCCTAGCTCTGAGTCCTCCCTGGCCTCGGTCGCTTGATGTCCACAGGGTGCAGGTGGGTCTCTGGTTGCCCGCCTGCTCTTCGCACCTCCGCTTCTCTCCAAGCCCCGGAAGCCCGTCTGTGTGACCCTCTCCCCCCCGGAGGCCGTCACTGTCCCTAAGACGGCCTCTGGGGGACTTGGCCTTCGTCGGTCCTTGTTGCTGTCCCTCCCTGCTCCCCTTCCTCCTCCTCCTCCTCCCCTGGAGATGCTCCGTGTCCTTCCCCCCTGCCAAGCTCCCCCAGTCCTATTGTTGTCCCAGAGGGGGCAGCCAAGGAAAGAGAGGAGATATCCTGGCTCCCCCGGAATCAAGCCCCTGATCCCTGTGTGCTGGGAGCAGCCGTCATGGTTCTGGGATTGCTGGGGGAAGTGCAGGGAGAGATGGCCCACCACCTCCCCACGGCCCATGTCTGCCCAGGGACTGAGATGACCTTCCCAGGGACGTGGTTCAGGCTAATCTGACGCCCTCTGTTTCCTTAAGGGTTACAGAGGTTGAGTGGAGACGGGCGCACAGGAAATTCTCCAGGCGCCCTCAGCTGTTCGGGGCAGCCCTGGAAAATGTCCAGCGGGGTGGTTGGTCCCTGAAACCCAGGATTCCTGCCCGTGCTCCTGCGGAGGCTTGCAGGGAACGGACGGGGTAGGGGTGTGTGTAGGGCCCTGGGCAGGCCTGAGGAACGTTTGCCGTTGGGGCATGCCTCGGGAGTGGGGAGCGTGGCCAGGGCTGTGTGCCGGAGAGGTGGGTTTGTGAGAGGAGCCGTGACTCCCTGGCCCTGCTCCCGAGAGGCTCTGTGCTATGCCTCGACGACAGCTGGTGAGGGGTAGAGTGGACCCGGGGCAGCCAGTGGGTGAAGCAGGTCCAGCAGCCCCTTCACACAGGCCTGGGGTACCCGGGCCCGCGACAGGGCGTCTCGAGGGCGGCTGCATGGGGGCGTCCTTCCCTTGGGGACACGTCCGCAGGTCAGATTCGGCTGGGGCGTGAAGGCTGGCCGAAGCTACGGGGCACGGGAGCCTGGGTAGTGAAGCCAGGGGAAGTACGCTTGCAGTTGTGCAGCTCTGGGAGTCCCCTGGAAGGTCCAGCAGCTTGGAGAGGACCAGGACGGGTTGGTCGTGGAGGGCATGAGGGAGAGAGTTTAGACCTGTCTTCCACCTCCTGGCTCACACCCGAACGCAGTGTCCTGCTTCTCTTGCCCAGGAGAGGGTGGTTGGGGCCGCCAAGTCCTGAGCATGACCAGGTCTGGGCCCGTGCCGAGAAAGATCCAGAATCTCTTGTGCAGCATTCCCGAGAGGCCATGAGCCAAGAGACCAAGCTTTGACACGTGGCAACGGCCAAGGGAGGCACGGGCAGCTTTGACGGGAAAGATCGTTCAAGTTGCCGCGCAAGGAGTCGAGTGGTGATGACAAACCCATCCTACCCGAAAGGCCCGTGGGCACAGTGTCTGTTCTTTTCGTTCAGAAACCGTGAAACGAGCAAATCCTGCCTGTTGCCAAAGCACCCCTTTCCTTGGTGGTTTGTTACCGACCTGCTTCACTCTCCAGAGCGGCAGGGGCCACCCCATGTTCCCGGGAGCCCTGTCCCACTGTTCCCGTCCTCTGTGCCGTTCCCTACCTGAAGAAGAGGCTTCGTCCTCACTGTCGGAGTCGTCGCAGCTCTCAACACGCAGATCTGTCAGAACTGAAAGAGGAGCAAGGCTGTTAGGAGGGACACTGCCTCACCCCTTCATCCCAGGTGCGCTGGGATGTCTCTGGGCCGTGCGGCATCTGCCTGACCCTTTTGCTGCCCCGTCAGAGGTTCACGGGGCTGGTGGAGCCGGAGCCCTTGGAGGAGACGGGGATTGGAGTTTCATCCCTTCTGATGAGACCAGGATGCTGCAGCAGTCACCTCAGTGTCCGTTCTGCGTGCCCATGACCGCTGTCCCCTCCCATGCCACCACCTAAACCTCCCGTCGTTATGGGACTCTTGACGTGTGGCTAGCGGGAGTGAGCAACCGGACGTTTTCGTGTCCTTGGCGATTTCCGTGGACTACATTGAGATCATAAGTGACTGTGCACCATGGATACTAGCCAGACTCTTTCCTGGATCGCTCAGCACTAGAAACCCACCAGGAGCGAGAGACAAGGCCCGGTCTCCCGCGTGTGTCTCGGGCGTCCGTGGCTGGCCCGACAGGGCCGTTGATAGGGAAGACGTTCCCGGGCTCACGCCCACCCACCAGGCACTGCGGGAGGTCTTTGGACCCTAAGAGATTAAGGCGAAGCCCCAGTTCCTAGAATGAATGGGGAACAGATTCCGTGCAGCGCTGACCCAAAGATCAATGTGATGTTCTCGGAACAGAGAAGCTGCTAGAATAGGTAATGGAACCCCAAAGGAACCCAACGAGCCAGAACGTCTCTGAATGTGAAGAAGTAGGTGGTGGGTCCCTAGGAGCTGACCTTCCAATACCGTGGATCCCTCCCCTGAGCCAGCAGGATGGTGCTGGCATACAAATAGGCAGGGGCACCCGGGAGCGAAGTAGAAATGCCCAAAGAAAGGCGCTCATGGTGGCATCACGATGCTTGACAAGAGGACCGCCTAGAAAAAGCATCTTCTTCTGACGCAGCGAACAGAATGAAAAGGCAGCCCACAGACTGGAGACACCGTTTGCAGTCCTTATTTCAGGACAGGTGTGCTCACTGACGAAAACGAAGAACAACAAAGAAAACCAACCAAGCAAAGGTAGACCGGGATTTCACCCGCCAAAAGAACCGAGAAAAAGGCTGCAGTAGTCTGTGCCGCGAAGGGAACGAATGACTCGGCCGGTCAAACAGACGTCGTCTGAAAAGATGCTCGACGTGAGGCATCGTGAGGGCGATGCAGATCCAAAGGACGCGGAGCTGTGGCATTGTCTGTTAGGGTAGCGAGGACCCAACCCAGGAACTCAAACCCCAAACCCATGCTGGAAGGATGCAGGAAATTGGAGGCTTTGTATGCAATTCGTGGGATGCAGAACGGTGCAACTCCCCCCCCAAAGCCTGTTGAGTGTCCTCAGAGAGCGGCGCAAGGTACTCACTCCCGTGGACGCGGCACATGCGAGTGAGGACAAGAGATGTCGGAAAATCAGGTTCTGTTCAAAGACGCGTTTCTCACGAGAGGAAGTCCTGTTTGCTGCCAAAGAACCCTGAAACCCTGATTTGGCTCTGTTTCCATTCCCAGGCACTGAACTCCCTGCACTTGGCTATCGGCCCAACCCTTCCGAATCAGACGAGGCCCTCTTGCACGGGCAGATGCCCGCGAAACGTGCGGTGATTGTCCTGTCACACCCGTTGAGGTTTGAGGTTCTCTTTCGCCACGTTGCAACGCACAGAGCACCCTTCGTTCCTGCACGGAGGGGGCCCAGGTCCCCCCGGTGATGCTCAGTCCCTGAAGACGACCTCATTCCCCCTTCGATGAGACACCTTGTGGGCCCACCTCCGAGAGCCCCAGCTAGGACCAGTGGTGGGTGTGTGCTTTCCCCTGGGAGAAGGCCAGTCGCCTTCTTAGACACAGTATCTGCAGGGAAATGGGAGATCTCCGTGGAGAAACATGGAGTGAATTGGCCCCATCTGTTCCTGGCCACTGCTCCGTCGTCAGGGTCCTCCCCGAACGGGCTGTTGCACGAGGCTGCCCCGGGAAGCGGCCGGCAGAAGGGAGGAGTGTGTCGCAGCACGCAGTGCTTCCGATGAGGTTGGGAAGACGCACCGTGGGGCCTCCGATGCAGAGACGTGTGTGTGAGTGAAGTGGCACGCGGGGGGGACTGTGACCATTCCTGCCCGAGACCTACCGTGACGGGAGGGACCCGTGGACACTGATTCAGTAACAGGGCTTGGAGAAGACACACTTGTGTCTTTGGGGCACAGACCCACCCCCCCTTCCTAGTTAGCAACGGGATTTGTTTTCTAGGGGAATTGATGTGTAAAGTGCAAGGAACGAACACCTCTTTCAGTCGTAGGTGTTGAAGAGTTTTCACGTGAATGGACGTTCGTGACGTGACGGTGATGGGAAACGTCCCTGAGAAGGTGGACACCATTCATCGCCATGTCGAGGGGACGAGACACGTTCGAGAACATAGCAGTCACCCACCTGACACACTACACCGACCCTGAGCATCACAGCGCATGCATTCCCGTGGAAACACACCCCCTGCCCAGCACCCAATGCTACAGCACCTAAGAACAGCACGGTAGCTTCCGGGGGCAGGGTCACGAGTCCTGGGGTCTCGGTCCCGAACATGACCCTTCGTCTCGTGGCAGCGGGATCTGGATTCTGGGTGGCCCTCAAGATGGAGCCTGCAAGGAAGCCCCACCTTGCCCATGGTCCAGGTTGCTCCAAACCAATGAGTGACTCTAGAGGACAGCATACTTACCACTCTTCCTTTCCAGCAGGGCCACCTGCGATTTCAGAAAAGAAAACATGATGACCATCAAGTCATGCCTCGTCCTGTGGGCACAGCTCTTTTGTTCCCTTGGTGAGGGGCAGGGTCATGGGCAGTGATATGGAATCCACCTAGAGATTGCATGCCCTGGGTCCACTGGGTGGCAAGGCGGTGTCAGTAGTCCCCGTGAAAAAGCTCACGACCCTGTGGAGTGTAACCGAACCTGCTGTTTCCTGCAGGGTCTTGGGATTGGGGTGTCCATGGGTAACAGGCGCTCCCTCAGTAATCTCCCCACCAAGGACCTTGTACGTGCTGAGGTGTTGGGATCTGATTTCGAGCATGAGAGAAACAAGGGATGCTGTACCTCACCTGAAGAAAGGCTCACTTACCAGCTTGGTGAACAATGGGTCCTCTCCCTCTGTGCTGTCCACGTCCAGGCCATCGCACAGGCTAGCCAGGGGATCTAGGTAGATACACACAGAGGGTGTCGGGACCCCGACGGGGCCCTTCGGGAATCGCTCAGGGAGCTTTGCTTGGCGTGCATGTGCGGCCAAGTGAGTGGAGGTGGGGAGCTCCTCAGTATGGACTGAGCTGCAGTTGGCCCTTCCTGGATGGAGGAGGAAAGGTCCTGGAGAGGAGCAGGGACGTGAATAGAAACTCTGCCTCCTCTTGGAGCTACAGGGCCTGGAGCAGCTGTGAAACGGTCCATCTCCAGGGCACACCTACTGCCTGCACCGAGACCTGCACCACCTAAGAGCAGCGGAGTCGTTTCCGGGGACAGGGCCGTGAGGCCACGGGTCTTTCCCCAGGAAATCCCGTTCTGTTACTCCGACCCTGCTTCTCCGTCCCGCAGGACCTGGAATCAGGGTGGTTCTCATCGTGGGGCCTGCGAGGCAGCCCCACCTTTCCCCTTTTCCAGGTGGTTGCACACAAGGGAGTGACTCTAGAGTACAGAGTACTTACCGCCGTCCCCTTCCAGCAGGGACACCTGTGATTTCAGAAAAGAAAACAGTATGAGCATCAAATCAGGCTTTGTCCTGTTTGCGTGGCTCTTTTGTTCCCTGGGGGATGGGAGAAAACCAGACGGGGAAGGGTGCTAGAGGCCCGTGAGCCCCAAAGTACGAAGAGAGCAAAATGAGTCCTGACCAATGCGCCCAGTCTTCCTACAGGTCCCCCGTTCCGGGTCCCCCTGGACAAAACAGGTGGCAAGGAGGAATAGGTGCTCCCCGTCCCAAAGCTCCCTGCCCTCCAGATGGTCGGTGACCTGCTGTGGTTGTCCCCACCCCCCACCCACCCCCCCCCCCCGCAATGCCTTCGGGATGAGGTGTCCTTTGGTAACACATTCTCACTCCAACTTCTCCCTACCCTGTCAGTTGTGCATGCTGAGATTTTTGTATGGGACCTTGATTAAAAAAGCCAGAAGACTTTTGTGTCTCCCACAAAGAAAGGCCAACGTACCACCCTGGTGAAAAAGGGGGCATCTTCCTCCGTCGTTCCTGTCGAACGTTCACGCGCCTGTCCGTCCGGCGAGGCTAGGGAGACACACACAGAACGGTCAGTCCACCGGCGGGGCTCGGCAGGAAGCGCTCCGGGAGTTTAGCGTGGCGTGGGCGTGCACGGGAGTGTGTGGCGACGTTGGGTTACAGGGGTATGGACTGAGCAAGCTGCTGCTGCATCGAGAGAGGTCAGGGCAAGGAGCAGGAACGGAGAGAGAAACGTTGACTCTGAACTTGGGCTGCAGGGAATGGCATCAGGGTGAGCTCTTGCGTCCGAAAGAGGGCAAACGCTAAGATGCACGCTCCGTTGTACTGACAGGCAAGTTCCTGCAACCGGAGACTGTGTCGTGGTCATCGTCAAGACCGTTTCGTGGCCAGGACCGACCTATGCCGCTCCTACCTCTCTCTCACCTCTTCCGAGGAGATTGTATTTCTTCAGAAGAACACTGTGTGGCAGGGTTGCATTCAATGCAAGCACAAGTACCCTAGAGGTTTCTATTTGTTCCTGAGTCCTGCCTGGTCAGGAAAGCCAAAGACACAGGATTTCGACGTTCTGACTTCTGTGCATTCCCACAGAGTCCCCATCCACAGAGTGCTGATTCTTCCCAGTCTCCCTTTCCTGTGGCGTGTGGGCGTGTCCTTCGAGTCCGCGGCACCCAGTTTCCCGGGACACCCCCTCCCCCCCCATCAGGAACCGTCAAGTTGATGAGAGAGCGGAGGCCAGGCGAGAGAAGGGCACTCTCTAACCTGGCCGTGTAGCAGATTGTCAGGAGGTGTGATCGGGCCCCAAGCTCATGAGGAAGCTTTCCTGGCAGTTGGCATTTGCCAGTGAGCCTTCCCTCTGTGCATTCAAGGTGTGAGCGTTTTTGTAAGGCTGGTGATGATGGGTTGGGAGACTCAAGTAGCTTCTGATTGCTTTGTGCTTCTACCCTGTCTGAGCAACGTCCCCAGCTAGGACAGATGGGGGCTCCTTCCTTTCTGCCCATCCCTGTCTGAGGAAAGGGAATCCTAAGCAACCCTCCAGGTGGAGCTGTGGTCAGCGGGGAATGTGGTGTCCTCGGGGGGTGGGCCCAGCGGGGATGGAGGAGGTTTGGCTTTGACACTTTGACCCGTGCCCTCGACTCCAGTGAGTGGGAGATGTCTTCTGACGAAAGGCACGCACTCAACACACCCACGTGCCCGGTGCCGTCGCATCGACCCCCACAAGACCGAGCCCCGACCCTGAGACGCACCAGGCACACCGCCTGAATGACCTACTGGTTTGCAGGGATTGTAGCACAGGGTCCTGGTTTTCTACAGGACACTCCGCTTGTTCAGTCCGCCCCAGCCTCCGTTCCCAGGAGGAGCTCAGAATGGGGGACGCTCTCCAGACCAGAGGAGGAGAGAAAGCCCTACCTTGTTCTTCAGCTAGATCTGTCTCCCTGAAGGGAGTGACGGGAGACCAGGTATATGGCACATATCCGGTTGCCGGCTCCTGCAGTTGGGAGAAAGGGAAAGCCAGTGAGGATCCCAGCACCCTGTGCACAGCACGTGCACACATCCCTGTGCCCTTGGTGTCGTATGCCAGCTAGGCGGGATGCAGTCATTGCGTTTATGATCCAGAGACGGAGAAAATGACCTGCAGACAAGGCCCCGGCTCGGAATGTCAAATCTCCCAAGTCCATTTTCTTCAGCAACTCATTCCAAAGCCATTTCCCATAGACAGAACGACCTGGTGGAAAATGCTGACGACCGTCCAGTGCCCAAGGAGTGGTGGTGTTGGTTTCTCAGTGCCCGTCTCCATACGGTGTCCGTGAATGGCACGAACTCACTGCCGGCTCTCAGCACCAAGGCCGTTGTCTCTCCCCTCGGGCATGTCCATGCTCCGACGTTCGTGGAAAGAGAACTCAAACACTGGTTGTCCCTCAGGAGCACAAAATGGCTTTACCGAGGTGACCGGGCGGCTCAGGACCTGAGCCTAGGGTCCTGGGACGGAGGCCCCCATCGGGCACCCGGCTCGAAAGGGGAGCCTGCTTCTTCCTCTCCCTCTGCTACTCCCCCTGCTTGCGCTCTCGTGCGCTCTCTGTCTCTCTCTCTCTCCTTCTCTGTCTTCCTGTCTTTCCCATAAACAAAATCTCGAGGAAAAAGGAGTTTACCTGAGGGAGAGTCGGAGTTTCTTCCTCGGCGCTCCAAATGGGTAGCACTGCCATCGGGTCCTCCGCGGGAGCTGGGAGGATACAGAGCCACTGTGAGGACACTGGTGTGGCTGCTCAGGAAGTAGGCAGGGAGTTTGGATGGATGAGGACAGGAGGCGAGTGTGTGCGTGTGGGTGCGTAGGAGGTACGGGTGGCACCGCCGCCGGGCCTTGTCCTTGGTGCCGAGAGGAAGGGACTGGAGAGGAGCAGGGTGGACACGCGAAGAGGGTTTTTGTCTTTCTAGCGAAAGCGAGCCCGATGAAAGCCAAACAGTCGGTCCAATACATGAGAACCCCACCCTGGCTTCTGGGTGAGGACCGAGTCCCATAACCTCTCCTGACTGACGTGCCACTAAGGTGTCCCAGGCTGCTTTTTGGAAATCAGCCCAAGACCCCCATATGCTGTGACTATATGCATCACGTGTCTGTGAGATTTTGCACGGCATCCAAAGCAGCCAAGCTTGCCGGGCTGAATTCACCCCTCAGCAAAGAAGCCTGTTAGTTTGCTTCACGCCTCATTTGTCATCAGAAAATCCCACGTACAACGCTGGAGAACACTGACACCGTAGCTTCCGTAAACAGCCGGCACCGTCAAGGAGTCTGATAGATTCCGTCCACCATTCTTGAGCTGTCCCGTGTGTGTGTGTGTGTGTGTGTGTGTGTGTGTGTGCGCGCGCGCGTGCGTGTTTCCCATGAAGACAGTGGCTGTCCAAAGCCTCCCAGGTGTTGGGACCAGTGGGAAGTTCCTTACACTGAGGAGTGTCGGAGTGTGTGCTGACAGCGTGTAGGCCGGCTTTGCAGGAGATTGGCCCCGGGGGTGTTGGGGCCAAAGCTTCCAACCAAGCTTGACCTTGATTTCCTATTGGCCAGTGGTGTGTGAGCGTGTGCTTAGAGAATCTGAACCTTCCTGAGGCTTACGGAAATCTTATCGAGTACAGTGGATTCCCTCCCCGATGCTTTTCTGCCACCGGTGGTGTGTACCCAGAGACCAGCTATGACCGACGTTGCCCTGTTCTGTCCTCCACGGGTCCACACCCTTTCCAGCCATGTGGGCTTGAGCCCGAGGATGTGGCTTTTCTCTGTGCCCTTGACTCCAGGGACCAGGCTATAATCCTCTGTCCTTGCCCTGGCTTCTGTGACCTTAGAAGCCAGTGTGTCAGGTTGGGTCCTATCGGGGACCATCATAGAATCGAGGTTTTAGGCTGTGTGCACAGATGCTGGTGGCCCTTTGCTAGCTAGCACCTAGGGTACATCATGACGCCCTGGCTGAGGGACTAACACAGGTGCGTCGGCCAGAGCGACTTTCAGATTGAAACCTGAGCTCAAATCTTGGCTTTCCACGTAGGAGGTCAAGGGTTTGGATCCTTCATCTCCTCACCATGGCCGTCTCAGGAAAGCAAAGGGAAACGTCCTCCGGGTACAGCTGTGGTGAGCAGGGGAAGGAGTATGTAAAGTGTGCCAGGGTGATGAGAGTGTTTTTGAAAGGGTGACACTTTGATTGTGATGGAAGGGTGAGAAAGATTTCCTAAGAAAGGCACACATTCGTGTTCACAAGCATGACACATGGACACACACAAACACACACACACACACACACACACACACACACACACACACACACAGAGACACACCCCCGAGCACCCACGCACACAGGCCTTCATCCGACGTGCAGACAAATCACCCCTCCCCTATGTACGAGTTCTTCCAGGCCCTGTACGACGTGGTGACCGTGCCTCACTGGACAGTCTCGGTCAGTATCCCCCACCCCCATTCCTTGTTGGAACCCAGAATCGGGGGCGGCCTTCTTTGTACTCTAGATTTCCTCCCAGAGCCTGATGGTCTTAAATACGTACAGCTGTCGTTCCTCCCAGCGTCTACCTGCGATCGGGGAAAAGGAAACACAGTGAGGATCCCAGCCTCCTGTCCACTGTTGGGCCAGCTCTTTGGTTTGGGGAGGACTTCGGGCAGCGAATTGGCTGAGGTCCCGTGGTGGAGTCCATGTCCCCCCACCCGAGTGAAAGAGGACAGTTTGAATGCTGCTGGAGCTGTTCGTGGCAGATCTCCGGAGTCCATTCGGATCAACAGGCAGAACGTTCTCTCTCAAGGAGAAACCGTTCCTGCGGAAGAAGGTGTTTGACCCCATGGAGTCTGTAACGGAGGCTGTCCCGTGTCATCACCCTTTTTGGGTCCAGTGTGCGTAAGAGGTCGGACCCGGCATTCCTCCACAAGGGGAGACCGCTGCCCCCTTCCCCTGGGAGGTAAAGTGCCCGACGTTCATCAGACTCCGTTGATGGAAGAAATCAAGGAAGGACCATTTCTGTCTCTGAGAAAGAGAGGCGAGCTTACCTGAGGGCGAGCTGGGGCGCCTCCCTCCGTCCAGCCCCTCGGAAGGTCCTTGGACCGGCCCTCCACAGGGTCTAGGAGAACAGAGAGGAGCCGTCAGGACATTGGCTGCGCTACTGAGGAATGACTCGGGGAGTGAAGTGTGCTGGATGTGGATGCGGGGCCAGAGGGAACGGATGTGAAGAGTGGCCAAGCGAGGCCTGACGTGCCGCTGGGCCCACGTCCTTGGTGTCCGTAGAAACACGGAGGAGGGGAGCAGGATGGAAAAGGGAAACGGGGCCTCGGTTTTCAAACGGAGGGGACGTCACCAGCGGGTACTCCTCAGCGTCCGTCTGGGAAACGCTCCAGGCACACCGGGTTTCAGGGCGCAGTCCCCTGAGCCCTCCTGCCCACTGCGAAGCCAAGCCAGCTTGCTGCTTCTTCGCCTGGTCATGGGGCCTGTTCAGCTGTCTTCCCTGCATCTCTGCTGAGACCCTATCGGTCCTCTATTGCCTTGGAGTAGTGGGTTTTTCGGGGACGGAATCTAAGTGCCGTGGACGGTGGTATCCGTTCGTACGTGTACGTTCAGTGACACTGCTCACCTCTCTGATGCTTTGTAGACGGCGCTGCCGTCTGCGGGGAAGAACGTTGCCCTCCTATCTCATGGAACCTCTGTACCCGTGTCGACATGACCGGCCCTCCCCCTTTCCTCCCTGCACCGTCCCTTCCGGGTTCTGGGTCGACGAATGTCCCTACTCTAGGGTCCTCAAAGCCTGGGATCGCGTCACGTGCCTCTTTCCTTGTGTGCTTGCTTTCAAACTGTGTGTCAGGTTTCCAAGGTACCTCTGTGTCCTCAAATACTGGAAACCTTTGTTTCCTCGTATGCCTGAGGAGCGCTCCAGGATGTGTACGGATGCCATTGAATGTGTCCTTTCCTGCCGTGATGGATTTGGGGGCTGTGCCTGTCTGTGGCTATTGGGAACCCAGCTGTGTGAGACGTTAGCGTGCCGATTTCTGTCTGTTTCCCGAGTGAGAAGACGTCACCGAATGCATCGGCCCAGTTTGTAGAATGGTCACCCCATGGGATGTACTGGGTGCTTGAGTTCCCCAAACGTGGTGAGGTCATTGTGTTCCTTGGAAGGTACGTAGCACACACCCGTGTAAGGTGTGGCTCGTGGGCGGAAGTGGAGGGGGGGAGATCGTGAAGCCTCCTGTCGTGTTCTGTTCCGTTTTTGTGTTCAGCGTTCCTGGTGGGAGACATAGCCTGTTCCTTCCTACACATCTAAGAACCCTGTTTCCTGGAGAGACCTCTGTGGGCCTGTGTGTTCCAGAAAGACCTACGATCCGTGCCTTCAGCTAGTAGACGCGTTTCCCCTGTGCCCCTTGGAGCCAGTTTGGATGAGAATTTCCTCGTGACTTGTGGACTTAATGGGGACGGACGGCATAGAGGGAAACGGCTACCAGCGAAATGGGAGGAAAATGTGTCTCAGCAGTTTAAAAAGCTTCGGTTGTGTCTGTGCTACTGAATGCGAGAATGCGTCTGCAGTCAACGTAATGAGTCAGTGTCCAAGGTACCTTCGTCGGTGTCCCCGATGGTGTAGACCTGATCCTGGAGGGAGAACCGGACCTTCTTCTTGGGTGGCCGTGGAGGGGCCGGCGCGGTTGTGGGCGGCTCCACATCCTCGGGGAGAAGCTCCTCACAGATGGCTGGGAGACGCATAGAAAGAGAGAGCAGTGTCGGCATCTTGTTGTGAGAAGCCCAGAGGGGGATTGGACATTCTTTCCTTGTAGTCCA
This sequence comes from Martes martes, assembly GCF_963455335.1. NCBI lineage: Eukaryota > Metazoa > Chordata > Mammalia > Carnivora > Mustelidae > Martes > Martes martes. The sequence goes on along the minus strand of NC_137902.1, from coordinate 89,049,969 downwards.
ACCGTCTCCCGCCCCTACTCGCCAGCTGCCCCGCAGGCATTCCTCCCTCCAGGTGGGCCTTCGGAAGAGGTCGCCGTGTGCTGTGCTCTGACCTCCGCCCCCTCCCACACCCACAGGTTCTGTGGGCAACGGCTCGTATTGAGGAGAGACCTGACAGAAAGGCAGCAGAGCGCCGTGCGCACGCCTGATGGCCTGGGTTCACATCCCACTGAGCAGCCACGCCTACCCGAGAGTGTTCCCGAGAACCCTCTGGGCCCCGTTTCCCTGCCCTCCGGCCTAGACGTTAGGGTGCCGTCACGGTGTCCCGAGTGATTGAGTCCAAGGAGCATTCAGAAGTGGTACGGTTTTCTGAACGTAGAAGCGATTTACGGAAGGCAGGTTCCCCGAGAAATCCCAATGAAATAACCCAGACAAACGAACAAATACAGGCATCGAACCGGGAGGAGAAATCAGAGGGTGGAAAGGAACAGCCAGAGAGAAGAAGCCGGTCTGTGTACAAGGGGGGCAGCCCGCTTGGGAGAAGAGAACTGAGAACATCGACAGGCACATACCCGTACAACAGCAGTTGAGATTTCCCATCGTGGGGACCTTTACACCTGTTCACCAAACTGCAAGGGGCTCGGCTCACAGAGTGACAGTTGAAACGGAAGGATGGGGGCGTGTCATCAGGTCACCGTGGCGATGGCTCGTGACGGAACTCTCAGAGGGAAGGCATCCCTGCACAGTGTGGGGTCATGGAGGGAAGTGGGTTGGAGAGGGGTCGAGGGGTGATGGGCATTGAAGAAGGCACTTGTCGTGACCAGCTCTGAGCGGTGGAGAGAAGTGTTGAATCCCCGAATTCTACTGCAGAACGCAATACTGCACTGTACGTTAACTACCTACCTTTTTGGACATTAAAAGAAGGATACTCCTGAGGGCACATGGGAGACTTCAAGGTTCCTTTTTTTATCTGCTCCTCTGGAAAACTCCGATTTATACGAGATTGCTTCACAAAGTCTCTCTAGGCGTTCTCGGGTGGCTCAGTGGGTTAAGTATTGGCCATCGGCTCAGGTCCCGCCCTTGGAGTCCGGGATCAAACCTAGCATCAGGCTCCCTGCTCAGGGGGAGTGCTTCTCCCTCTGCCCCACACCCAAGTCATGCCTGCTGTGTCGAATAAGGAAAATATGTATAAAAAAAAAAACAAAAAAAACAAAACGCTTCCTGCGGGGCTGCCCTCCCCAGGAATTCCCTGTGTTCCTTCCAGGAGCCCCTCGGAGCCAAGGGTGACAGTTCCTAATATTGCCTGTGGGGCGGACTGCCTGAGCCAGGAGCTGAGGATGCAAACATCTGTCTGTCCCGCAGGGGGCCACATCCATTGTAAGTCCCTGCGGGCCTGGCCACTGCCGTGTGGCCTCTTGGAAAGTGACCATTCAGAACTCCTTGGCAACAAGCCAGGGGATATAGGCATTTGCAGGCAGCAAATGTGACGTGATTTCTTTGAAATAGTTTCTGCCTGGGGCACCTGGGTTCCTCAGTCGCTTAAGCAGTTGCCTTCGCCTCAGGTCCAGGCCCTGGGATCCAGGCCGTGTCGAGCTCCCTGCTCAGGGGAGGAGCGCCTGCCTCTCCCTCTGCCTGGGTCTGTCGCTCTGCCTGCTTGGGAGCTCTATCTCTCTGCCCAAGAAGTGAGTGAATTTGTTACAAAACCAATGAACAAGTTAATGAAAAGGAAACGTAAAGGAAGATATTTTATGAGTTGTGCAACGGACTACGATGGGAGGGGGAACAAAACCAAACGAGTGCCAGCATACGTTGACACACGACAATACCATCGTCATGCTGCTTCAGGTAACACAATTAGAGGCTTTTATCGAATTGATATCTAAATAGATCATTTTTCTGGCCCAGTTTTGGAAACCTTTCTTAATGAGGCTATGAAAATACGTACCTTTAAGAAGTTAAGTTTTGAATAATATCAAGTCATCTCTGTCATTTTGGCCAATGTCGGATAACAATGAATTGGCGTTTACGACTTGGCGAGGGTTTCCTTGGTGGTGGTGGTGTGAAGACAGGTACAGCTATTTAGAGTACCTGAGAGACGACGATGGAGGAAGTTGGATGGGTTTCTGACGTTCTGTCCAAAGGGACTTTTTTTTTTCTTTTTAAAGATTTGACTTCTCTATTCGACAGAGATGACAAGTAGGCAGAGGCCGGCAGAGAGAGAGGAGGAAGCAGGGTCCCTGCGGAGCAGAGAGCCCAATGTGGGGCTCGATCCCAAGACCCTGGGATCATGACCTGAGGCGAAGGCAGAGGCTTTAACCCACCGAGCCCCCCAGGCACCCCCAAAATAGACATTTTATTTCCGACAGCCGGGGCAGGTTCTTTGGAAAGAAATTTTCCAAAAAGCCTGAATCGGAAACCCATCGATTTCCGGAATCTGAATTTAAGGTGAGGTGGACTTTGGCATTTGAACGTTTCCTCTGATGTTTGCCCTCACCTGATGATGTATAAATAGCCTACCGTGGCCCTTCGCTTTGGGACATCTTCGTGTCAGTCAAGAAGTGGGTGCTGGGAAAGGAAAGCAAAAAGAAGCCGGGACCCTTCTGTTTGGGGAATTCGGGACAGCCGTCTGGGAGACACCGAGTGGAGAGAAATCCGGTGTGCTCCCGATTTTGAGCAGGGAGTACAGGCTCGTGACGGAAAAGCACAGGCACGTGTTTTGCGAGGATGAGGATGAGTGCTGGCAGCTGACAGGCGTTGCGTCGTCTCTCTTTGAGTCCGGAGTAGAAGGATGTGGACCAGGTGGTGGTGGATCTGAGCAGGTCCATGGGCCGGCAGTCAAAAGGTCACGGTGCTCGGACACTTGAAACAGGAGGTGTGCCTAGGGTTTCCTTCCTGATGGGCCTTGACACTCGCGTTTCAGAGCGGCTCTCTGAGCAAAGCTTCCATCGTTAGGAATCTTCCTTGAGAATTCTCGCCCATCTCCCTTCTGCCATCTTTCTAACAGGAAAACAGCAGTGATCCGAGTGTGATTTCCTACCATCCCCTCTCACGGTCTGGGTGGCTGGCCACGTGCTGCGGGTCCCTTCTGCCCCTGGAAGGTGGCAGTTTGCTAGTTCCCGGATCATCCGAGCTAGCTGAGTCTTCAGACTGCGTCCCGCTGAGAAGAAGGTTTGAGGACGGCCGTCCGTCCCATCTGGATGGTACTTAGGGTCTCCTTTCTGGGTAGACCTGATGGCTGACTTGCGTTCTTGGAGGAACGCTGCTTCTGACGTGTTCAGGAGTACTGCGAGGAGAAAGGCAAGGTGGAAGGCACTGGACGATGACAAATTTAAAGCACTCCAGAGTCCAAAGAGAGCGTTTCTTGCTGCGACGCTGGGGTCTTTCCCCGTCTGTTCTCACAGAGAGATTCTGGAGGGATGGCAAGACCCATGACATTGTGTTGTGGCGCCTCTGCTCTTCCCCTGGAAGAGAGCCTGCTGTCCCCTTGACCCTGAGCGCCGAGGGGCTGGGTGGGTCTGCTGTTGTGCTGGGTGGATGCACGTGCCCGGTCAGGGAAGGAGGAGGGCGCCGCTCCACACAGACCCTCTGGGCGTGCCCGGGGCTTTCCCCGCAGAAGCTCAGTGCGGGTCCAGGAGAGGGAGGTGGTTCCGGACCCCCTGATCCCTGTCTGTTTCCAGGTGAAGGTGTGAAGAAATACCGGCACTTTGGGGTCATCCTGACGGCCTCCAAGAGCCTCGGCCTGAGCCCATCTAGCGCGCCGTGGAGGTGTTTGTGAGGGAGGCCGGTACGCTCCGGATGCCCCTGCCCTCTGGGAGTCCCGTCCTGCCTCTCGCAGGGGCCTAGCAGCGTGCCCCTGTTGAAGAGCATGGTTCCGGGGCACCGTGGGAAGGGGAGACTGTGGGTTCCAGGTCACTGGTGGGAACGAGGAGCTCTGTGGAGGGCTGGGCCACCCCAACGGACAGAGAGATGCTTCCAGTCTTGCCCTCAGAACGGAGGGGTTATTTCCCACCTGGAGGCTCCTCCTGCTTCGCGGGACGTGCTGCCCGAGAGAGGCGCTGCCTCCTGGGGAATCCAGGCACGTGCCGACCTTGGCCTCTGCCGAGAAGTCTGTGCTCGGTGGCCCACGGTGGCAGGTGGGCCCGCAGCAACCCGGTGTCCACGTCAGCCTGACCTGCTGGTCACAGCCCCTTCTCAGGTCTGAGAAAGCCCCGTGGCTCGTTGTTGATAGCCCTTTGTGATCAGATGAAGCGCCTGAGGTGGTCGTCATAGCTGCCCCTTCTGTGGCGGCTCCCAGAGGGATGTCACGTCTCGTGGGGCGCCATGTGGGCTCGTCTCTGAGCCCAGGGCCCTGTCCCTTGTCCCCTCCTCCGCTGGGGCTCCTGCTCAGGTCAGCTGGGGCAGTTAAGAGTGTCCTGCCTCTGGCCAGCAGTGATGGGAATTCCCTCTGCAGGCAGAGTCCCAGGCTGGCAGGAGAAGTGGGCGTGGTCTCCGGGCCAGCGCTGCCAAATGGGTCAGATGACCTTTCAAAATCTGGGGAGGTGAAGGGTTCCAAACCTCACGACAGCCCCCGGGCCCTAAGTTAGCCGCGTTTTTCGGGAACCATCAGACAGCCTTTGCGAGACGTGAGGACGAGTGAAATGCGCTGCCTGGAGTGGAGGTTGTGTTGGCGTCTGGGGCTTCTGTCTCGAGGGGTTATTCAGGCCGGCGGGGTGGGGGCTAAGGGGCAGGTTATCTGGGGCCGACGTGCGTTGCTTCCGAGGAGCCCCCTGTGTTTGAGCAGGAAGGCGGGGGCTGCAGTCCGAACCGGCACCTGGGCCCACGATGGTCACCACGGTGGTTGGGTTGAGGGGAGCACAGGGCCGGCCGGCTGGAGTCTGCAGCCCCTCCACTGCCTTTAGACGGCCTGCGCCCAGGGCCCACGGCACCTGGGGCAGAGCCAGAGTCGCAGGGCCCAGCAGATGCTCATAGGGAAGGACTGGAGCCAGGGAGGGAGGCAGGGAGGCTCAGGCAGCCGCATCAGCCAGCCAGGTCGCCGGGGGGCTGAAGCCCGGCTCTGCTCTGTGCTGCACTGGAGGGTTGGCATGTCTCAGGGCAAAAAGCACACAGCGGGAAGTCTGCCATCACCACAACCCTGAAGTAGACGGTGTGGTGTGGCGCGGTGCGCACTCAGGCACCTGGGTGCGGTGGGGTTGTCTCCTCATCCAGTCTCCTTTCGAATGGCTAGGTCAGCACCTGGGCGTTGGACGGAGGGCAGCTAGCTAGGGGGCGGGAGTTCTTTCTGAGGAGGCTGGCAGGTGGAATGCTGCCCCGTGGCTGCGGTGGGCAGTGGGGGTAGAGACCAAAATAGTCTGCTAAGCGCTAAGGCTTAGGATCTGTGCAAGGGGATTCTTGGAAGCGCCACAGAAGAAGAGCCCCATCTGCACGTCTCTGCAGCTCTGTTCCCCCTGCACAAACCTTGGATGGGTGCCAGGAGGGAGAAAGGGTGGGAAGGAGTATATTTGCTCCTTCCTCCCCTATGTGGGTTAGCTTCTTCCAAAGAGATCCATCGAGGACATGGAACACAGAGGCCGAGCGGCCTGGTGGACACCAGGAGAGGGTGTGCTGTGCAACCGGGGTAGGGTAGGAAGGGCTAGACCTGCCTGACCATGGTGGATGCAAAGGGGGCACTGAACAGGTTTGTGGGCCTGGGGCAAGGCGGTGAGCTGCAGGGCTTCACCATCATCCAGGAAGCCTCCATAAACGCCGCTGCAAATCCTTTACAACCCCTCTGGTTTTTGCCTTGGGAGAAAATTCTAGAAGCAGAACCCTTAGCTCAGAAGACATGAGCGTGTTTGGCTTGGAGATGTGGAAACTCATGGACACGCCATGCCCTGGCGACCAGGATGCAGGTCTTGTGGCCTCTCTGCTTCCATGGTGATGTCTTGCCTTCTGTGTTTGGTGAAAATACATCTCATTAAGCGTGTGTCCGCAGGTCCTTCCTCCCTACTTTGCCATTAAATGCCTGTGACTGTACACGGTGATGTATCTTGTGGGGTCTTAGTGTCTGATTGTGAAAATTCTCAAACTCACCTGGGTACGGATTTGCAGAACTCATGGAAAAGCTGCATTCAAGCCAAACAAGAATTAATAAGCGGGGACTGAGTGAGCTGAGGATTGTGAGTCTACCTTTGTGACTCTTGTTTGAAACCTTGCTGGTTCTTTAATGTTTCTTCTTCCAGATCGAGGGAAACGGTATCTGAAAATATCCATGATCTACAGAAATGTGATGAAACATTTCTGTGTGAACAAATGGGAGCATTTAACTTCTCTCCCTCCCTGAACCCTCCATCATTCAGGAACTCTCAGGGAGAATTCTTTCTTCCAAGGTACTTAGGATTATTGGCGTAAGTTCAGCACAAGCGCCTTTTTCTTGTAACAGGACACCGCTGGAAACATTGGTTATTTTACCAAGAGATTGAGTGAAATGTCCAATTTGAGAGTAACGTGTATAGACTCGGATAACGACCAGACAATTTTCAGGAATTAAGGGTGACTTTGTGGAGCCCCTTGGCAATAGCGGCTTCCCACCTCGATGACGCAGTGCCGAGGAGCCTTGCCAGATGAGTAGGGAATGTTACTTGTTGGAAGGTATGGGAACCTCAGGATATTTGGGGGACCTTGAGAAGAGGAATCCACCCAAATCGACAGGTATCGCAGTCAAGTCTGATGGGAGTATTGCGCTTGGCTTTGGCCTGGACGCACTACTGAAAGTTCACTCTAGAGATTCCTCATGAAAAGTTTCAGCACAGCAGGGTTTCAAAATCTGTATGGAACGGTCCGTCACTATGCCTGCCAGGCTTAGTTAGAATAGATGCTAAGAAACCAAGTGTGCTTGTGGCTGCCTTCTTGCATCTAAGAAACCATCCCAAATCCATTGAACTGAAATCCATCACCCATGTGGACTGGCATCCGCTGCCACCACCGCCAGGTGTTTCTGTGCCTCCAATGGGTCCCGTGAAGCTCTGAATCTATTTAGTTCACAATCCGGTCTGGGGACCTCACTTTGGAGGCTGGCAGTGTTTTCTGATTGGGAAAATCCTATCATAACTATACCCCAAATCGTCCCAGAATCCTCTAGAAGCTGGTTGTTGGAGGGCTTGCCCTTTGGGTCAGTAGCATAATCTCTGATCAGGAGTGAAACAACTTCAATCTCCAAGGTATAGGTTATATTCATATTGGGTGGTGATTAGTTGTTGCTTTTTTTATTTCTTTTTTTTGAGTTCCAGGGTCCATGAGAGGCATGCCTTAGAAAGGAAAGACCGGAGGCTCCTTTCAGCCAAATAGAGTTGTGAAAAAAGAAAGGAAGCAAGACTAACAGAGTCACTCACGTAGAGTAGAAAAGACATTGAGGAGGTAGAGTAGATGCATATCTCCTATGGGAGTTGTGTGTCCTTGAAGTGACGGAGTAGGTGAATGAGAACCATGTCAAAGGTGAAAGACGATTCCAGGAGAAGTAAGCATCTCTAGGACGGTCATGCAAAATGCAGTTGAAATAGGGTTTATGCAGATTTTCTGTTTTGGTTCTGGGAGCAGCAGGAACTTTATTTAGACTCCTATCACTAGTTGCACATGGTGATGGACCTCTGGGCCATCTCCTGGCCCATATCCTCCTGCTTGGGTCTGGCAAAGATATCAAGGAACTCCCGGTAGCAAATTGACCATGTGTGTATGATTTGAAGGTCTGCCAGCAGCAATGCTGTCTTTCACAGATCGCGGGGCCCTGTGGTTTGGGCATCTTTGAGCTTGTGCTCTCTGCTGGAAGGGAGGGGCACGCTTTCAGTTTTGGGTGACATTGTGTCTTCCCGAGTGCGGGTCCTGAGACCTCAACTAAATGCTCTCCTTGTTTTTACAGGTGGTGCCTCAGGGCTCAGAGGACATGGCCTCATGGGCAGCATCCAAAGGGTCTGGCCTCTGTCTCTTCAGTGCAGATTCAAGTGCAACATGTACAGGAGTGTGACCCCTGCCGTCTCCCTGGTGGATGTACATCACAGTAGTAAGTTGTCTTGGTTTGGAACCTTCCGCCTGAGTTGAGGTTCAGGCCTTGACTTGGGTGTCTTTTTTGCTGGCTTCTGTCTTTCTTCCAGAGGGAAAGATGCCCTCTTATTGTTGATTAAATTGGAGATGTACCCTTAACCAGAATATCTAGAGTTTGCTGCTTGGGGAAAATTACTTGGTGGCACATATGGAGAAGGTTCTGCAGGTCCCTGCCCCATACAAAACATCTTAACTCCAGGTTGCGTCTGTTAGCAGAATCCTGAGTTACTGCAGGGTTATCTTATAAATAGAAATTCTCTCCAAAATAGTGTTTTCTGCCAACACATTCTTTTTAGGGCCAGTAAACTAAAGAATATTGGGCATCTTTACAAATGGATCTCTGAGTGGACGTGCTTTTTTTTTTTTTTTTTTTTTGTAAGAGGGGGAGGTGGGAGAGAGAGAGGTAGACACTGGGCAGGCTCTACATGTTTTGCAGAGCATGACACAGGGCTCGATCTCACAACACTGAGATCATCACCTCAGCCAAAATCAAGAGAGTCAGTAAGAAGGTCACTCACATAGAGTAGAGAAGACATGAGGAGGTAGAGTGTATGCCCATTTCCTGTAGGAATTCCGTATCACTGAAGAATCAGGGTAGATGAGTGAGAACATGTTTCTAATATGAAGATTCTAGGAGAAGTAAGCATCGCTAAGATGGTCATGTGAAATGCAGTTGTAATAGGGTTTCTGCAAGTCTTCTCTTTGGTTTTGGGAGCAGCGGGAAGTTTATTTAGTCTCTTGTCACTAGTTGCCAGTGGTGATTGACGTCTGGGTCACGTTTTGTCCTACACGCTCCTCCTTTCGTCTGGCATAGACATCATGGAACTCCTGGTAGCCAGATTTGGAAGTGGAGGGACTGAGGGAGAGAGAGACCCTTAAGCAGGCTCCACATGCTGTGCAGAGCATGACACATGTCACGGGCTCGATCTGACAACCCTGAGATCAGGACCTGAGCCAAAATCAAGAGTTGGTCCCTTAACTAAAAGAACCCTACAGGCATTCCTGGATGTGCTTTGTGTTTATGGAAGGCAGTGTACATACCCCGTCCTGTTCTATGATCTTCTAAATTAAGGACTATTTCCATATCGGCAGTGGTCTTACACCTTCTCAGGCCAAGAGATAAGTAACTATTTTTGGTGGTAGAGAAAAGCAGTTGGCTACCATATCCTCTCAGAGGGGGAGGTAGCGCTCACTGCCTGACTCTGAACAGCCCAGTTTTATTCCTGTCCTGATACACACAGTTCTTCCAAAACAGCACCTCTGTAAAAGATAAAATTAATTTGCAAGCCCCTGGGTGACACAGTTGGTTAAGCATCTGCCTTTGACTAAGGTCAGGATCCCTGGATCCTGGGGGATCAGGCCCTGCATTGGGTACCCTTCTCAGTGGGAGGCCTGCTTCCTCTCCCTCTTCCCCCCAGCTGACTCCCAACTATTCTTGATCCCTCTCTAGCTCTCTTGATCTCAAATAAGTAAAGGAATACAAGTATTTCTAAGTAAGAAATTAATTTGTAAGTCGTTTCTAATTTATGAGGATAATATTAGTAGAATTAAGGACACATGAGAGGTAGATCCCAAACCATGTGTTTGATGAATCTTGTGGCCATTCATCCTTGCGATCTACATACATCGATAGGTCAGTGTTTTTGTGAACGGACGTCGAGCACCTCGTGCTCTGAGATTCTGAGTTCACCCTCCAGTTGATGTTCTCATGGATCCCAGGCAGTGTTTCTTCCTGGGATCCCACTTCCTACCAAGAGACAGCACCCGTGTCAGTTGTGAGAGCTCGTAAAGGAAAAGTCCCCCGTTCTTACTTGGCACAGTGTGCACGGTTGTGAGACCCCCCCCCCCACGCCTGTTCGGGGATCCTGGCCTTTGTGCAAGTACTGATGGATCGGAGCAGATGTGCTTGATTTCTAGCGATTGGTTACTGGAATAGCGCATTGTGCATCCCTCAGCACGGGACCCAGTTGTATGTGTTTGCAGCGTCTGAGTTTGTATCTCAGTGTCACCCTAAGAAATTCCTTGGGAGGTCTTTGCCCAGTGATTTTCGGATGGGAGTGTCCGGGGACGGGTTTCCCCGCGTTGCGCTGGGATCAGGGATTCCTCGGCGTGAGGGTGTCGTTGCTGGCTAAGGAAGAAGGGATACCTGAGCCCATTCCTTTCCTCATCACACCGGGAGGATTTTCTTGTGTGGGAATCCTCCCAGGGCCTTCCCGTGTTGGCTCCGTGAGGAATGGGATTCCCACATGGATCTCACCGGCATTCAGCCGCCGCGATGACGCAGGGGGTCCCGGGAGGTGCCTGCGCCTTCGCTCCCGTGGGAGGGATGACGCGCACTCTGAGATGGTAGCGGGAGCTCAGGCCCGAGCCCCAGTTGAAGCTTCTCCCACCAGGCTACAGCGCTCGTGGTTCTCCCCGTGTGAGTTCTGTGGTGTTGGGAAGGGGCCCACTTCTGGCAGAAGGCTCTGCCTCCGTGACGGGAGACACGGTGTCTCCCCTGTGTGGTTTCTGTGGTGGTGAGAAAGGTGGGCGCTCTGGGTCCAGGCGGGAGCCCAGTGATGACAGACCCAGGTTCCTCTGCTCTGAGTTGTCGGGTGTCTCCAAACGTGAGAGCTGTATCGAACGGCTCTCCCCCGTTGACCGCATCGGTCGGGGTTCCCGCCGGTGTGGATCCTCGGATGCTGGCTCAGGGTGTGTCTGGACTAAATGCTTTCCCCCGAAGGTGGCATTCAACCAGTTTCTGTCTGCGGGAACGTGCCCATGGCCTCGAAGGGATGCGTGTTGCTGCGAGCTCTCGTGCAGCAGTCCCACCACATGGCTTCTACCCCGTGGGAGGTGCTGGGCGTGAATGAGAGCAGAGCTCTCCGAAGGAAGGGTCTCCCACCTTCGTTCCCTCCCTAAAGGGCCTCTCCGGTGGTCTTGCTGTGTACCGAGGTGAGCACTGCCCTGCAATTGTTTGCCCCATGCGTGTCATGTCTCCTTTCCTCGGAAGGGTGAGTTCTCTCGTGTCTCCCGAGGGGAGAGCCCCGAGTCAAGGCTCTCCCACCCTGGGGAGAGGTGTGTGGTGCGATCCAGGATGCACGAGCCCTGATGTCCTTGGCACCGGGGACACGTGGCCGAAGGCTCTTCCACATTGTCAGTAAATACAAGGTGTGTCTTCCCCGGACGCGACACACATGGAGCGAGGTGAGGGACGTGAGACATCTCCCTCCTGGGCCCCAGCATTGGCCAGGTTCCTGGGCAGTGTGAACCCTCTGCTCATGGCCAGAACAGGAGGGGCTGTGGAAGGATTGCTCCCTCATGTCCCTCCCTTCCCGCCTCAACGTACGCATTGCAGCCCGTTCCTTCAGGAACGGTCTCTGCGTCTACCTCTGCAAGCCGCTTGTAGTCGGGTGCCGTGTGCCTTTCCCGAATTCAGATAGATCTCTCTACACGGTAGCCTCACCCACCACGTCAACTGCTGCTTCAATTTTCGATGTTTCCGTTTCAAAGACTATATACCTGTGAGTCGTGTTGAAGGCAGTGACTTTTCCAGACACTCGGGCGGTGGCTCGCCCTGAGGCCCATTTCAGCCGAGAAATGAAACTCTTCCGATTTCTGGTGGGACAGCCCGTATGCTCGGGGTCTTGGAAGACAGGAGCGTGTGGGGAATGCTTAGCGTAGCCCATGTCCAGCTGTGGTGTGGAAGGCCAGGGTTCATGACCCTGAAGCCTCCCGTTGACTTGCAGAGAAGCAGACCTTTGAGATGCCCCCGTGCGGGTATCCCTTCATCCTTTCTGATAGGGAACTTATCGCCGTGAGCTCCTGGGTCTTCTACAGACAGAATGCGTCACGGAACACTAGGCGAAAAAGTCCTGAAGGGCTGTATGGGGACTACCAGAACAGAACGAAAGAAGGACAGATGGGGAGGGAGGAAGGAATACAAAGAACAAAAAGGTACTGCAGGGGAGGAAGGGAGGGAGGGCGGGTGGGCGGGCGGCCTTGAAAAAGGGAGAAGAGAACCTGGTAGAGAGGCATTAGGGGAAAGAAGAATTTTGAAAGTTGTGAGACAAACATCTGAGAGTGAAGGTTTGAGCTTGATGACAAAGGGAAGGAATGGAGTCCTCTACTCAGGAGCAGAAACCTGTTCTAGGGTCTTGGTGAGGAGACCCTATGGACCAGACAAAGATGCGAGAAAAAGAAGGTGAGGACGGGATGCTGGGGCGTTGCAGATGGGCAAACTCGACCACGTCGAGGACGGAAAGAGGTGCCGTGTGAGGGTTTCAGTGCAAGAATCACAGAAGTGTCCTGTCCTCGGAGGACACGGAACGTGCAGTGGGTTAGGTGGATGGAGTCGGAAGAGTTGACAGACATGGGCCCGTGTGGCAGGGTTGTTTCCACAGGAGCCCTACGAGAGACAGGACCGATGTAGGAAAGACGTCAGCGTTCAAGACCGATGGTCAGGAAAGAAGTCTGGAGACGGCTTTGCTGGCAGGAGGTGATTTTTATTAAAGCACAGGGACACGGCCCGTGGGTAGAAAGGGTTGCTTGCTGGGGTGGTGACGGGAGGCTGACTCTCTGGGATGGCACTGGGGGAGGTCAGGCCAAAGGGAGGTTTTGCAAGAACGTTGCAGGAGGACAGAGGACACTCAGGATACCGGAGGCTTTGCTCTTGTCAAGGGAAGGTGGTTTTTCCTCCTAGGAAGGCATTAATTGAGAGATGGTGGGGGGCTTCCGGGAGGAATGTTGCCTTCCTCCTCTCACAGGTCCTTCTCAAGGGACTGCAGGTTGGAAAAGAAACTCTTGTCTTACGGACATTTCCTTCGGCCTCAGCCTCCCTCAGTGTCGTGGAGGGGAGGGAGATGTCAGGGCTTCAGGAAACGGAGATCCGGGTCTCTGGAAGGTCGCTAGCCTCTGGTTAAGCAAGCCTCTTCATGCAGAATCACGGGGACGTTGACAAAGCGAGGGAGACTCCGGTCTTGCCGGGTTTGGATCTCCATCGGTGGAGAATCTGTTTTGTCCCTTTCCGTAGCTATTGGGCCGTCAGAGCGCCTTGAGGAATGTCCCCCGTTATCACAGGTTGGGGGGCGGTGTGGCGTGCCACCTCCTGCTTGGTGCTCAGCTAGCCTTCTCCTCCCTCCTCGTGTGCCCCTGACCAGTGTAGAGCCTTGCGTGGGTAAGGTCGTTGAAGGAGGATGGTCTCATCTTCTGTAACTTCTTCCTGCTGAATAGGGGCGTAGAGCTGTCCCTACCCGTGGGTCATTCCTGGTCAGCTGGGGGAGGCCTCTGTTGTCAGAGCTGTAAAAGGAAGAGGCCGCGGAGTGCAGGGGAGAAGTTGTGACTGGATCTTCCTGAGCGGAAAGGACCATCTGTCCTCTGAACGTTCCTGCAGTGAAGGGTTCCTGGCACCACCTGCAGAGACGGGGCGGGGGTTGGGAAACAACACAACAGGGTTAGAAGAAGAGAGACCCGTGAAGGGTCCTTTGATAGTGGGTGAGAACCCTCCCCCAGGCCAAGAGTTGAGCCAGTCCTTAAAGAGAGGGATCCTTGGAAGTGCGGATTGGAGCAGTGGTGTCTGTCTGTGTGTGTGTGTGTGTTAGGAACCCAGAAGTCTCTTTGTGATCGTGAGGAATGTACGCCCAGCATTGTGTGTTTCGACGGGCCCAGGCTCCACCTTGTGCAGCAGTGACAACATCCGAAGCCTTTGTGTTTTGTAGCACAGCTCTGTGCGTTGGGATCATTCCCGTATCTATCATTGAGAAATTCTGTTTGGGGTGACACGTAGGGCCTTGACTGTGGACTGGGTAAGGTGTTCCCCATGCCCCACGACGTCCTCCATTCCCAAAGAGGGGCAAAGATGGATGCTCGGTGGCCACGTCAGTGGAACGGAGCCCACGTGCACCGTTGTTTGAAAGGGGGAAGGTCGGCTGGGTCGGGGATGGTTCTCATAAGGCGGCCGTGCCTTTGGCCCACCCCAAGTGTCCGGTGGCCTCCGGAGCTTGGGGAAGCCATGGGCCCAGGTTCGAGCTTCATGGCCATTGGGTCCCAGCTAGGGGCCCTTATCTAATCCCGAGTCTCCTTGAACCGCAGTCAGGCTTTCAAGGGCTCCTCCCTCGGGCTGGGAGGGCCGTTTCAGGCCCATATTGGGTTGGCGGGTTATGGCTTGGGAAGAAGAGCCTTTTCTGTCAATTGCTTCACGGGCGAAGAGGACGGGGAAGGCCTGTCGGAGCCCGGATAAATACTTGGGTGATTTTTTTGCCAATTAGAACCAACGGGTGGGCCCTAGGATCTCTGCTGTGGGGGCAGCCATGTTTGCTGACAGGCTTTGGCCTCAGCGGTCTGAGTTCGACTGATGACAGCGTCCCTGGTTCTTCTTACCCCCTTTCCATGAAACTGTTGCCGTTGCTAAAGCACCTGTCCTCTGCACTTTGGGAGGGGCATCTTCAGTCGGGTGGACCTAAGACCCTTTCCGGAGTTAGGAGCCATGGGCGTGGAGGGGTCGGGTGCAGGCCTGAGGGTCGCTGGGTTTCAAGTTGGGCTGCGTTCGGGGGTTAGTTCGGGCGTATCTGGGAGCGTGAGGTGGTACTTGATAAATCGGCCTCCCGTCATGGTTCGGCGGCCTTTGTTCTCTGTGACGCTCTGGAGCTGATGCCAAGTCCTTAGAGTCAGGGGCCATCCCCGTAGCAACTGGGAGGTTCCTTTGCCCAGGAGGGCCGTTGGATGCTTAGCCGAAGCCTTTGTTTGCCATCGTACCTGAATAGGGGGGGCTTCTTGCATCAGTAGGACTGGGAGGGAAGAAACCATTCCAGGAAGCCCTTTGGATTGGAGGTCGCGCCGGCAGATCCTCGTTAGGAGGAGTCGCTGGTAAGTGGGAGCAAACTTGTCCGGGAGATCAGGGCACCCCAAGTGCACCCTCCACTCCAGTTAGAGAGCGGGGTCCTTGATTGGCTCTGTAAGTCCCCAGAGAACGCTGTGGAGTGGTGTATGTTCTCTGGCTTTGAGGGAAAGAGTTCCTCACCCCAGCCCCATCCACTTGGTCTAGGTGCTCGTTGAGTTCTACAGTCGTGGGGGAATCAATGGCATGTTCCAGTTGCGGAAGGAACCCTGAGCCCGTGGGGTCTCGGTATTATGCGCACAGAATAAGAAGCAAGGGGACTGCCTGTCCACGAGCTAATGTGGAAATGTTTCTGAAGGTGAGCTCAGGTCGTCTGGCTTAGTTGAGCAACACCTACGGAAAGGCCACCAGAGTGAGACGTGAGCGTCCACAAAGGCGCGTTCTTGAAACGTACTTTTCCTCTTCCAGAGAACACTCCCCTCCAGAGATAGCCAACTCAGGGCTCATGTCCTTGGCGAGCAAGCCCCGCTTTAACCCACGTGGCCCAGTTCCCGACTTGAGCTCAGCAAGCCTAGTGATCGATCCCGAGTGACGGCTTAGAATCTGCATCCCTGGGACTTTTCCGAGGAATCTGTAACCGTCGTCTCTCTAGGCCAGAAGCCAAGGGAAGGGCTTGCCATCAGACGTGCCTGCCATACCTGTGGATTTGGGCAGGTTCCTTTTCCTGAGGTGCCTGATAGATCCTGAGGTCCCTGCACCTGCCAGGAAGTGACACCCTATCTGCTCCTGGTGAGGCGGTGGGTCGTCTGGAGGCAAGGGGTCAGGCCAGCCTTCCCGAGGGGCTTGATGGCCGCCGGCGTTCCGAAAGGCAGCCTCAGGCCCTGAAAGGCCTTTGGTCCCGTCTGGGTCTCTGCCTAGCTGTCTCCATAGGACAGTCCCATCCAAGCCTTGGTCAGATCACCCATGTTTCCAGGGATGCCCCGTTCCAAGCAGAAGAGAGTCTTATGGAACATCGGGAGATGGTGAGGGTTGCCATGGGAGATGAAGTGCTTCCCGAGACCTTTGGACTCGGAGGGCTCAGGTAGAGTGAAACGTGCCACGCTTTCACGTGCTGCCAAAGGAATGTTGGGTCCCATTCCTGTACGTCCTAGATGTGTAGCATTGCCGTCCTTGAGGCCCAAGTTTTCCGCGAGGTGCAGCGTGGTGCTTGGGGCCCCGGTTCCTCTGCCGTGGTGTCTGGGTGCTGCGGAGTTGGAGCTCAGGTGAGGGACAGCCTCTCCTCCCTACACCGACTGCAGCTGCCAAACACCCAGGCTGAGCGGGGCCCGTTCTGTGGGGCCGCTGCCAGTGTCGAGCCCAGCATTGGTCACGGTCGTGTGCGTGGAAGCGACAGGGGCGGTTCAGGGGCGGCCCCCTAGGGGAATCCAGCAGGGGTGGCCGCTGCCCCTCGAGTCGATGGCAGGGTGGTCAAGGGGCCCTGGCAGTGCCGCTTCATCCCGCCCGTGTCATGCTCTGCATGGTTGCTGGGGACTGGAGGGGACAGCGGGAGGAGGAGCAGCCCCTGCGGCCGACAGGGGAGACGACGGGAAGGCTGCTGTCCCGCCCAGTCCCAGGTGGGCCCAGTCTCACCAGACAACGGCCTGTTGTAGGCCCAGATGGTAGCCTCGTGCTCCGAGAGTCAGTCCTCAGCAGGACCTGGGCAGCCAACTCTGGGTGTGGCGGCCGACCCAGAGGGTCCTCTTGTGTCGTCCTCGGGTGGGCGAGGGTCCTCTTGCCTTGCCTCGTCGTCTTCTGGTGGGCTGCCCAGAAGTCTTCTCTTTGGCCTACGGAGTTCAGGTGTAAGAGAGCTGATCCCGCAGGCGTGTTTCCTCGTATGTTCACGCCGAATTCTCGTCCGGGCCCAAATCGGAGCCGCAAGTGGTGCCCCAGGGCCCTCCTGGCTCCCTTTTTCTGAGCAGCCCAGGAGACTCTGGTGCCTCGGGGTCGTGGGCAGACTGTCCTGTGGCACAGCTGTGGAGAGAACAGGAGGAGTGGTGTGAGATAGCAAGTGGCGTGTGGCCTGGGGCAGGTCTTACCTTCTGAGGTGTTGAGGTCGAGATCTGCCTGTAGGCCCCATGTGTGACCTGAAGAAAGGGAAGTTTCCCATGGGCCCCCTGGGGCTGAATGAAGGCTCCACTGCCAGGGTCACTCAGGCCCCTTCCCTGACCGTCCTCCTCCGTGACGGCGGGGTCCCCCTCCTGCTGGGCTGTGCCCTTCCCCAGCCTCTCTGAGAGCCCTCGACATGCCCTTCTCTGTGGGAGAAGCCTTTGCCCACACGAGTGTCGCAGGTGGCGTGGCAGAGACGACGTGCTCCCGACGCCCACGGGACGTGAGTTTGCACAGTCCACCGGCTGTGGGCCCGTGGTGGGCGAGGTGGGAGCAGGCCGGGTGGCCTTTCCCTGGTGGGTCTTCCCTGCCGCCAGAGGGCTCGAGGAGAGTCTCTAGAATATGCAACTCACATAGCGAAATGGTGCCACGAGGGGACCCGCTACCTCCGACGAGGCGTCTTGGAGGCTCGGGGACTGGAGGTGTGGGTCCGATCCCACGGGAGTGGCCGGCAGACATGACTCAGCTGGAGACCGGGGCCGACTCCGTGCCCACAGGGATGCAGCGCCGGGAGGGGTGAGCTGTCCTGCTCCTGCGAGCCCGGGGGCCTGTCTTGTTTGCTCAGTTCTCAGGTGCGTGAAGTGGGAGAGGAGGCCACCCCGCCTCGGTCTCTTCCCGACTAGTGCCGCTCGGGAGCAAGCCGTCTGCTGACTTTTGCAGGGTGGGAGGGCAAGGCTTGGGTGGTGCAGTGTGAGGCGCTCAATGGGGCGTGGAGCCCTGAGGCAGAAGGGCACCGTGCCTGGGCTGCCTGGGGTCCAGTCCCTCCAGGCAGCCAGTGCCCTCCCTCCGAGATCAGTAGCTCCTGGACGGCAGCGCCCAGCCACCGCAGGGAGGCGCACGGATCAGGTGGAGGTTCTCCGTGGGATGTTCTCTGGGCTTCCTCGTGCCTGCAGGGGCTGGGACCTACCTCTCCTCCCCTCGTTGCGGTCAGAGGGTAGGGCAGCGCCCCGGGTTTTGTGTGGATTCCCGAGCTGCCCACAGCAAAGTCGGGGCAACGAGGGGAACACGTGTCCATGTCCGCCTGCCCCTTTTCCTGCCCAACTCACCCCGTTCCCAAGTCCTCCTCTTCTTCTGCTTCCCTTGTTGTCTCTGCCAAGTCCACAGAAGGGAAGCTTCTTGAGAGCTGAGAGCAAGAGCAGAACGGGACATGAGCACAGATTCCCCGGCCGCAGAGAGCCAGGTGGGGACACCCAGGCCCAGCCTCCCTTGCTGAGGCCCCTCCAGCAGGGTGAGCCGTGCCCTGCCGACTCCCGGCCCTCCTCCCTGCTCTGCTGCCCGGGACTGCCTCCCAGACGCAGCGGCGAGGGGTCAGGGTGGTGCTCGGAAGAGGGTGAGGAGGGCTGCCCAGGGATTTCATGCAGCAGTCCCGACGCGAAGCCTGAGTGCCTGGCGGAGACTAGGGCCTCCAGGGTGGGTGTCCTCAAAGCAGGGAAAGGGGAAGGAGCTGGGAGGAGGCGCTATGGACAGAGGAGAGAGGAAGCCCAAGAGATAGAGGTGGAAGGGCCTTACAGGCGCAGTGTGGCTCGTTCCGTCGGAATCGTCGTCTTCCGTGGACGACTCCTCCGGGTCAGAGAGCAGCGAGGATGCTGGCGTGGCCGAGAGAGAGGACAAAGGGCAGTTAGTGCAGCTGACGACCTCTGGCCTGTTGCTCTGGGGACGCTGGGCTCTGCCCTCCGTGGGGTGGGTCCCTAGCTCTGAGTCCTCCCTGGCCTCGGTCGCTTGATGTCCACAGGGTGCAGGTGGGTCTCTGGTTGCCCGCCTGCTCTTCGCACCTCCGCTTCTCTCCAAGCCCCGGAAGCCCGTCTGTGTGACCCTCTCCCCCCCGGAGGCCGTCACTGTCCCTAAGACGGCCTCTGGGGGACTTGGCCTTCGTCGGTCCTTGTTGCTGTCCCTCCCTGCTCCCCTTCCTCCTCCTCCTCCTCCCCTGGAGATGCTCCGTGTCCTTCCCCCCTGCCAAGCTCCCCCAGTCCTATTGTTGTCCCAGAGGGGGCAGCCAAGGAAAGAGAGGAGATATCCTGGCTCCCCCGGAATCAAGCCCCTGATCCCTGTGTGCTGGGAGCAGCCGTCATGGTTCTGGGATTGCTGGGGGAAGTGCAGGGAGAGATGGCCCACCACCTCCCCACGGCCCATGTCTGCCCAGGGACTGAGATGACCTTCCCAGGGACGTGGTTCAGGCTAATCTGACGCCCTCTGTTTCCTTAAGGGTTACAGAGGTTGAGTGGAGACGGGCGCACAGGAAATTCTCCAGGCGCCCTCAGCTGTTCGGGGCAGCCCTGGAAAATGTCCAGCGGGGTGGTTGGTCCCTGAAACCCAGGATTCCTGCCCGTGCTCCTGCGGAGGCTTGCAGGGAACGGACGGGGTAGGGGTGTGTGTAGGGCCCTGGGCAGGCCTGAGGAACGTTTGCCGTTGGGGCATGCCTCGGGAGTGGGGAGCGTGGCCAGGGCTGTGTGCCGGAGAGGTGGGTTTGTGAGAGGAGCCGTGACTCCCTGGCCCTGCTCCCGAGAGGCTCTGTGCTATGCCTCGACGACAGCTGGTGAGGGGTAGAGTGGACCCGGGGCAGCCAGTGGGTGAAGCAGGTCCAGCAGCCCCTTCACACAGGCCTGGGGTACCCGGGCCCGCGACAGGGCGTCTCGAGGGCGGCTGCATGGGGGCGTCCTTCCCTTGGGGACACGTCCGCAGGTCAGATTCGGCTGGGGCGTGAAGGCTGGCCGAAGCTACGGGGCACGGGAGCCTGGGTAGTGAAGCCAGGGGAAGTACGCTTGCAGTTGTGCAGCTCTGGGAGTCCCCTGGAAGGTCCAGCAGCTTGGAGAGGACCAGGACGGGTTGGTCGTGGAGGGCATGAGGGAGAGAGTTTAGACCTGTCTTCCACCTCCTGGCTCACACCCGAACGCAGTGTCCTGCTTCTCTTGCCCAGGAGAGGGTGGTTGGGGCCGCCAAGTCCTGAGCATGACCAGGTCTGGGCCCGTGCCGAGAAAGATCCAGAATCTCTTGTGCAGCATTCCCGAGAGGCCATGAGCCAAGAGACCAAGCTTTGACATGTGGCAACGGCCAAGGGAGGCACGGGCAGCTTTGACGGGAAAGATCGTTCAAGTTGCCGCGCAAGGAGTCGAGTGGTGATGACAAACCCATCCTACCCGAAAGGCCCGTGGACACAGTGTCTGTTCTTTTCGTTCAGAAACCGTGAAACGAGCAAATCCTGCCTGTTGCCAAAGCACCCCTTTCCTTGGTGGTTTGTTACCGACCTGCTTCACTCTCCAGAGCGGCAGGGGCCACCCCATGTTCCCGGGAGCCCTGTCCCACTGTTCCCGTCCTCTGTGCCGTTCCCTACCTGAAGAAGAGGCTTCGTCCTCACTGTCGGAGTCGTCGCAGCTCTCAACACGCAGATCTGTCAGAACTGAAAGAGGAGCAAGGCTGTTAGGAGGGACACTGCCTCACCCCTTCATCCCAGGTGCGCTGGGATGTCTCTGGGCCGTGCGGCATCTGCCTGACCCTTTTGCTGCCCCGTCAGAGGTTCACGGGGCTGGTGGAGCCGGAGCCCTTGGAGGAGACGGGGATTGGAGTTTCATCCCTTCTGATGAGACCAGGATGCTGCAGCAGTCACCTCAGTGTCCGTTCTGCGTGCCCATGACCGCTGTCCCCTCCCATGCCACCACCTAAACCTCCCGTCGTTATGGGACTCTTGACGTGTGGCTAGCGGGAGTGAGCAACCGGACGTTTTCGTGTCCTTGGCGATTTCCGTGGACTACATTGAGATCATAAGTGACTGTGCACCATGGATACTAGCCAGACTCTTTCCTGGATCGCTCAGCACTAGAAACCCACCAGGAGCGAGAGACAAGGCCCGGTCTCCCGCGTGTGTCTCGGGCGTCCGTGGCTGGCCCGACAGGGCCGTTGATAGGGAAGACGTTCCCGGGCTCACGCCCACCCACCAGGCACTGCGGGAGGTCTTTGGACCCTAAGAGATTAAGGCGAAGCCCCAGTTCCTAGAATGAATGGGGAACAGATTCCGTGCAGCGCTGACCCAAAGCTCAATGTGATGTTCTCGGAACAGAGAAGCTGCTAGAATAGGTAATGGAACCCCAAAGGAACCCAACGAGCCAGAACGTCTCTGAATGTGAAGAAGTAGGTGGTGGGTCCCTAGGAGCTGACCTTCCAATACCGTGGATCCCTCCCCTGAGCCAGCAGGATGGTGCTGGCATACAAATAGGCAGGGGCACCCGGGAGCGAAG
Source organism: Martes martes (assembly GCF_963455335.1). Classification (NCBI taxonomy): domain Eukaryota; kingdom Metazoa; phylum Chordata; class Mammalia; order Carnivora; family Mustelidae; genus Martes; species Martes martes. The sequence continues at coordinate 89,028,729 of NC_137902.1, read as the reverse complement.
TAGAAATGCCCAAAGAAAGGCGCTCATGGTGGCATCACGATGCTTGACAGGAGGACCGCCTAGAAAAAGCATCCTCTTCTGACGCAGCGAACAGAATGAAAAGGCAGCCCACAGACTGGAGACACCGTTTGCAGTCCTTATTTCAGGACAGGTGTGCTCACTGACGAAAACGAAGAACAACAAAGAAAACCAACCAAGCAAAGGTAGACCGGGATTTCACCCGCCGAAAGAACCGAGAAAAAGGCTGCAGTAGTCTGTGCCGCGAAGGGAACGAATGACTCGGCCGGTCAAACAGACGTCGTCTGAAAAGATGCTCGACGTGAGGCATCGTGAGGGCGATGCAGATCCAAAGGACGCGGAGCTGTGGCATTGTCTGTTAGGGTAGCGAGGACCCAACCCAGGAACTCAAACCCCAAACCCATGCTGGAAGGATGCAGGAAATTGGAGGCTTTGTATGCAATTCGTGGGATGCAGAACGGTGCAACTCCCCCCCAAAGCCTGTTGAGTGTCCTCAGAGAGCGGCGCAAGGTACTCACTCCCGTGGACGCGGCACATGCGAGTGAGGACAAGAGATGTCGGAAAATCAGGTTCTGTTCAAAGACGCGTTTCTCACGAGAGGAAGTCCTGTTTGCTGCCAAAGAACCCTGAAACCCTGATTTGGCTCTGTTTCCATTCCCAGGCACTGAACTCCCTGCACTTGGCTATCGGCCCAACCCTTCCGAATCAGACGAGGCCCTCTTGCACGGGCAGATGCCCGCGAAACGTGCGGTGATTGTCCTGTCACACCCGTTGAGGTTTGAGGTTCTCTTTCGCCACGTTGCAACGCACAGAGCACCCTTCGTTCCTGCACGGAGGGGGCCCAGGTCCCCCCGGTGATGCTCAGTCCCTGAAGACGACCTCATTCCCCCTTCGATGAGACACCTTGTGGGCCCACCTCCAAGAGCCCCAGCTAGGACCAGTGGTGGGTGTGTGCTTTCCCCTGGGAGAAGGCCAGTCGCCTTCTTAGACACAGTATCTGCAGGGAAATGGGAGATCTCCGTGGAGAAACATGGAGTGAATTGGCCCCATCTGTTCCTGGCCACTGCTCCGTCGTCAGGGTCCTCCCCGAACGGGCTGTTGCACGAGGCTGCCCCGGGAAGCGGCCGGCAGAAGGGAGGAGTGTGTCGCAGCACGCAGTGCTTCCGATGAGGTTGGGAAGACGCACCGTGGGGCCTCCGATGCAGAGACGTGTGTGTGAGTGAAGTGGCACGCGGGGGGGGACTGTGACCATTCCTGCCCGAGACCTACCGTGACGGGAGGGACCCGTGGACACTGATTCAGTAACAGGGCTTGGAGAAGACACACTTGTGTCTTTGGGGCACAGACCCACCCCCCCTTCCTAGTTAGCAACGGGATTTGTTTTCTAGGGGAATTGATGTGTAAAGTGCAAGGAACGAACACCTCTTTCAGTCGTAGGTGTTGAAGAGTTTTCACGTGAATGGACGTTCGTGACGTGACGGTGATGGGAAACGTCCCTGAGAAGGTGGACACCATTCATCGCCATGTCGAGGGGACGAGACACGTTCGAGAACATAGCAGTCACCCACCTGACACACTACACCGACCCTGAGCATCACAGCGCATGCATTCCCGTGGAAACACACCCCCTGCCCAGCACCCAATGCTACAGCACCTAAGAACAGCACGGTAGCTTCCGGGGGCAGGGTCACGAGTCCTGGGGTCTCGGTCCCGAACATGACCCTTCGTCTCGTGGCAGCGGGATCTGGATTCTGGGTGGCCCTCAAGATGGAGCCTGCAAGGAAGCCCCACCTTGCCCATGGTCCAGGTTGCTCCAAACCAATGAGTGACTCTAGAGGACAGCATACTTACCACTCTTCCTTTCCAGCAGGGCCACCTGCGATTTCAGAAAAGAAAACATGATGACCATCAAGTCATGCCTCGTCCTGTGGGCACAGCTCTTTTGTTCCCTTGGTGAGGGGCAGGGTCATGGGCAGTGATATGGAATCCACCTAGAGATTGCATGCCCTGGGTCCACTGGGTGGCAAGGCGGTGTCAGTAGTCCCCGTGAAAAAGCTCACGACCCTGTGGAGTGTAACCGAACCTGCTGTTTCCTGCAGGGTCTTGGGATTGGGGTGTCCATGGGTAACAGGCGCTCCCTCAGTAATCTCCCCACCAAGGACCTTGTACGTGCTGAGGTGTTGGGATCTGATTTCGAGCATGAGAGAAACAAGGGATGCTGTACCTCACCTGAAGAAAGGCTCACTTACCAGCTTGGTGAACAATGGGTCCTCTCCCTCTGTGCTGTCCACGTCCAGGCCATCGCACAGGCTAGCCAGGGGATCTAGGTAGATACACACAGAGGGTGTCGGGACCCCGACGGGGCCCTTCGGGAATCGCTCAGGGAGCTTTGCTTGGCGTGCACGTGCGGCCAAGTGAGTGGAGGTGGGGAGCTCCTCAGTATGGACTGAGCTGCAGTTGGCCCTTCCTGGATGGAGGAGGAAAGGTCCTGGAGAGGAGCAGGGACGTGAATAGAAACTCTGCCTCCTCTTGGAGCTACAGGGCCTGGAGCAGCTGTGAAACGGTCCATCTCCAGGGCACACCTACTGCCTGCACCGAGACCTGCACCACCTAAGAGCAGCGGAGTCGTTTCCGGGGACAGGGCCGTGAGGCCACGGGTCTTTCCCCAGGAAATCCCGTTCTGTTACTCCGACCCTGCTTCTCCGTCCCGCAGGACCTGGAATCAGGGTGGTTCTCATCGTGGGGCCTGCGAGGCAGCCCCACCTTTCCCCTTTTCCAGGTGGTTGCACACAAGGGAGTGACTCTAGAGTACAGAGTACTTACCGCCGTCCCCTTCCAGCAGGGACACCTGTGATTTCAGAAAAGAAAACAGTATGAGCATCAAATCAGGCTTTGTCCTGTTTGCGTGGCTCTTTTGTTCCCTGGGGGATGGGAGAAAACCAGACGGGGAAGGGTGCTAGAGGCCCGTGAGCCCCAAAGTACGAAGAGAGCAAAATGAGTCCTGACCAATGCGCCCAGTCTTCCTACAGGTCCCCCGTTCCGGGTCCCCCTGGACAAAACAGGTGGCAAGGAGGAATAGGTGCTCCCCGTCCCAAAGCTCCCTGCCCTCCAGATGGTCGGTGACCTGCTGTGGTTGTCCCCGCCCCCCCCCCCCGCAATGCCTTCGGGATGAGGTGTCCTTTGGTAACACATTCTCACTCCAACTTCTCCCTACCCTGTCAGTTGTGCATGCTGAGATTTTTGTATGGGACCTTGATTAAAAAAGCCAGAAGACTTTTGTGTCTCCCACAAAGAAAGGCCAACGTACCACCCTGGTGAAAAAGGGGGCGTCTTCCTCCGTCGTTCCTGTCGAACGTTCACGCGCCTGTCCGTCCGGCGAGGCTAGGGAGACACACACAGAACGGTCAGTCCACCGGCGGGGCTCGGCAGGAAGCGCTCCGGGAGTTTAGCGTGGCGTGGGCGTGCACGGGAGTGTGTGGCGACGTTGGGTTACAGGGGTATGGACTGAGCAAGCTGCTGCTGCATCGAGAGAGGTCAGGGCAAGGAGCAGGAACGGAGAGAGAAACGTTGACTCTGAACTTGGGCTGCAGGGAATGGCATCAGGGTGAGCTCTTGCGTCCGAAAGAGGGCAAACGCTAAGATGCACGCTCCGTTGTACTGACAGGCAAGTTCCTGCAACCGGAGACTGTGTCGTGGTCATCGTCAAGACCGTTTCGTGGCCAGGACCGACCTATGCCGCTCCTACCTCTCTCTCACCTCTTCCGAGGAGATTGTATTTCTTCAGAAGAACACTGTGTGGCAGGGTTGCATTCAATGCAAGCACAAGTACCCTAGAGGTTTCTATTTGTTCCTGAGTCCTGCCTGGTCAGGAAAGCCAAAGACACAGGATTTCGACGTTCTGACTTCTGTGCATTCCCACAGAGTCCCCATCCACAGAGTGCTGATTCTTCCCAGTCTCCCTTTCCTGTGGCGTGTGGGCGTGTCCTTCGAGTCCGCGGCACCCAGTTTCCCGGGACACCCCCTCCCCCCCCATCAGGAACCGTCAAGTTGATGAGAGAGCGGAGGCCAGGCGAGAGAAGGGCACTCTCTAACCTGGCCGTGTAGCAGATTGTCAGGAGGTGTGATCGGGCCCCAAGCTCATGAGGAAGCTTTCCTGGCAGTTGGCATTTGCCAGTGAGCCTTCCCTCTGTGCATTCAAGGTGTGAGCGTTTTTGTAAGGCTGGTGATGATGGGTTGGGAGACTCAAGTAGCTTCTGATTGCTTTGTGCTTCTACCCTGTCTGAGCAACGTCCCCAGCTAGGACAGATGGGGGCTCCTTCCTTTCTGCCCATCCCTGTCTGAGGAAAGGGAATCCTAAGCAACCCTCCAGGTGGAGCTGTGGTCAGCGGGGAATGTGGTGTCCTCGGGGGGTGGGCCCAGCGGGGATGGAGGAGGTTTGGCTTTGACACTTTGACCCGTGCCCTCGACTCCAGTGAGTGGGAGATGTCTTCTGACGAAAGGCACGCACTCAACACACCCACGTGCCCGGTGCCGTCGCATCGACCCCCACAAGACCGAGCCCCGACCCTGAGACGCACCAGGCACACCGCCTGAATGACCTACTGGTTTGCAGGGATTGTAGCACAGGGTCCTGGTTTTCTACAGGACACTCCGCTTGTTCAGTCCGCCCCAGCCTCCGTTCCCAGGAGGAGCTCAGAATGGGGGACGCTCTCCAGACCAGAGGAGGAGAGAAAGCCCTACCTTGTTCTTCAGCTAGATCTGTCTCCCTGAAGGGAGTGACGGGAGACCAGGTATATGGCACATATCCGGTTGCCGGCTCCTGCAGTTGGGAGAAAGGGAAAGCCAGTGAGGATCCCAGCACCCTGTGCACAGCACGTGCACACATCCCTGTGCCCTTGGTGTCGTATGCCAGCTAGGCGGGATGCAGTCATTGCGTTTATGATCCAGAGACGGAGAAAATGACCTGCAGACAAGGCCCCGGCTCGGAATGTCAAATCTCCCAAGTCCATTTTCTTCAGCAACTCATTCCAAAGCCATTTCCCATAGACAGAACGACCTGGTGGAAAATGCTGACGACCGTCCAGTGCCCAAGGAGTGGTGGTGTTGGTTTCTCAGTGCCCGTCTCCATACGGTGTCCGTGAATGGCACGAACTCACTGCCGGCTCTCAGCACCAAGGCCGTTGTCTCTCCCCTCGGGCATGTCCATGCTCCGACGTTCGTGGAAAGAGAACTCAAACACTGGTTGTCCCTCAGGAGCACAAAATGGCTTTACCGAGGTGACCGGGCGGCTCAGGACCTGAGCCTAGGGTCCTGGGACGGAGGCCCCCATCGGGCACCCGGCTCGAAAGGGGAGCCTGCTTCTTCCTCTCCCTCTGCTACTCCCCCTGCTTGCGCTCTCGTGCGCTCTCTGTCTCTCTCTCTCTCCTTCTCTGTCTTCCTGTCTTTCCCATAAACAAAATCTCGAGGAAAAAGGAGTTTACCTGAGGGAGAGTCGGAGTTTCTTCCTCGGCGCTCCAAATGGGTAGCACTGCCATCGGGTCCTCCGCGGGAGCTGGGAGGATACAGAGCCACTGTGAGGACACTGGTGTGGCTGCTCAGGAAGTAGGCAGGGAGTTTGGATGGATGAGGACAGGAGGCGAGTGTGTGCGTGTGGGTGCGTAGGAGGTACGGGTGGCACCGCCGCCGGGCCTTGTCCTTGGTGCCGAGAGGAAGGGACTGGAGAGGAGCAGGGTGGACACGCGAAGAGGGTTTTTGTCTTTCTAGCGAAAGCGAGCCCGATGAAAGCCAAACAGTCGGTCCAATACATGAGAACCCCACCCTGGCTTCTGGGTGAGGACCGAGTCCCATAACCTCTCCTGACTGACGTGCCACTAAGGTGTCCCAGGCTGCTTTTTGGAAATCAGCCCAAGACCCCCATATGCTGTGACTATATGCATCACGTGTCTGTGAGATTTTGCACGGCATCCAAAGCAGCCAAGCTTGCCGGGCTGAATTCACCCCTCAGCAAAGAAGCCTGTTAGTTTGCTTCACGCCTCATTTGTCGTCAGAAAATCCCACGTACAACGCTGGAGAACACTGACACCGTAGCTTCCGTAAACAGCCGGCACCGTCAAGGAGTCTGATAGATTCCGTCCACCATTCTTGAGCTGTCCCGTGTGTGTGTGTGTGTGTGTGTGTGTGTGTGTGCGCGCGCGTGCGTGTTTCCCATGAAGACAGTGGCTGTCCAAAGCCTCCCAGGTGTTGGGACCAGTGGGAAGTTCCTTACACTGAGGAGTGTCGGAGTGTGTGCTGACAGCGTGTAGGCCGGCTTTGCAGGAGATTGGCCCCGGGGGTGTTGGGGCCAAAGCTTCCAACCAAGCTTGACCTTGATTTCCTATTGGCCAGTGGTGTGTGAGCGTGTGCTTAGAGAATCTGAACCTTCCTGAGGCTTACGGAAATCTTATCGAGTACAGTCGATTCCCTCCCCGATGCTTTTCTGCCACCGGTGGTGTGTACCCAGAGACCAGCTATGACCGACGTTGCCCTGTTCTGTCCTCCACGGGTCCACACCCTTTCCAGCCATGTGGGCTTGAGCCCGAGGATGTGGCTTTTCTCTGTGCCCTTGACTCCAGGGACCAGGCTATAATCCTCTGTCCTTGCCCTGGCTTCTGTGACCTTAGAAGCCAGTGTGTCAGGTTGGGTCCTATCGGGGACCATCATAGAATCGAGGTTTTAGGCTGTGTGCACAGATGCTGGTGGCCCTTTGCTAGCTAGCACCTAGGGTACATCATGACGCCCTGGCTGAGGGACTAACACAGGTGCGTCGGCCAGAGCGACTTTCAGATTGAAACCTGAGCTCAAATCTTGGCTTTCCACGTAGGAGGTCAAGGGTTTGGATCCTTCATCTCCTCACCATGGCCGTCTCAGGAAAGCAAAGGGAAACGTCCTCCGGGTACAGCTGTGGTGAGCAGGGGAAGGAGTATGTAAAGTGTGCCAGGGTGATGAGAGTGTTTTTGAAAGGGTGACACTTTGATTGTGATGGAAGGGTGAGAAAGATTTCCTAAGAAAGGCACACATTCGTGTTCACAAGCATGACACATGGACACACACAAACACACACACACACACACACACACACACACACACAGAGACACACCCCCGAGCACCCACGCACACAGGCCTTCATCCGACGTGCAGACAAATCACCCCTCCCCTATGTACGAGTTCTTCCAGGCCCTGTACGACGTGGTGACCGTGCCTCACTGGACAGTCTCGGTCAGTATCCCCCACCCCCATTCCTTGTTGGAACCCAGAATCGGGGGCGGCCTTCTTTGTACTCTAGATTTCCTCCCAGAGCCTGATGGTCTTAAATACGTACAGCTGTCGTTCCTCCCAGCGTCTACCTGCGATCGGGGAAAAGGAAACACAGTGAGGATCCCAGCCTCCTGTCCACTGTTGGGCCAGCTCTTTGGTTTGGGGAGGACTTCGGGCAGCGAATTGGCTGAGGTCCCGTGGTGGAGTCCATGTCCCCCCACCCGAGTGAAAGAGGACAGTTTGAATGCTGCTGGAGCTGTTCGTGGCAGATCTCCGGAGTCCATTCGGATCAACAGGCAGAACGTTCTCTCTCAAGGAGAAACCGTTCCTGCGGAAGAAGGTGTTTGACCCCATGGAGTCTGTAACGGAGGCTGTCCCGTGTCATCACCCTTTTTGGGTCCAGTGTGCGTAAGAGGTCGGACCCGGCATTCCTCCACAAGGGGAGACCGCTGCCCCCTTCCCCTGGGAGGTAAAGTGCCCGACGTTCATCAGACTCCGTTGATGGAAGAAATCAAGGAAGGACCATTTCTGTCTCTGAGAAAGAGAGGCGAGCTTACCTGAGGGCGAGCTGGGGCGCCTCCCTCCGTCCAGCCCCTCGGAAGGTCCTTGGACCGGCCCTCCACAGGGTCTAGGAGAACAGAGAGGAGCCGTCAGGACATTGGCTGCGCTACTGAGGAATGACTCGGGGAGTGAAGTGTGCTGGATGTGGATGCGGGGCCAGAGGGAACGGATGTGAAGAGTGGCCAAGCGAGGCCTGACGTGCCGCTGGGCCCACGTCCTTGGTGTCCGTAGAAACACGGAGGAGGGGAGCAGGATGGAAAAGGGAAACGGGGCCTCGGTTTTCAAACGGAGGGGACGTCACCAGCGGGTACTCCTCAGCGTCCGTCTGGGAAACGCTCCAGGCACACCGGGTTTCAGGGCGCAGTCCCCTGAGCCCTCCTGCCCACTGCGAAGCCAAGCCAGCTTGCTGCTTCTTCGCCTGGTCATGGGGCCTGTTCAGCTGTCTTCCCTGCATCTCTGCTGAGACCCTATCGGTCCTCTATTGCCTTGGAGTAGTGGGTTTTTCGGGGACGGAATCTAAGTGCCGTGGACGGTGGTATCCGTTCGTACGTGTACGTTCAGTGACACTGCTCACCTCTCTGATGCTTTGTAGACGGCGCTGCCGTCTGCGGGGAAGAACGTTGCCCTCCTATCTCATGGAACCTCTGTACCCGTGTCGACATGACCGGCCCTCCCCCTTTCCTCCCTGCACCGTCCCTTCCGGGTTCTGGGTCGACGAATGTCCCTACTCTAGGGTCCTCAAAGCCTGGGATCGCGTCACGTGCCTCTTTCCTTGTGTGCTTGCTTTCAAACTGTGTGTCAGGTTTCCAAGGTACCTCTGTGTCCTCAAATACTGGAAACCTTTGTTTCCTCGTATGCCTGAGGAGCGCTCCAGGATGTGTACGGATGCCATTGAATGTGTCCTTTCCTGCCGTGATGGATTTGGGGGCTGTGCCTGTCTGTGGCTATTGGGAACCCAGCTGTGTGAGACGTTAGCGTGCCGATTTCTGTCTGTTTCCCGAGTGAGAAGACGTCACCGAATGCATCGGCCCAGTTTGTAGAATGGTCACCCCATGGGATGTACTGGGTGCTTGAGTTCCCCAAACGTGGTGAGGTCATTGTGTTCCTTGGAAGGTACGTAGCACACACCCGTGTAAGGTGTGGCTCGTGGGCGGAAGTGGAGGGGGGGAGATCGTGAAGCCTCCTGTCGTGTTCTGTTCCATTTTTGTGTTCAGCGTTCCTGGTGGGAGACATAGCCTGTTCCTTCCTACACATCTAAGAACCCTGTTTCCTGGAGAGACCTCTGTGGGCCTGTGTGTTCCAGAAAGACCTACGATCCGTGCCTTCAGCTAGTAGACGCGTTTCCCCTGTGCCCCTTGGAGCCAGTTTGGATGAGAATTTCCTCGTGACTTGTGGACTTAATGGGGACGGACGGCATAGAGGGAAACGGCTACCAGCGAAATGGGAGGAAAATGTGTCTCAGCAGTTTAAAAAGCTTCGGTTGTGTCTGTGCTACTGAATGCGAGAATGCGTCTGCAGTCAACGTAATGAGTCAGTGTCCAAGGTACCTTCGTCGGTGTCCCCGATGGTGTAGACCTGATCCTGGAGGGAGAACCGGACCTTCTTCTTGGGTGGCCGTGGAGGGGCCGGCGCGGTTGTGGGCGGCTCCACATCCTCGGGGAGAAGCTCCTCACAGATGGCTGGGAGACGCATAGAAAGAGAGAGCAGTGTCGGCATCTTGTTGTGAGAAGCCCAGAGGGGGATTGGACATTCTTTCCTTGTAGTCCAACCGTCTCCCGCCCCTACTCGCCAGCTGCCCCGCAGGCATTCCTCCCTCCAGGTGGGCCTTCGGAAGAGGTCGCCGTGTGCTGTGCTCTGACCTCCGCCCCCTCCCACACCCACAGGTTCTGTGGGCAACGGCTCGTATTGAGGAGAGACCTGACAGAAAGGCAGCAGAGCGCCGTGCGCACGCCTGATGGCCTGGGTTCACATCCCACTGAGCAGCCACGCCTACCCGAGAGTGTTCCCGAGAACCCTCTGGGCCCCGTTTCCCTGCCCTCCGGCCTAGACGTTAGGGTGCCGTCACGGTGTCCCGAGTGATTGAGTCCAAGGAGCATTCAGAAGTGGTACGGTTTTCTGAACGTAGAAGCGATTTACGGAAGGCAGGTTCCCCGAGAAATCCCAATGAAATAACCCAGACAAACGAACAAATACAGGCATCGAACCGGGAGGAGAAATCAGAGGGTGGAAAGGAACAGCCAGAGAGAAGAAGCCGGTCTGTGTACAAGGGGGGCAGCCCGCTTGGGAGAAGAGAACTGAGAACATCGACAGGCACATACCCGTACAACAGCAGTTGAGATTTCCCATCGTGGGGACCTTTACACCTGTTCACCAAACTGCAAGGGGCTCGGCTCACAGAGTGACAGTTGAAACGGAAGGATGGGGGCGTGTCATCAGGTCACCGTGGCGATGGCTCGTGACGGAACTCTCAGAGGGAAGGCATCCCTGCACAGTGTGGGGTCATGGAGGGAAGTGGGTTGGAGAGGGGTCGAGGGGTGATGGGCATTGAAGAAGGCACTTGTCGTGACCAGCTCTGAGCGGTGGAGAGAAGTGTTGAATCCCCGAATTCTACTGCAGAACGCAATACTGCACTGTACGTTAACTACCTACCTTTTTGGACATTAAAAGAAGGATACTCCTGAGGGCACATGGGAGACTTCAAGGTTCCTTTTTTTATCTGCTCCTCTGGAAAACTCCGATTTATACGAGATTGCTTCACAAAGTCTCTCTAGGCGTTCTCGGGTGGCTCAGTGGGTTAAGTATTGGCCATCGGCTCAGGTCCCGCCCTTGGAGTCCGGGATCAAACCTAGCATCAGGCTCCCTGCTCAGGGGGAGTGCTTCTCCCTCTGCCCCACACCCAAGTCATGCCTGCTGTGTCGAATAAGGAAAATATGTATAAAAAAAAAAACAAAAAAAACAAAACGCTTCCTGCGGGGCTGCCCTCCCCAGGAATTCCCTGTGTTCCTTCCAGGAGCCCCTCGGAGCCAAGGGTGACAGTTCCTAATATTGCCTGTGGGGCGGACTGCCTGAGCCAGGAGCTGAGGATGCAAACATCTGTCTGTCCCGCAGGGGGCCACATCCATTGTAAGTCCCTGCGGGCCTGGCCACTGCCGTGTGGCCTCTTGGAAAGTGACCATTCAGAACTCCTTGGCAACAAGCCAGGGGATATAGGCATTTGCAGGCAGCAAATGTGACGTGATTTCTTTGAAATAGTTTCTGCCTGGGGCACCTGGGTTCCTCAGTCGCTTAAGCAGTTGCCTTCGCCTCAGGTCCAGGCCCTGGGATCCAGGCCGTGTCGAGCTCCCTGCTCAGGGGAGGAGCGCCTGCCTCTCCCTCTGCCTGGGTCTGTCGCTCTGCCTGCTTGGGAGCTCTATCTCTCTGCCCAAGAAGTGAGTGAATTTGTTACAAAACCAATGAACAAGTTAATGAAAAGGAAACGTAAAGGAAGATATTTTATGAGTTGTGCAACGGACTACGATGGGAGGGGGAACAAAACCAAACGAGTGCCAGCATACGTTGACACACGACAATACCATCGTCATGCTGCTTCAGGTAACACAATTAGAGGCTTTTATCGAATTGATATCTAAATAGATCATTTTTCTGGCCCAGTTTTGGAAACCTTTCTTAATGAGGCTATGAAAATACGTACCTTTAAGAAGTTAAGTTTTGAATAATATCAAGTCATCTCTGTCATTTTGGCCAATGTCGGATAACAATGAATTGGCGTTTACGACTTGGCGAGGGTTTCCTTGGTGGTGGTGGTGTGAAGACAGGTACAGCTATTTAGAGTACCTGAGAGACGACGATGGAGGAAGTTGGATGGGTTTCTGACGTTCTGTCCAAAGGGACTTTTTTTTTTCTTTTTAAAGATTTGACTTCTCTATTCGACAGAGATGACAAGTAGGCAGAGGCCGGCAGAGAGAGAGGAGGAAGCAGGGTCCCTGCGGAGCAGAGAGCCCAATGTGGGGCTCGATCCCAAGACCCTGGGATCATGACCTGAGGCGAAGGCAGAGGCTTTAACCCACCGAGCCCCCCAGGCACCCCCAAAATAGACATTTTATTTCCGACAGCCGGGGCAGGTTCTTTGGAAAGAAATTTTCCAAAAAGCCTGAATCGGAAACCCATCGATTTCCGGAATCTGAATTTAAGGTGAGGTGGACTTTGGCATTTGAACGTTTCCTCTGATGTTTGCCCTCACCTGATGATGTATAAATAGCCTACCGTGGCCCTTCGCTTTGGGACATCTTCGTGTCAGTCAAGAAGTGGGTGCTGGGAAAGGAAAGCAAAAAGAAGCCGGGACCCTTCTGTTTGGGGAATTCGGGACAGCCGTCTGGGAGACACCGAGTGGAGAGAAATCCGGTGTGCTCCCGATTTTGAGCAGGGAGTACAGGCTCGTGACGGAAACGCACAGGCACGTGTTTTGCGAGGATGAGGATGAGTGCTGGCAGCTGACAGGCGTTGCGTCGTCTCTCTTTGAGTCCGGAGTAGAAGGATGTGGACCAGGTGGTGGTGGATCTGAGCAGGTCCATGGGCCGGCAGTCAAAAGGTCACGGTGCTCGGACACTTGAAACAGGAGGTGTGCCTAGGGTTTCCTTCCTGATGGGCCTTGACACTCGCGTTTCAGAGCGGCTCTCTGAGCAAAGCTTCCATCGTTAGGAATCTTCCTTGAGAATTCTCGCCCATCCCCCTTCTGCCATCTTTCTAACAGGAAAACAGCAGTGATCCGAGTGTGATTTCCTACCATCCCCTCTCACGGTCTGGGTGGCTGGCCACGTGCTGCGGGTCCCTTCTGCCCCTGGAAGGTGGCAGTTTGCTAGTTCCCGGATCATCCGAGCTAGCTGAGTCTTCAGACTGCGTCCCGCTGAGAAGAAGGTTTGAGGACGGCCGTCCGTCCCATCTGGATGGTACTTAGGGTCTCCTTTCTGGGTAGACCTGATGGCTGACTTGCGTTCTTGGAGGAACGCTGCTTCTGACGTGTTCAGGAGTACTGCGAGGAGAAAGGCAAGGTGGAAGGCACTGGACGATGACAAATTTAAAGCACTCCAGAGTCCAAAGAGAGCGTTTCTTGCTGCGACGCTGGGGTCTTTCCCCGTCTGTTCTCACAGAGAGATTCTGGAGGGATGGCAAGACCCATGACGTTGTGTTGTGGCGCCTCTGCTCTTCCCCTGGAAGAGAGCCTGCTGTCCCCTTGACCCTGAGCGCCGAGGGGCTGGGTGGGTCTGCTGTTGTGCTGGGTGGATGCACGTGCCCGGTCAGGGAAGGAGGAGGGCGCCGCTCCACACAGACCCTCTGGGCGTGCCCGGGGCTTTCCCCGCAGAAGCTCAGTGCGGGTCCAGGAGAGGGAGGTGGTTCCGGACCCCCTGATCCCTGTCTGTTTCCAGGTGAAGGTGTGAAGAAATACCGGCACTTTGGGGTCATCCTGACGGCCTCCAAGAGCCTCGGCCTGAGCCCATCTAGCGCGCCGTGGAGGTGTTTGTGAGGGAGGCCGGTACGCTCCGGATGCCCCTGCCCTCTGGGAGTCCCGTCCTGCCTCTCGCAGGGGCCTAGCAGCGTGCCCCTGTTGAAGAGCATGGTTCCGGGGCACCGTGGGAAGGGGAGACTGTGGGTTCCAGGTCACTGGTGGGAACGAGGAGCTCTGTGGAGGGCTGGGCCACCCCAACGGACAGAGAGATGCTTCCAGTCTTGCCCTCAGAACGGAGGGGTTATTTCCCACCTGGAGGCTCCTCCTGCTTCGCGGGACGTGCTGCCCGAGAGAGGCGCTGCCTCCTGGGGAATCCAGGCACGTGCCGACCTTGGCCTCTGCCGAGAAGTCTGTGCTCGGTGGCCCACGGTGGCAGGTGGGCCCGCAGCAACCCGGTGTCCACGTCAGCCTGACCTGCTGGTCACAGCCCCTTCTCAGGTCTGAGAAAGCCCCGTGGCTCGTTGTTGATAGCCCTTTGTGATCAGATGAAGCGCCTGAGGTGGTCGTCATAGCTGCCCCTTCTGTGGCGGCTCCCAGAGGGATGTCACGTCTCGTGGGGCGCCATGTGGGCTCGTCTCTGAGCCCAGGGCCCTGTCCCTTGTCCCCTCCTCCGCTGGGGCTCCTGCTCAGGTCAGCTGGGGCAGTTAAGAGTGTCCTGCCTCTGGCCAGCAGTGATGGGAATTCCCTCTGCAGGCAGAGTCCCAGGCTGGCAGGAGAAGTGGGCGTGGTCTCCGGGCCAGCGCTGCCAAATGGGTCAGATGACCTTTCAAAATCTGGGGAGGTGAAGGGTTCCAAACCTCACGACAGCCCCCGGGCCCTAAGTTAGCCGCGTTTTTCGGGAACCATCAGACAGCCTTTGCGAGACGTGAGGACGAGTGAAATGCGCTGCCTGGAGTGGAGGTTGTGTTGGCGTCTGGGGCTTCTGTCTCGAGGGGTTATTCAGGCCGGCGGGGTGGGGGCTAAGGGGCAGGTTATCTGGGGCCGACGTGCGTTGCTTCCGAGGAGCCCCCTGTGTTTGAGCAGGAAGGCGGGGGCTGCAGTCCGAACCGGCACCTGGGCCCACGATGGTCACCACGGTGGTTGGGTTGAGGGGAGCACAGGGCCGGCCGGCTGGAGTCTGCAGCCCCTCCACTGCCTTTAGACGGCCTGCGCCCAGGGCCCACGGCACCTGGGGCAGAGCCAGAGTCGCAGGGCCCAGCAGATGCTCATAGGGAAGGACTGGAGCCAGGGAGGGAGGCAGGGAGGCTCAGGCAGCCGCATCAGCCAGCCAGGTCGCCGGGGGGCTGAAGCCCGGCTCTGCTCTGTGCTGCACTGGAGGGTTGGCATGTCTCAGGGCAAAAAGCACACAGCGGGAAGTCTGCCATCACCACAACCCTGAAGTAGACGGTGTGGTGTGGCGCGGTGCGCACTCAGGCACCTGGGTGCGGTGGGGGTGTCTCCTCATCCAGTCTCCTTTCGAATGGCTAGGTCAGCACCTGGGCGTTGGACGGAGGGCAGCTAGCTAGGGGGCGGGAGTTCTTTCTGAGGAGGCTGGCAGGTGGAATGCTGCCCCGTGGCTGCGGTGGGCAGTGGGGGTAGAGACCAAAATAGTCTGCTAAGCGCTAAGGCTTAGGATCTGTGCAAGGGGATTCTTGGAAGCGCCACAGAAGAAGAGCCCCATCTGCACGTCTCTGCAGCTCTGTTCCCCCTGCACAAACCTTGGATGGGTGCCAGGAGGGAGAAAGGGTGGGAAGGAGTATATTTGCTCCTTCCTCCCCTATGTGGGTTAGCTTCTTCCAAAGAGATCCATCGAGGACATGGAACACAGAGGCCGAGCGGCCTGGTGGACACCAGGAGAGGGTGTGCTGTGCAACCGGGGTAGGGTAGGAAGGGCTAGACCTGCCTGACCATGGTGGATGCAAAGGGGGCACTGAACAGGTTTGTGGGCCTGGGGCAAGGCGGTGAGCTGCAGGGCTTCACCATCATCCAGGAAGCCTCCATAAACGCCGCTGCAAATCCTTTACAACCCCTCTGGTTTTTGCCTTGGGAGAAAATTCTAGAAGCAGAACCCTTAGCTCAGAAGACATGAGCGTGTTTGGCTTGGAGATGTGGAAACTCATGGACACGCCATGCCCTGGCGACCAGGATGCAGGTCTTGTGGCCTCTCTGCTTCCATGGTGATGTCTTGCCTTCTGTGTTTGGTGAAAATACATCTCATTAAGCGTGTGTCCGCAGGTCCTTCCTCCCTACTTTGCCATTAAATGCCTGTGACTGTACACGGTGATGTATCTTGTGGGGTCTTAGTGTCTGATTGTGAAAATTCTCAAACTCACCTGGGTACGGATTTGCAGAACTCATGGAAAAGCTGCATTCAAGCCAAACAAGAATTAATAAGCGGGGACTGAGTGAGCTGAGGATCGTGAGTCTACCTTTGTGACTCTTGTTTGAAACCTTGCTGGTTCTTTAATGTTTCTTCTTCCAGATCGAGGGAAACGGTATCTGAAAATATCCGTGATCTACAGAAATGTGATGAAACATTTCTGTGTGAACAAATGGGAGCATTTAACTTCTCTCCCTCCCTGAACCCTCCATCATTCAGGAACTCTCAGGGAGAATTCTTTCTTCCAAGGTACTTAGGATTATTGGCGTACGTTCAGCACAAGCGCCTTTTTCTTGTAACAGGACACCGCTGGAAACATTGGTTATTTTACCAAGAGATTGAGTGAAATGTCCAATTTGAGAGTAACGTGTATAGACTCGGATAACGACCAGACAATTTTCAGGAATTAAGGGTGACTTTGTGGAGCCCCTTGGCAATAGCGGCTTCCCACCTCGATGACGCAGTGCCGAGGAGCCTTGCCAGATGAGTAGGGAATGTTACTTGTTGGAAGGTATGGGAACCTCAGGATATTTGGGGGACCTTGAGAAGAGGAATCCACCCAAATCGACAGGTATCGCAGTCAAGTCTGATGGGAGTATTGCGCTTGGCTTTGGCCTGGACGCACTACTGAAAGTTCACTCTAGAGATTCCTCATGAAAAGTTTCAGCACAGCAGGGTTTCAAAATCTGTATGGAACGGTCCGTCACTATGCCTGCCAGGCTTAGTTAGAATAGATGCTAAGAAACCAAGTGTGCTTGTGGCTGCCTTCTTGCATCTAAGAAACCATCCCAAATCCATTGAACTGAAATCCATCACCCATGTGGACTGGCATCCGCTGCCACCACCGCCAGGTGTTTCTGTGCCTCCAATGGGTCCCGTGAAGCTCTGAATCTATTTAGTTCACAATCCGGTCTGGGGACCTCACTTTGGAGGCTGGCAGTGTTTTCTGATTGGGAAAATCCTATCATAACTATACCCCAAATCGTCCCAGAATCCTCTAGAAGCTGGTTGTTGGAGGGCTTGCCCTTTGGGTCAGTAGCATAATCTCTGGTCAGGAGTGAAACAACTTCAATCTCCAAGGTATAGGTTATATTCATATTGGGTGGTGATTAGTTGTTGCTTTTTTTATTTCTTTTTTTTGAGTTCCAGGGTCCATGAGAGGCATGCCTTAGAAAGGAAAGACCGGAGGCTCCTTTCAGCCAAATAGAGTTGTGAAAAAAGAAAGGAAGCAAGACTAACAGAGTCACTCACGTAGAGTAGAAAAGACATTGAGGAGGTAGAGTAGATGCATATCTCCTATGGGAGTTGTGTGTCCTTGAAGTGACGGAGTAGGTGAATGAGAACCATGTCAAAGGTGAAAGACGATTCCAGGAGAAGTAAGCATCTCTAGGACGGTCATGCAAAATGCAGTTGAAATAGGGTTTATGCAGATTTTCTGTTTTGGTTCTGGGAGCAGCAGGAACTTTATTTAGACTCCTATCACTAGTTGCACATGGTGATGGACCTCTGGGCCATCTCCTGGCCCATATCCTCCTGCTTGGGTCTGGCAAAGATATCAAGGAACTCCCGGTAGCAAATTGACCATGTGTGTATGATTTGAAGGTCTGCCAGCAGCAATGCTGTCTTTCACAGATCGCGGGGCCCTGTGGTTTGGGCATCTTTGAGCTTGTGCTCTCTGCTGGAAGGGAGGGGCACGCTTTCAGTTTTGGGTGACATTGTGTCTTCCCGAGTGCGGGTCCTGAGACCTCAACTAAATGCTCTCCTTGTTTTTACAGGTGGTGCCTCAGGGTTCAGAGGACATGGCCTCATGGGCAGCATCCAAAGGGTCTGGCCTCTGTCTCTTCAGTGCAGATTCAAGTGCAACATGTACAGGAGTGTGACCCCTGCCGTCTCCCTGGTGGATGTACATCACAGTAGTAAGTTGTCTTGGTTTGGAACCTTCCGCCTGAGTTGAGGTTCAGGCCTTGACTTGGGTGTCTTTTTTGCTGGCTTCTGTCTTTCTTCCAGAGGGAAAGATGCCCTCTTATTGTTGATTAAATTGGAGATGTACCCTTAACCAGAATATCTAGAGTTTGCTGCTTGGGGAAAATTACTTGGTGGCACATATGGAGAAGGTTCTGCAGGTCCCTGCCCCATACAAAACATCTTAACTCCAGGTTGCGTCTGTTAGCAGAATCCTGAGTTACTGCAGGGTTATCTTATAAATAGAAATTCTCTCCAAAATAGTGTTTTCTGCCAACACATTCTTTTTAGGGCCAGTAAACTAAAGAATATTGGGCATCTTTACAAATGGATCTCTGAGTGGACGTGCTTTTTTTTTTTTTTTTTTTTTTTTGTAAGAGGGGGAGGTGGGAGAGAGAGAGGTAGACACTGGGCAGGCTCTACATGTTTTGCAGAGCATGACACAGGGCTCGATCTCACAACACTGAGATCATCACCTCAGCCAAAATCAAGAGAGTCAGTAAGAAGGTCACTCACATAGAGTAGAGAAGACATGAGGAGGTAGAGTGTATGCCCATTTCCTGTAGGAATTCCGTATCACTGAAGAATCAGGGTAGATGAGTGAGAACATGTTTCTAATATGAAGATTCTAGGAGAAGTAAGCATCGCTAAGATGGTCATGTGAAATGCAGTTGTAATAGGGTTTCTGCAAGTCTTCTCTTTGGTTTTGGGAGCAGCGGGAAGTTTATTTAGTCTCTTGTCACTAGTTGCCAGTGGTGATTGACGTCTGGGTCACGTTTTGTCCTACACGCTCCTCCTTTCGTCTGGCATAGACATCATGGAACTCCTGGTAGCCAGATTTGGAAGTGGAGGGACTGAGGGAGAGAGAGACCCTTAAGCAGGCTCCACATGCTGTGCAGAGCATGACACATGTCACGGGCTCGATCTGACAACCCTGAGATCAGGACCTGAGCCAAAATCAAGAGTTGGTCCCTTAACTAAAAGAACCCTACAGGCATTCCTGGATGTGCTTTGTGTTTATGGAAGGCAGTGTACATACCCCGTCCTGTTCTATGATCTTCTAAATTAAGGACTATTTCCATATCGGCAGTGGTCTTACACCTTCTCAGGCCAAGAGATAAGTAACTATTTTTGGTGGTAGAGAAAAGCAGTTGGCTACCATATCCTCTCAGAGGGGGAGGTAGCGCTCACTGCCTGACTCTGAACAGCCCAGTTTTATTCCTGTCCTGATACACACAGTTCTTCCAAAACAGCACCTCTGTAAAAGATAAAATTAATTTGCAAGCCCCTGGGTGACACAGTTGGTTAAGCATCTGCCTTTGACTAAGGTCAGGATCCCTGGATCCTGGGGGATCAGGCCCTGCATTGGGTACCCTTCTCAGTGGGAGGCCTGCTTCCTCTCCCTCTTCCCCCCAGCTGACTCCCAACTATTCTTGATCCCTCTCTAGCTCTCTTGATCTCAAATAAGTAAAGGAATACAAGTATTTCTAAGTAAGAAATTAATTTGTAAGTCGTTTCTAATTTATGAGGATAATATTAGTAGAATTAAGGACACATGAGAGGTAGATCCCAAACCATGTGTTTGATGAATCTTGTGGCCATTCATCCTTGCGATCTACATACATCGATAGGTCAGTGTTTTTGTGAACGGACGTCGAGCACCTCGTGCTCTGAGATTCTGAGTTCACCCTCCAGTTGATGTTCTCATGGATCCCAGGCAGTGTTTCTTCCTGGGATCCCACTTCCTACCAAGAGACAGCACCCGTGTCAGTTGTGAGAGCTCGTAAAGGAAAAGTCCCCCGTTCTTACTTGGCACAGTGTGCACGGTTGTGAGACCCCCCCCCCACGCCTGTTCGGGGATCCTGGCCTTTGTGCAAGTACTGATGGATCGGAGCAGATGTGCTTGATTTCTAGCGATTGGTTACTGGAATAGCGCATTGTGCATCCCTCAGCACGGGACCCAGTTGTATGTGTTTGCAGCGTCTGAGTTTGTATCTCAGTGTCACCCTAAGAAATTCCTTGGGAGGTCTTTGCCCAGTGATTTTCGGATGGGAGTGTCCGGGGACGGGTTTCCCCGCGTTGCGCTGGGATCAGGGATTCCTCGGCGTGAGGGTGTCGTTGCTGGCTAAGGAAGAAGGGATACCTGAGCCCATTCCTTTCCTCATCACACCGGGAGGATTTTCTTGTGTGGGAATCCTCCCAGGGCCTTCCCGTGTTGGCTCCGTGAGGAATGGGATTCCCACATGGATCTCACCGGCATTCAGCCGCCGCGATGACGCAGGGGGTCCCGGGAGGTGCCTGCGCCTTCGCTCCCGTGGGAGGGATGACGCGCACTCTGAGATGGTAGCGGGAGCTCAGGCCCGAGCCCCAGTTGAAGCTTCTCCCACCAGGCTACAGCGCTCGTGGTTCTCCCCGTGTGAGTTCTGTGGTGTTGGGAAGGGGCCCACTTCTGGCAGAAGGCTCTGCCTCCGTGACGGGAGACACGGTGTCTCCCCTGTGTGGTTTCTGTGGTGGTGAGAAAGGTGGGCGCTCTGGGTCCAGGCGGGAGCCCAGTGATGACAGACCCAGGTTCCTCTGCTCTGAGTTGTCGGGTGTCTCCAAACGTGAGAGCTGTATCGAACGGCTCTCCCCCGCTGACCGCATCGGTCGGGGTTCCCGCCGGTGTGGATCCTCGGATGCTGGCTCAGGGTGTGTCTGGACTAAATGCTTTCCCCCGAAGGTGGCATTCAACCAGTTTCTGTCTGCGGGAACGTGCCCATGGCCTCGAAGGGATGCGCGTTGCTGCGAGCTCTCGTGCAGCAGTCCCACCACATGGCTTCTACCCCGTGGGAGGTGCTGGGCGTGAATGAGAGCAGAGCTCTCCGAAGGAAGGGTCTCCCACCTTCGTTCCCTCCCTAAAGGGCCTCTCCGGTGGTCTTGCTGTGTACCGAGGTGAGCACTGCCCTGCAATTGTTTGCCCCATGCGTGTCATGTCTCCTTTCCTCGGAAGGGTGAGTTCTCTCGTGTCTCCCGAGGGGAGAGCCCCGAGTCAAGGCTCTCCCACCCTGGGGAGAGGTGTGTGGTGCGATCCAGGATGCACGAGCCCTGATGTCCTTGGCACCGGGGACACGTGGCCGAAGGCTCTTCCACATTGTCAGTAAATACAAGGTGTGTCTTCCCCGGACGCGACACACATGGAGCGAGGTGAGGGACGTGAGACATCTCCCTCCTGGGCCCCAGCATTGGCCGGGTTCCTGGGCAGTGTGAACCCTCTGCTCATGGCCAGAACAGGAGGGGCTGTGGAAGGATTGCTCCCTCATGTCCCTCCCTTCCCGCCTCAACGTACGCATTGCAGCCCGTTCCTTCAGGAACGGTCTCTGCGTCTACCTCTGCAAGCCGCTTGCAGTCGGGTGCCGTGTGCCTTTCCCGAATTCAGATAGATCTCTCTACACGGTAGCCTCACCCACCACGTCAACTGCTGCTTCAATTTTCGATGTTTCCGTTTCAAAGACTATATACCTGTGAGTCGTGTTGAAGGCAGTGACTTTTCCAGACACTCGGGCGGTGGCTCGCCCTGAGGCCCATTTCAGCCGAGAAATGAAACTCTTCCGATTTCTGGTGGGACAGCCCGTATGCTCGGGGTCTTGGAAGACAGGAGCGTGTGGGGAATGCTTAGCGTAGCCCATGTCCAGCTGTGGTGTGGAAGGCCAGGGTTCATGACCCTGAAGCCTCCCGTTGACTTGCAGAGAAGCAGACCTTTGAGATGCCCCCGTGCGGGTATCCC
Organism: Martes martes; assembly: GCF_963455335.1. Classification (NCBI taxonomy): domain Eukaryota; kingdom Metazoa; phylum Chordata; class Mammalia; order Carnivora; family Mustelidae; genus Martes; species Martes martes. Next base: position 89,007,270 of record NC_137902.1, on the reverse strand, counting down.
TTCATCCTTTCTGATAGGGAACTTATCGCCGTGAGCTCCTGGGTCTTCTACAGACAGAATGCGTCACGGAACACTAGGCGAAAAAGTCCTGAAGGGCTGTATGGGGACTACCAGAACAGAACGAAAGAAGGACAGATGGGGAGGGAGGAAGGAATACAAAGAACAAAAAGGTTCTGCAGGGGAGGAAGGGAGGGAGGGCGGGTGGGCGGGCGGGCGGGCGGCCTTGAAAAAGGGAGAAGAGAACCTGGTAGAGAGGCATTAGGGGAAAGAAGAATTTTGAAAGTTGTGAGACAAACATCTGAGAGTGAAGGTTTGAGCTTGATGACAAAGGGAAGGAATGGAGTCCTCTACTCAGGAGCAGAAACCTGTTCTAGGGTCTTGGTGAGGAGACCCTATGGACCAGACAAAGATGCGAGAAAAAGAAGGTGAGGACGGGATGCTGGGGCGTTGCAGATGGGCAAACTCGACCACGTCGAGGACGGAAAGAGGTGCCGTGTGAGGGTTTCAGTGCAAGAATCACAGAAGTGTCCTGTCCTCGGAGGACACGGAACGTGCAGTGGGTTAGGTGGATGGAGTCGGAAGAGTTGACAGACATGGGCCCGTGTGGCAGGGTTGTTTCCACAGGAGCCCTACGAGAGACAGGACCGATGTAGGAAAGACGTCAGCGTTCAAGACCGATGGTCAGGAAAGAAGTCTGGAGACGGCTTTGCTGGCAGGAGGTGATTTTTATTAAAGCACAGGGACACGGCCCGTGGGTAGAAAGGGTTGCTTGCTGGGGTGGTGACGGGAGGCTGACTCTCTGGGATGGCACTGGGGGAGGTCAGGCCAAAGGGAGGTTTTGCAAGAACGTTGCAGGAGGACAGAGGACACTCAGGATACCGGAGGCTTTGCTCTTGTCAAGGGAAGGTGGTTTTTCCTCCTAGGAAGGCATTAATTGAGAGATGGTGGGGGGCTTCCGGGAGGAATGTTGCCTTCCTCCTCTCACAGGTCCTTCTCAAGGGACTGCAGGTTGGAAAAGAAACTCTTGTCTTACGGACATTTCCTTCGGCCTCAGCCTCCCTCAGTGTCGTGGAGGGGAGGGAGATGTCAGGGCTTCAGGAAACGGAGATCCGGGTCTCTGGAAGGTCGCTAGCCTCTGGTTAAGCAAGCCTCTTCATGCAGAATCACGGGGACGTTGACAAAGCGAGGGAGACTCCGGTCTTGCCGGGTTTGGATCTCCATCGGTGGAGAATCTGTTTTGTCCCTTTCCGTAGCTATTGGGCCGTCAGAGCGCCTTGAGGAATGTCCCCCGTTATCACAGGTTGGGGGGCGGTGTGGCGTGCCACCTCCTGCTTGGTGCTCAGCTAGCCTTCTCCTCCCTCCTCGTGTGCCCCTGACCAGTGTAGAGCCTTGCGTGGGTAAGGTCGTTGAAGGAGGATGGTCTCATCTTCTGTAACTTCTTCCTGCTGAATAGGGGCGTAGAGCTGTCCCTACCCGTGGGTCATTCCTGGTCAGCTGGGGGAGGCCTCTGTTGTCAGAGCTGTAAAAGGAAGAGGCCGCGGAGTGCAGGGGAGAAGTTGTGACTGGATCTTCCTGAGCGGAAAGGACCATCTGTCCTCTGAACGTTCCTGCAGTGAAGGGTTCCTGGCACCACCTGCAGAGACGGGGCGGGGGTTGGGAAACAACACAACAGGGTTAGAAGAAGAGAGACCCGTGAAGGGTCCTTTGATAGTGGGTGAGAACCCTCCCCCAGGCCAAGAGTTGAGCCAGTCCTTAAAGAGAGGGATCCTTGGAAGTGCGGATTGGAGCAGTGGTGTCTGTCTGTGTGTGTGTGTGTGTTAGGAACCCAGAAGTCTCTTTGTGATCGTGAGGAATGTACGCCCAGCATTGTGTGTTTCGACGGGCCCAGGCTCCACCTTGTGCAGCAGTGACAACATCCGAAGCCTTTGTGTTTTGTAGCACAGCTCTGTGCGTTGGGATCATTCCCGTATCTATCATTGAGAAATCCTGTTTGGGGTGACACGTAGGGCCTTGACTGTGGACTGGGTAAGGTGTTCCCCATGCCCCACGACGTCCTCCATTCCCAAAGAGGGGCAAAGATGGATGCTCGGTGGCCACGTCAGTGGAACGGAGCCCACGTGCACCGTTGTTTGAAAGGGGGAAGGTCGGCTGGGTCGGGGATGGTTCTCATAAGGCGGCCGTGCCTTTGGCCCACCCCAAGTGTCCGGTGGCCTCCGGAGCTTGGGGAAGCCATGGGCCCAGGTTCGAGCTTCATGGCCATTGGGTCCCAGCTAGGGGCCCTTATCTAATCCCGAGTCTCCTTGAACCGCAGTCAGGCTTTCAAGGGCTCCTCCCTCGGGCTGGGAGGGCCGTTTCAGGCCCATATTGGGTTGGCGGGTTATGGCTTGGGAAGAAGAGCCTTTTCTGTCAATTGCTTCACGGGCGAAGAGGACGGGGAAGGCCTGTCGGAGCCCGGATAAATACTTGGGTGATTTTTTTGCCAATTAGAACCAACGGGTGGGCCCTAGGATCTCTGCTGTGGGGGCAGCCATGTTTGCTGACAGGCTTTGGCCTCAGCGGTCTGAGTTCGACTGATGACAGCGTCCCTGGTTCTTCTTACCCCCTTTCCATGAAACTGTTGCCGTTGCTAAAGCACCTGTCCTCTGCACTTTGGGAGGGGCATCTTCAGTCGGGTGGACCTAAGACCCTTTCCGGAGTTAGGAGCCATGGGCGTGGAGGGGTCGGGTGCAGGCCTGAGGGTCGCTGGGTTTCAAGTTGGGCTGCGTTCGGGGGTTAGTTCGGGCGTATCTGGGAGCGTGAGGTGGTACTTGATAAATCGGCCTCCCGTCATGGTTCGGCGGCCTTTGTTCTCTGTGACGCTCTGGAGCTGATGCCAAGTCCTTAGAGTCAGGGGCCATCCCCGTAGCAACTGGGAGGTTCCTTTGCCCAGGAGGGCCGTTGGATGCTTAGCCGAAGCCTTTGTTTGCCATCGTACCTGAATAGGGGGGGCTTCTTGCATCAGTAGGACTGGGAGGGAAGAAACCATTCCAGGAAGCCCTTTGGATTGGAGGTCGCGCCGGCAGATCCTCGTTAGGAGGAGTCGCTGGTAAGTGGGAGCAAACTTGTCCGGGAGATCAGGGCACCCCAAGTGCACCCTCCACTCCGGTTAGAGAGCGGGGTCCTTGATTGGCTCTGTAAGTCCCCAGAGAACGCTGTGGAGTGGTGTATGTTCTCTGGCTTTGAGGGAAAGAGTTCCTCACCCCAGCCCCATCCACTTGGTCTAGGTGCTCGTTGAGTTCTACAGTCGTGGGGGAATCAATGGCATGTTCCAGTTGCGGAAGGAACCCTGAGCCCGTGGGGTCTCGGTATTATGCGCACAGAATAAGAAGCAAGGGGACTGCCTGTCCACGAGCTAATGTGGAAATGTTTCTGAAGGTGAGCTCAGGTCGTCTGGCTTAGTTGAGCAACACCTACGGAAAGGCCACCAGAGTGAGACGTGAGCGTCCACAAAGGCGCGTTCTTGAAACGTACTTTTCCTCTTCCAGAGAACACTCTCCTCCAGAGATAGCCAACTCAGGGCTCATGTCCTTGGCGAGCAAGCCCCGCTTTAACCCACGTGGCCCAGTTCCCGACTTGAGCTCAGCAAGCCTAGTGATCGATCCCGAGTGACGGCTTAGAATCTGCATCCCTGGGACTTTTCCGAGGAATCTGTAACCGTCGTCTCTCTAGGCCAGAAGCCAAGGGAAGGGCTTGCCATCAGACGTGCCTGCCATACCTGTGGATTTGGGCAGGTTCCTTTTCCTGAGGTGCCTGATAGATCCTGAGGTCCCTGCACCTGCCAGGAAGTGACACCCTATCTGCTCCTGGTGAGGCGGTGGGTCGTCTGGAGGCAAGGGGTCAGGCCAGCCTTCCCGAGGGGCTTGATGGCCGCCGGCGTTCCGAAAGGCAGCCTCAGGCCCTGAAAGGCCTTTGGTCCCGTCTGGGTCTCTGCCTAGCTGTCTCCATAGGACAGTCCCATCCAAGCCTTGGTCAGATCACCCATGTTTCCAGGGATGCCCCGTTCCAAGCAGAAGAGAGTCTTATGGAACATCGGGAGATGGTGAGGGTTGCCATGGGAGATGAAGTGCTTCCCGAGACCTTTGGACTCGGAGGGCTCAGGTAGAGTGAAACGTGCCACGCTTTCACGTGCTGCCAAAGGAATGTTGGGTCCCATTCCTGTACGTCCTAGATGTGTAGCATTGCCGTCCTTGAGGCCCAAGTTTTCCGCGAGGTGCAGCGTGGTGCTTGGGGCCCCGGTTCCTCTGCCGTGGTGTCTGGGTGCTGCGGAGTTGGAGCTCAGGTGAGGGACAGCCTCTCCTCCCTACACCGACTGCAGCTGCCAAACACCCAGGCTGAGCGGGGCCCGTTCTGTGGGGCCGCTGCCAGTGTCGAGCCCAGCATTGGTCACGGTCGTGTGCGTGGAAGCGACAGGGGCGGTTCAGGGGCGGCCCCCTAGGGGAATCCAGCAGGGGTGGCCGCTGCCCCTCGAGTCGATGGCAGGGTGGTCAAGGGGCCCTGGCAGTGCCGCTTCATCCCGCCCGTGTCATGCTCTGCATGGTTGCTGGGGACTGGAGGGGACAGCGGGAGGAGGAGCAGCCCCTGCGGCCGACAGGGGAGACGACGGGAAGGCTGCTGTCCCGCCCAGTCCCAGGTGGGCCCAGTCTCACCAGACAACGGCCTGTTGTAGGCCCAGATGGTAGCCTCGTGCTCCGAGAGTCAGTCCTCAGCAGGACCTGGGCAGCCAACTCTGGGTGTGGCGGCCGACCCAGAGGGTCCTCTTGTGTCGTCCTCGGGTGGGCGAGGGTCCTCTTGCCTTGCCTCGTCGTCTTCTGGTGGGCTGCCCAGAAGTCTTCTCTTTGGCCTACGGAGTTCAGGTGTAAGAGAGCCGATCCCGCAGGCGTGTTTCCTCGTATGTTCACGCCGAATTCTCGTCCGGGCCCAAATCGGAGCCGCAAGTGGTGCCCCAGGGCCCTCCTGGCTCCCTTTTTCTGAGCAGCCCAGGAGACTCTGGTGCCTCGGGGTCGTGGGCAGACTGTCCTGTGGCACAGCTGTGGAGAGAACAGGAGGAGTGGTGTGAGATAGCAAGTGGCGTGTGGCCTGGGGCAGGTCTTACCTTCTGAGGTGTTGAGGTCGAGATCTGCCTGTAGGCCCCATGTGTGACCTGAAGAAAGGGAAGTTTCCCATGGGCCCCCTGGGGCTGAATGAAGGCTCCACTGCCAGGGTCACTCAGGCCCCTTCCCTGACCGTCCTCCTCCGTGACGGCGGGGTCCCCCTCCTGCTGGGCTGTGCCCTTCCCCAGCCTCTCTGAGAGCCCTCGACATGCCCTTCTCTGTGGGAGAAGCCTTTGCCCACACGAGTGTCGCAGGTGGCGTGGCAGAGACGACGTGCTCCCGACGCCCACGGGACGTGAGTTTGCACAGTCCACCGGCTGTGGGCCCGTGGTGGGCGAGGTGGGAGCAGGCCGGGTGGCCTTTCCCTGGTGGGTCTTCCCTGCCGCCAGAGGGCTCGAGGAGAGTCTCTAGAATATGCAACTCACATAGCGAAATGGTGCCACGAGGGGACCCGCTACCTCCGACGAGGCGTCTTGGAGGCTCGGGGACTGGAGGTGTGGGTCCGATCCCACGGGAGTGGCCGGCAGCCATGACTCAGCTGGAGACCGGGGCCGACTCCGTGCCCACAGGGATGCAGCGCCGGGAGGGGTGAGCTGTCCTGCTCCTGCGAGCCCGGGGGCCTGTCTTGTTTGCTCAGTTCTCAGGTGCGTGAAGTGGGAGAGGAGGCCACCCCGCCTCGGTCTCTTCCCGACTAGTGCCGCTCGGGAGCAAGCCGTCTGCTGACTTTTGCAGGGTGGGAGGGCAAGGCTTGGGTGGTGCAGTGTGAGGCGCTCAATGGGGCGTGGAGCCCTGAGGCAGAAGGGCACCGTGCCTGGGCTGCCTGGGGTCCAGTCCCTCCAGGCAGCCAGTGCCCTCCCTCCGAGATCAGTAGCTCCTGGACGGCAGCGCCCAGCCACCGCAGGGAGGCGCACGGATCAGGTGGAGGTTCTCCGTGGGATGTTCTCTGGGCTTCCTCGTGCCTGCAGGGGCTGGGACCTACCTCTCCTCCCCTCGTTGCGGTCAGAGGGTAGGGCAGCGCCCCGGGTTTTGTGTGGATTCCCGAGCTGCCCACAGCAAAGTCGGGGCAACGAGGGGAACACGTGTCCATGTCCGCCTGCCCCTTTTCCTGCCCAACTCACCCCGTTCCCAAGTCCTCCTCTTCTTATGCTTCCCTTGTTGTCTCTGCCAAGTCCACAGAAGGGAAGCTTCTTGAGAGCTGAGAGCAAGAGCAGAACGGGACATGAGCACAGATTCCCCGGCCGCAGAGAGCCAGGTGGGGACACCCAGGCCCAGCCTCCCTTGCTGAGGCCCCTCCAGCAGGGTGAGCCGTGCCCTGCCGACTCCCGGCCCTCCTCCCTGCTCTGCTGCCCGGGACTGCCTCCCAGACGCAGCGGCGAGGGGTCAGGGTGGTGCTCGGAAGAGGGTGAGGAGGGCTGCCCAGGGATTTCATGCAGCAGTCCCGACGCGAAGCCTGAGTGCCTGGCGGACACTAGGGCCTCCAGGGTGGGTGTCCTCAAAGCAGGGAAAGGGGAAGGAGCTGGGAGGAGGCGCTATGGACAGAGGAGAGAGGAAGCCCAAGAGATAGAGGTGGAAGGGCCTTACAGGCGCAGTGTGGCTCGTTCCGTCGGAATCGTCGTCTTCCGTGGACGACTCCTCCGGGTCAGAGAGCAGCGAGGATGCTGGCGTGGCCGAGAGAGAGGACAAAGGGCAGTTAGTGCAGCTGACGACCTCTGGCCTGTTGCTCTGGGGACGCTGGGCTCTGCCCTCCGTGGGGTGGGTCCCTAGCTCTGAGTCCTCCCTGGCCTCGGTCGCTTGATGTCCACAGGGTGCAGGTGGGTCTCTGGTTGCCCGCCTGCTCTTCGCACCTCCGCTTCTCTCCAAGCCCCGGAAGCCCGTCTGTGTGACCCTCTCCCCCCCGGAGGCCGTCACTGTCCCTAAGACGGCCTCTGGGGGACTTGGCCTTCGTCGGTCCTTGTTGCTGTCCCTCCCTGCTCCCCTTCCTCCTCCTCCTCCTCCCCTGGAGATGCTCCGTGTCCTTCCCCCCTGCCAAGCTCCCCCAGTCCTATTGTTGTCCCAGAGGGGGCAGCCAAGGAAAGAGAGGAGATATCCTGGCTCCCCCGGAATCAAGCCCCTGATCCCTGTGTGCTGGGAGCAGCCGTCATGGTTCTGGGATTGCTGGGGGAAGTGCAGGGAGAGATGGCCCACCACCTCCCCACGGCCCATGTCTGCCCAGGGACTGAGATGACCTTCCCAGGGACGTGGTTCAGGCTAATCTGACGCCCTCTGTTTCCTTAAGGGTTACAGAGGTTGAGTGGAGACGGGCGCACAGGAAATTCTCCAGGCGCCCTCAGCTGTTCGGGGCAGCCCTGGAAAATGTCCAGCGGGGTGGTTGGTCCCTGAAACCCAGGATTCCTGCCCGTGCTCCTGCGGAGGCTTGCAGGGAACGGACGGGGTAGGGGTGTGTGTAGGGCCCTGGGCAGGCCTGAGGAACGTTTGCCGTTGGGGCATGCCTCGGGAGTGGGGAGCGTGGCCAGGGCTGTGTGCCGGAGAGGTGGGTTTGTGAGAGGAGCCGTGACTCCCTGGCCCTGCTCCCGAGAGGCTCTGTGCTATGCCTCGACGACAGCTGGTGAGGGGTAGAGTGGACCCGGGGCAGCCAGTGGGTGAAGCAGGTCCAGCAGCCCCTTCACACAGGCCTGGGGTACCCGGGCCCGCGACAGGGCGTCTCGAGGGCGGCTGCATGGGGGCGTCCTTCCCTTGGGGACACGTCCGCAGGTCAGATTCGGCTGGGGCGTGAAGGCTGGCCGAAGCTACGGGGCACGGGAGCCTGGGTAGTGAAGCCAGGGGAAGTACGCTTGCAGTTGTGCAGCTCTGGGAGTCCCCTGGAAGGTCCAGCAGCTTGGAGAGGACCAGGACGGGTTGGTCGTGGAGGGCATGAGGGAGAGAGTTTAGACCTGTCTTCCACCTCCTGGCTCACACCCGAACGCAGTGTCCTGCTTCTCTTGCCCAGGAGAGGGTGGTTGGGGCCGCCAAGTCCTGAGCATGACCAGGTCTGGGCCCGTGCCGAGAAAGATCCAGAATCTCTTGTGCAGCATTCCCGAGAGGCCATGAGCCAAGAGACCAAGCTTTGACACGTGGCAACGGCCAAGGGAGGCACGGGCAGCTTTGACGGGAAAGATCGTTCAAGTTGCCGCGCAAGGAGTCGAGTGGTGATGACAAACCCATCCTACCCGAAAGGCCCGTGGACACAGTGTCTGTTCTTTTCGTTCAGAAACCGTGAAACGAGCAAATCCTGCCTGTTGCCAAAGCACCCCTTTCCTTGGTGGTTTGTTACCGACCTGCTTCACTCTCCAGAGCGGCAGGGGCCACCCCATGTTCCCGGGAGCCCTGTCCCACTGTTCCCGTCCTCTGTGCCGTTCCCTACCTGAAGAAGAGGCTTCGTCCTCACTGTCGGAGTCGTCGCAGCTCTCAACACGCAGATCTGTCAGAACTGAAAGAGGAGCAAGGCTGTTAGGAGGGACACTGCCTCACCCCTTCATCCCAGGTGCGCTGGGATGTCTCTGGGCCGTGCGGCATCTGCCTGACCCTTTTGCTGCCCCGTCAGAGGTTCACGGGGCTGGTGGAGCCGGAGCCCTTGGAGGAGACGGGGATTGGAGTTTCATCCCTTCTGATGAGACCAGGATGCTGCAGCAGTCACCTCAGTGTCCGTTCTGCGTGCCCATGACCGCTGTCCCCTCCCATGCCACCACCTAAACCTCCCGTCGTTATGGGACTCTTGACGTGTGGCTAGCGGGAGTGAGCAACCGGACGTTTTCGTGTCCTTGGCGATTTCCGTGGACTACATTGAGATCATAAGTGACTGTGCACCATGGATACTAGCCAGACTCTTTCCTGGATCGCTCAGCACTAGAAACCCACCAGGAGCGAGAGACAAGGCCCGGTCTCCCGCGTGTGTCTCGGGCGTCCGTGGCTGGCCCGACAGGGCCGTTGATAGGGAAGACGTTCCCGGGCTCACGCCCACCCACCAGGCACTGCGGGAGGTCTTTGGACCCTAAGAGATTAAGGCGAAGCCCCAGTTCCTAGAATGAATGGGGAACAGATTCCGTGCAGCGCTGACCCAAAGCTCAATGTGATGTTCTCGGAACAGAGAAGCTGCTAGAATAGGTAATGGAACCCCAAAGGAACCCAACGAGCCAGAACGTCTCTGAATGTGAAGAAGTAGGTGGTGGGTCCCTAGGAGCTGACCTTCCAATACCGTGGATCCCTCCCCTGAGCCAGCAGGATGGTGCTGGCATACAAATAGGCAGGGGCACCCGGGAGCGAAGTAGAAATGCCCAAAGAAAGGCGCTCATGGTGGCATCACGATGCTTGACAGGAGGACCGCCTAGAAAAAGCATCCTCTTCTGACGCAGCGAACAGAATGAAAAGGCAGCCCACAGACTGGAGACACCGTTTGCAGTCCTTATTTCAGGACAGGTGTGCTCACTGACGAAAACGAAGAACAACAAAGAAAACCAACCAAGCAAAGGTAGACCGGGATTTCACCCGCCGAAAGAACCGAGAAAAAGGCTGCAGTAGTCTGTGCCGCGAAGGGAACGAATGACTCGGCCGGTCAAACAGACGTCGTCTGAAAAGATGCTCGACGTGAGGCATCGTGAGGGCGATGCAGATCCAAAGGACGCGGAGCTGTGGCATTGTCTGTTAGGGTAGCGAGGACCCAACCCAGGAACTCAAACCCCAAACCCATGCTGGAAGGATGCAGGAAATTGGAGGCTTTGTATGCAATTCGTGGGATGCAGAACGGTGCAACTCCCCCCCAAAGCCTGTTGAGTGTCCTCAGAGAGCGGCGCAAGGTACTCACTCCCGTGGACGCGGCACATGCGAGTGAGGACAAGAGATGTCGGAAAATCAGGTTCTGTTCAAAGACGCGTTTCTCACGAGAGGAAGTCCTGTTTGCTGCCAAAGAACCCTGAAACCCTGATTTGGCTCTGTTTCCATTCCCAGGCACTGAACTCCCTGCACTTGGCTATCGGCCCAACCCTTCCGAATCAGACGAGGCCCTCTTGCACGGGCAGATGCCCGCGAAACGTGCGGTGATTGTCCTGTCACACCCGTTGAGGTTTGAGGTTCTCTTTCGCCACGTTGCAACGCACAGAGCACCCTTCGTTCCTGCACGGAGGGGGCCCAGGTCCCCCCGGTGATGCTCAGTCCCTGAAGACGACCTCATTCCCCCTTCGATGAGACACCTTGTGGGCCCACCTCCAAGAGCCCCAGCTAGGACCAGTGGTGGGTGTGTGCTTTCCCCTGGGAGAAGGCCAGTCGCCTTCTTAGACACAGTATCTGCAGGGAAATGGGAGATCTCCGTGGAGAAACATGGAGTGAATTGGCCCCATCTGTTCCTGGCCACTGCTCCGTCGTCAGGGTCCTCCCCGAACGGGCTGTTGCACGAGGGTGCCCCGGGAAGCGGCCGGCAGAAGGGAGGAGTGTGTCGCAGCACGCAGTGCTTCCGATGAGGTTGGGAAGACGCACCGTGGGGCCTCCGATGCAGAGACGTGTGTGTGAGTGAAGTGGCACGCGGGGGGGGACTGTGACCATTCCTGCCCGAGACCTACCGTGACGGGAGGGACCCGTGGACACTGATTCAGTAACAGGGCTTGGAGAAGACACACTTGTGTCTTTGGGGCACAGACCCACCCCCCCTTCCTAGTTAGCAACGGGATTTGTTTTCTAGGGGAATTGATGTGTAAAGTGCAAGGAACGAACACCTCTTTCAGTCGTAGGTGTTGAAGAGTTTTCACGTGAATGGACGTTCGTGACGTGACGGTGATGGGAAACGTCCCTGAGAAGGTGGACACCATTCATCGCCATGTCGAGGGGACGAGACACGTTCGAGAACATAGCAGTCACCCACCTGACACACTACACCGACCCTGAGCATCACAGCGCATGCATTCCCGTGGAAACACACCCCCTGCCCAGCACCCAATGCTACAGCACCTAAGAACAGCACGGTAGCTTCCGGGGGCAGGGTCACGAGTCCTGGGGTCTCGGTCCCGAACATGACCCTTCGTCTCGTGGCAGCGGGATCTGGATTCTGGGTGGCCCTCAAGATGGAGCCTGCAAGGAAGCCCCACCTTGCCCATGGTCCAGGTTGCTCCAAACCAATGAGTGACTCTAGAGGACAGCATACTTACCACTCTTCCTTTCCAGCAGGGCCACCTGCGATTTCAGAAAAGAAAACATGATGACCATCAAGTCATGCCTCGTCCTGTGGGCACAGCTCTTTTGTTCCCTTGGTGAGGGGCAGGGTCATGGGCAGTGATATGGAATCCACCTAGAGATTGCATGCCCTGGGTCCACTGGGTGGCAAGGCGGTGTCAGTAGTCCCCGTGAAAAAGCTCACGACCCTGTGGAGTGTAACCGAACCTGCTGTTTCCTGCAGGGTCTTGGGATTGGGGTGTCCATGGGTAACAGGCGCTCCCTCAGTAATCTCCCCACCAAGGACCTTGTACGTGCTGAGGTGTTGGGATCTGATTTCGAGCATGAGAGAAACAAGGGATGCTGTACCTCACCTGAAGAAAGGCTCACTTACCAGCTTGGTGAACAATGGGTCCTCTCCCTCTGTGCTGTCCACGTCCAGGCCATCGCACAGGCTAGCCAGGGGATCTAGGTAGATACACACAGAGGGTGTCGGGACCCCGACGGGGCCCTTCGGGAATCGCTCAGGGAGCTTTGCTTGGCGTGCACGTGCGGCCAAGTGAGTGGAGGTGGGGAGCTCCTCAGTATGGACTGAGCTGCAGTTGGCCCTTCCTGGATGGAGGAGGAAAGGTCCTGGAGAGGAGCAGGGACGTGAATAGAAACTCTGCCTCCTCTTGGAGCTACAGGGCCTGGAGCAGCTGTGAAACGGTCCATCTCCAGGGCACACCTACTGCCTGCACCGAGACCTGCACCACCTAAGAGCAGCGGAGTCGTTTCCGGGGACAGGGCCGTGAGGCCACGGGTCTTTCCCCAGGAAATCCCGTTCTGTTACTCCGACCCTGCTTCTCCGTCCCGCAGGACCTGGAATCAGGGTGGTTCTCATCGTGGGGCCTGCGAGGCAGCCCCACCTTTCCCCTTTTCCAGGTGGTTGCACACAAGGGAGTGACTCTAGAGTACAGAGTACTTACCGCCGTCCCCTTCCAGCAGGGACACCTGTGATTTCAGAAAAGAAAACAGTATGAGCATCAAATCAGGCTTTGTCCTGTTTGCGTGGCTCTTTTGTTCCCTGGGGGATGGGAGAAAACCAGACGGGGAAGGGTGCTAGAGGCCCGTGAGCCCCAAAGTACGAAGAGAGCAAAATGAGTCCTGACCAATGCGCCCAGTCTTCCTACAGGTCCCCCGTTCCGGGTCCCCCTGGACAAAACAGGTGGCAAGGAGGAATAGGTGCTCCCCGTCCCAAAGCTCCCTGCCCTCCAGATGGTCGGTGACCTGCTGTGGTTGTCCCCGCCCCCCCCCCCCGCAATGCCTTCGGGATGAGGTGTCCTTTGGTAACACATTCTCACTCCAACTTCTCCCTACCCTGTCAGTTGTGCATGCTGAGATTTTTGTATGGGACCTTGATTAAAAAAGCCAGAAGACTTTTGTGTCTCCCACAAAGAAAGGCCAACGTACCACCCTGGTGAAAAAGGGGGCGTCTTCCTCCGTCGTTCCTGTCGAACGTTCACGCGCCTGTCCGTCCGGCGAGGCTAGGGAGACACACACAGAACGGTCAGTCCACCGGCGGGGCTCGGCAGGAAGCGCTCCGGGAGTTTAGCGTGGCGTGGGCGTGCACGGGAGTGTGTGGCGACGTTGGGTTACAGGGGTATGGACTGAGCAAGCTGCTGCTGCATCGAGAGAGGTCAGGGCAAGGAGCAGGAACGGAGAGAGAAACGTTGACTCTGAACTTGGGCTGCAGGGAATGGCATCAGGGTGAGCTCTTGCGTCCGAAAGAGGGCAAACGCTAAGATGCACGCTCCGTTGTACTGACAGGCAAGTTCCTGCAACCGGAGACTGTGTCGTGGTCATCGTCAAGACCGTTTCGTGGCCAGGACCGACCTATGCCGCTCCTACCTCTCTCTCACCTCTTCCGAGGAGATTGTATTTCTTCAGAAGAACACTGTGTGGCAGGGTTGCATTCAATGCAAGCACAAGTACCCTAGAGGTTTCTATTTGTTCCTGAGTCCTGCCTGGTCAGGAAAGCCAAAGACACAGGATTTCGACGTTCTGACTTCTGTGCATTCCCACAGAGTCCCCATCCACAGAGTGCTGATTCTTCCCAGTCTCCCTTTCCTGTGGCGTGTGGGCGTGTCCTTCGAGTCCGCGGCACCCAGTTTCCCGGGACACCCCCTCCCCCCCCATCAGGAACCGTCAAGTTGATGAGAGAGCGGAGGCCAGGCGAGAGAAGGGCACTCTCTAACCTGGCCGTGTAGCAGATTGTCAGGAGGTGTGATCGGGCCCCAAGCTCATGAGGAAGCTTTCCTGGCAGTTGGCATTTGCCAGTGAGCCTTCCCTCTGTGCATTCAAGGTGTGAGCGTTTTTGTAAGGCTGGTGATGATGGGTTGGGAGACTCAAGTAGCTTCTGATTGCTTTGTGCTTCTACCCTGTCTGAGCAACGTCCCCAGCTAGGACAGATGGGGGCTCCTTCCTTTCTGCCCATCCCTGTCTGAGGAAAGGGAATCCTAAGCAACCCTCCAGGTGGAGCTGTGGTCAGCGGGGAATGTGGTGTCCTCGGGGGGTGGGCCCAGCGGGGATGGAGGAGGTTTGGCTTTGACACTTTGACCCGTGCCCTCGACTCCAGTGAGTGGGAGATGTCTTCTGACGAAAGGCACGCACTCAACACACCCACGTGCCCGGTGCCGTCGCATCGACCCCCACAAGACCGAGCCCCGACCCTGAGACGCACCAGGCACACCGCCTGAATGACCTACTGGTTTGCAGGGATTGTAGCACAGGGTCCTGGTTTTCTACAGGACACTCCGCTTGTTCAGTCCGCCCCAGCCTCCGTTCCCAGGAGGAGCTCAGAATGGGGGACGCTCTCCAGACCAGAGGAGGAGAGAAAGCCCTACCTTGTTCTTCAGCTAGATCTGTCTCCCTGAAGGGAGTGACGGGAGACCAGGTATATGGCACATATCCGGTTGCCGGCTCCTGCAGTTGGGAGAAAGGGAAAGCCAGTGAGGATCCCAGCACCCTGTGCACAGCACGTGCACACATCCCTGTGCCCTTGGTGTCGTATGCCAGCTAGGCGGGATGCAGTCATTGCGTTTATGATCCAGAGACGGAGAAAATGACCTGCAGACAAGGCCCCGGCTCGGAATGTCAAATCTCCCAAGTCCATTTTCTTCAGCAACTCATTCCAAAGCCATTTCCCATAGACAGAACGACCTGGTGGAAAATGCTGACGACCGTCCAGTGCCCAAGGAGTGGTGGTGTTGGTTTCTCAGTGCCCGTCTCCATACGGTGTCCGTGAATGGCACGAACTCACTGCCGGCTCTCAGCACCAAGGCCGTTGTCTCTCCCCTCGGGCATGTCCATGCTCCGACGTTCGTGGAAAGAGAACTCAAACACTGGTTGTCCCTCAGGAGCACAAAATGGCTTTACCGAGGTGACCGGGCGGCTCAGGACCTGAGCCTAGGGTCCTGGGACGGAGGCCCCCATCGGGCACCCGGCTCGAAAGGGGAGCCTGCTTCTTCCTCTCCCTCTGCTACTCCCCCTGCTTGCGCTCTCGTGCGCTCTCTGTCTCTCTCTCTCTCCTTCTCTGTCTTCCTGTCTTTCCCATAAACAAAATCTCGAGGAAAAAGGAGTTTACCTGAGGGAGAGTCGGAGTTTCTTCCTCGGCGCTCCAAATGGGTAGCACTGCCATCGGGTCCTCCGCGGGAGCTGGGAGGATACAGAGCCACTGTGAGGACACTGGTGTGGCTGCTCAGGAAGTAGGCAGGGAGTTTGGATGGATGAGGACAGGAGGCGAGTGTGTGCGTGTGGGTGCGTAGGAGGTACGGGTGGCACCGCCGCCGGGCCTTGTCCTTGGTGCCGAGAGGAAGGGACTGGAGAGGAGCAGGGTGGACACGCGAAGAGGGTTTTTGTCTTTCTAGCGAAAGCGAGCCCGATGAAAGCCAAACAGTCGGTCCAATACATGAGAACCCCACCCTGGCTTCTGGGTGAGGACCGAGTCCCATAACCTCTCCTGACTGACGTGCCACTAAGGTGTCCCAGGCTGCTTTTTGGAAATCAGCCCAAGACCCCCATATGCTGTGACTATATGCATCACGTGTCTGTGAGATTTTGCACGGCATCCAAAGCAGCCAAGCTTGCCGGGCTGAATTCACCCCTCAGCAAAGAAGCCTGTTAGTTTGCTTCACGCCTCATTTGTCGTCAGAAAATCCCACGTACAACGCTGGAGAACACTGACACCGTAGCTTCCGTAAACAGCCGGCACCGTCAAGGAGTCTGATAGATTCCGTCCACCATTCTTGAGCTGTCCCGTGTGTGTGTGTGTGTGTGTGTGTGTGTGTGTGCGCGCGCGTGCGTGTTTCCCATGAAGACAGTGGCTGTCCAAAGCCTCCCAGGTGTTGGGACCAGTGGGAAGTTCCTTACACTGAGGAGTGTCGGAGTGTGTGCTGACAGCGTGTAGGCCGGCTTTGCAGGAGATTGGCCCCGGGGGTGTTGGGGCCAAAGCTTCCAACCAAGCTTGACCTTGATTTCCTATTGGCCAGTGGTGTGTGAGCGTGTGCTTAGAGAATCTGAACCTTCCTGAGGCTTACGGAAATCTTATCGAGTACAGTGGATTCCCTCCCCGATGCTTTTCTGCCACCGGTGGTGTGTACCCAGAGACCAGCTATGACCGACGTTGCCCTGTTCTGTCCTCCACGGGTCCACACCCTTTCCAGCCATGTGGGCTTGAGCCCGAGGATGTGGCTTTTCTCTGTGCCCTTGACTCCAGGGACCAGGCTATAATCCTCTGTCCTTGCCCTGGCTTCTGTGACCTTAGAAGCCAGTGTGTCAGGTTGGGTCCTATCGGGGACCATCATAGAATCGAGGTTTTAGGCTGTGTGCACAGATGCTGGTGGCCCTTTGCTAGCTAGCACCTAGGGTACATCATGACGCCCTGGCTGAGGGACTAACACAGGTGCGTCGGCCAGAGCGACTTTCAGATTGAAACCTGAGCTCAAATCTTGGCTTTCCACGTAGGAGGTCAAGGGTTTGGATCCTTCATCTCCTCACCATGGCCGTCTCAGGAAAGCAAAGGGAAACGTCCTCCGGGTACAGCTGTGGTGAGCAGGGGAAGGAGTATGTAAAGTGTGCCAGGGTGATGAGAGTGTTTTTGAAAGGGTGACACTTTGATTGTGATGGAAGGGTGAGAAAGATTTCCTAAGAAAGGCACACATTCGTGTTCACAAGCATGACACATGGACACACACAAACACACACACACACACACACACACACACACACACAGAGACACACCCCCGAGCACCCACGCACACAGGCCTTCATCCGACGTGCAGACAAATCACCCCTCCCCTATGTACGAGTTCTTCCAGGCCCTGTACGACGTGGTGACCGTGCCTCACTGGACAGTCTCGGTCAGTATCCCCCACCCCCATTCCTTGTTGGAACCCAGAATCGGGGGCGGCCTTCTTTGTACTCTAGATTTCCTCCCAGAGCCTGATGGTCTTAAATACGTACAGCTGTCGTTCCTCCCAGCGTCTACCTGCGATCGGGGAAAAGGAAACACAGTGAGGATCCCAGCCTCCTGTCCACTGTTGGGCCAGCTCTTTGGTTTGGGGAGGACTTCGGGCAGCGAATTGGCTGAGGTCCCGTGGTGGAGTCCATGTCCCCCCACCCGAGTGAAAGAGGACAGTTTGAATGCTGCTGGAGCTGTTCGTGGCAGATCTCCGGAGTCCATTCGGATCAACAGGCAGAACGTTCTCTCTCAAGGAGAAACCGTTCCTGCGGAAGAAGGTGTTTGACCCCATGGAGTCTGTAACGGAGGCTGTCCCGTGTCATCACCCTTTTTGGGTCCAGTGTGCGTAAGAGGTCGGACCCGGCATTCCTCCACAAGGGGAGACCGCTGCCCCCTTCCCCTGGGAGGTAAAGTGCCCGACGTTCATCAGACTCCGTTGATGGAAGAAATCAAGGAAGGACCATTTCTGTCTCTGAGAAAGAGAGGCGAGCTTACCTGAGGGCGAGCTGGGGCGCCTCCCTCCGTCCAGCCCCTCGGAAGGTCCTTGGACCGGCCCTCCACAGGGTCTAGGAGAACAGAGAGGAGCCGTCAGGACATTGGCTGCGCTACTGAGGAATGACTCGGGGAGTGAAGTGTGCTGGATGTGGATGCGGGGCCAGAGGGAACGGATGTGAAGAGTGGCCAAGCGAGGCCTGACGTGCCGCTGGGCCCACGTCCTTGGTGTCCGTAGAAACACGGAGGAGGGGAGCAGGATGGAAAAGGGAAACGGGGCCTCGGTTTTCAAACGGAGGGGACGTCACCAGCGGGTACTCCTCAGCGTCCGTCTGGGAAACGCTCCAGGCACACCGGGTTTCAGGGCGCAGTCCCCTGAGCCCTCCTGCCCACTGCGAAGCCAAGCCAGCTTGCTGCTTCTTCGCCTGGTCATGGGGCCTGTTCAGCTGTCTTCCCTGCATCTCTGCTGAGACCCTATCGGTCCTCTATTGCCTTGGAGTAGTGGGTTTTTCGGGGACGGAATCTAAGTGCCGTGGACGGTGGTATCCGTTCGTACGTGTACGTTCAGTGACACTGCTCACCTCTCTGATGCTTTGTAGACGGCGCTGCCGTCTGCGGGGAAGAACGTTGCCCTCCTATCTCATGGAACCTCTGTACCCGTGTCGACATGACCGGCCCTCCCCCTTTCCTCCCTGCACCGTCCCTTCCGGGTTCTGGGTCGACGAATGTCCCTACTCTAGGGTCCTCAAAGCCTGGGATCGCGTCACGTGCCTCTTTCCTTGTGTGCTTGCTTTCAAACTGTGTGTCAGGTTTCCAAGGTACCTCTGTGTCCTCAAATACTGGAAACCTTTGTTTCCTCGTATGCCTGAGGAGCGCTCCAGGATGTGTACGGATGCCATTGAATGTGTCCTTTCCTGCCGTGATGGATTTGGGGGCTGTGCCTGTCTGTGGCTATTGGGAACCCAGCTGTGTGAGACGTTAGCGTGCCGATTTCTGTCTGTTTCCCGAGTGAGAAGACGTCACCGAATGCATCGGCCCAGTTTGTAGAATGGTCACCCCATGGGATGTACTGGGTGCTTGAGTTCCCCAAACGTGGTGAGGTCATTGTGTTCCTTGGAAGGTACGTAGCACACACCCGTGTAAGGTGTGGCTCGTGGGCGGAAGTGGAGGGGGGGAGATCGTGAAGCCTCCTGTCGTGTTCTGTTCCATTTTTGTGTTCAGCGTTCCTGGTGGGAGACATAGCCTGTTCCTTCCTACACATCTAAGAACCCTGTTTCCTGGAGAGACCTCTGTGGGCCTGTGTGTTCCAGAAAGACCTACGATCCGTGCCTTCAGCTAGTAGACGCGTTTCCCCTGTGCCCCTTGGAGCCAGTTTGGATGAGAATTTCCTCGTGACTTGTGGACTTAATGGGGACGGACGGCATAGAGGGAAACGGCTACCAGCGAAATGGGAGGAAAATGTGTCTCAGCAGTTTAAAAAGCTTCGGTTGTGTCTGTGCTACTGAATGCGAGAATGCGTCTGCAGTCAACGTAATGAGTCAGTGTCCAAGGTACCTTCGTCGGTGTCCCCGATGGTGTAGACCTGATCCTGGAGGGAGAACCGGACCTTCTTCTTGGGTGGCCGTGGAGGGGCCGGCGCGGTTGTGGGCGGCTCCACATCCTCGGGGAGAAGCTCCTCACAGATGGCTGGGAGACGCATAGAAAGAGAGAGCAGTGTCGGCATCTTGTTGTGAGAAGCCCAGAGGGGGATTGGACATTCTTTCCTTGTAGTCCAACCGTCTCCCGCCCCTACTCGCCAGCTGCCCCGCAGGCATTCCTCCCTCCAGGTGGGCCTTCGGAAGAGGTCGCCATGTGCTGTGCTCTGACCTCCGCCCCCTCCCACACCCACAGGTTCTGTGGGCAACGGCTCGTATTGAGGAGAGACCTGACAGAAAGGCAGCAGAGCGCCGTGCGCACGCCTGATGGCCTGGGTTCACATCCCACTGAGCAGCCACGCCTACCCGAGAGTGTTCCCGAGAACCCTCTGGGCCCCGTTTCCCTGCCCTCCGGCCTAGACGTTAGGGTGCCGTCACGGTGTCCCGAGTGATTGAGTCCAAGGAGCATTCAGAAGTGGTACGGTTTTCTGAACGTAGAAGCGATTTACGGAAGGCAGGTTCCCCGAGAAATCCCAATGAAATAACCCAGACAAACGAACAAATACAGGCATCGAACCGGGAGGAGAAATCAGAGGGTGGAAAGGAACAGCCAGAGAGAAGAAGCCGGTCTGTGTACAAGGGGGGCAGCCCGCTTGGGAGAAGAGAACTGAGAACATCGACAGGCACATACCCGTACAACAGCAGTTGAGATTTCCCATCGTGGGGACCTTTACACCTGTTCACCAAACTGCAAGGGGCTCGGCTCACAGAGTGACAGTTGAAACGGAAGGATGGGGGCGTGTCATCAGGTCACCGTGGCGATGGCTCGTGACGGAACTCTCAGAGGGAAGGCATCCCTGCACAGTGTGGGGTCATGGAGGGAAGTGGGTTGGAGAGGGGTCGAGGGGTGATGGGCATTGAAGAAGGCACTTGTCGTGACCAGCTCTGAGCGGTGGAGAGAAGTGTTGAATCCCCGAATTCTACTGCAGAACGCAATACTGCACTGTACGTTAACTACCTACCTTTTTGGACATTAAAAGAAGGATACTCCTGAGGGCACATGGGAGACTTCAAGGTTCCTTTTTTTATCTGCTCCTCTGGAAAACTCCGATTTATACGAGATTGCTTCACAAAGTCTCTCTAGGCGTTCTCGGGTGGCTCAGTGGGTTAAGTATTGGCCATCGGCTCAGGTCCCGCCCTTGGAGTCCGGGATCAAACCTAGCATCAGGCTCCCTGCTCAGGGGGAGTGCTTCTCCCTCTGCCCCACACCCAAGTCATGCCTGCTGTGTCGAATAAGGAAAATATGTATAAAAAAAAAAACAAAAAAAACAAAACGCTTCCTGCGGGGCTGCCCTCCCCAGGAATTCCCTGTGTTCCTTCCAGGAGCCCCTCGGAGCCAAGGGTGACAGTTCCTAATATTGCCTGTGGGGCGGACTGCCTGAGCCAGGAGCTGAGGATGCAAACATCTGTCTGTCCTGCAGGGGGCCACATCCATTGTAAGTCCCTGCGGGCCTGGCCACTGCCGTGTGGCCTCTTGGAAAGTGACCATTCAGAACTCCTTGGCAACAAGCCAGGGGATATAGGCATTTGCAGGCAGCAAATGTGACGTGATTTCTTTGAAATAGTTTCTGCCTGGGGCACCTGGGTTCCTCAGTCGCTTAAGCAGTTGCCTTCGCCTCAGGTCCAGGCCCTGGGATCCAGGCCGTGTCGAGCTCCCTGCTCAGGGGAGGAGCGCCTGCCTCTCCCTCTGCCTGGGTCTGTCGCTCTGCCTGCTTGGGAGCTCTATCTCTCTGCCCAAGAAGTGAGTGAATTTGTTACAAAACCAATGAACAAGTTAATGAAAAGGAAACGTAAAGGAAGATATTTTATGAGTTGTGCAACGGACTACGATGGGAGGGGGAACAAAACCAAACGAGTGCCAGCATACGTTGACACACGACAATACCATCGTCATGCTGCTTCAGGTAACACAATTAGAGGCTTTTATCGAATTGATATCTAAATAGATCATTTTTCTGGCCCAGTTTTGGAAACCTTTCTTAATGAGGCTATGAAAATACGTACCTTTAAGAAGTTAAGTTTTGAATAATATCAAGTCATCTCTGTCATTTTGGCCAATGTCGGATAACAATGAATTGGCATTTACGACTTGGCGAGGGTTTCCTTGGTGGTGGTGGTGTGAAGACAGGTACAGCTATTTAGAGTACCTGAGAGACGACGATGGAGGAAGTTGGATGGGTTTCTGACGTTCTGTCCAAAGGGACTTTTTTTTTTCTTTTTAAAGATTTGACTTCTCTATTCGACAGAGATGACAAGTAGGCAGAGGCCGGCAGAGAGAGAGGAGGAAGCAGGGTCCCTGCGGAGCAGAGAGCCCAATGTGGGGCTCGATCCCAAGACCCTGGGATCATGACCTGAGGCGAAGGCAGAGGCTTTAACCCACCGAGCCCCCCAGGCACCCCCAAAATAGACATTTTATTTCCGACAGCCGGGGCAGGTTCTTTGGAAAGAAATTTTCCAAAAAGCCTGAATCGGAAACCCATCGATTTCCGGAATCTGAATTTAAGGTGAGGTGGACTTTGGCATTTGAACGTTTCCTCTGATGTTTGCCCTCACCTGATGATGTATAAATAGCCTACCGTGGCCCTTCGCTTTGGGACATCTTCGTGTCAGTCAAGAAGTGGGTTCTGGGAAAGGAAAGCAAAAAGAAGCCGGGACCCTTCTGTTTGGGGAATTCGGGACAGCCGTCTGGGAGACACCGAGTGGAGAGAAATCCGGTGTGCTCCCGATTTTGAGCAGGGAGTACAGGCTCGTGACGGAAAAGCACAGGCACGTGTTTTGCGAGGATGAGGATGAGTGCTGGCAGCTGACAGGCGTTGCGTCGTCTCTCTTTGAGTCCGGAGTAGAAGGATGTGGACCAGGTGGTGGTGGATCTGAGCAGGTCCATGGGCCGGCAGTCAAAAGGTCACGGTGCTCGGACACTTGAAACAGGAGGTGTGCCTAGGGTTTCCTTCCTGATGGGCCTTGACACTCGCGTTTCAGAGCGGCTCTCTGAGCAAAGCTTCCATCGTTAGGAATCTTCCTTGAGAATTCTCGCCCATCTCCCTTCTGCCATCTTTCTAACAGGAAAACAGCAGTGATCCGAGTGTGATTTCCTACCATCCCCTCTCACGGTCTGGGTGGCTGGCCACGTGCTGCGGGTCCCTTCTGCCCCTGGAAGGTGGCAGTTTGCTAGTTCCCGGATCATCCGAGCTAGCTGAGTCTTCAGACTGCGTCCCGCTGAGAAGAAGGTTTGAGGACGGCCGTCCGTCCCATCTGGATGGTACTTAGGGTCTCCTTTCTGGGTAGACCTGATGGCTGACTTGCGTTCTTGGAGGAACGCTGCTTCTGACGTGTTCAGGAGTACTGCGAGGAGAAAGGCAAGGTGGAAGGCACTGGACGATGACAAATTTAAAGCACTCCAGAGTCCAAAGAGAGCGTTTCTTGCTGCGACGCTGGGGTCTTTCCCCGTCTGTTCTCACAGAGAGATTCTGGAGGGATGGCAAGACCCATGACGTTGTGTTGTGGCGCCTCTGCTCTTCCCCTGGAAGAGAGCCTGCTGTCCCCTTGACCCTGAGCGCCGAGGGGCTGGGTGGGTCTGCTGTTGTGCTGGGTGGATGCACGTGCCCGGTCAGGGAAGGAGGAGGGCGCCGCTCCACACAGACCCTCTGGGCGTGCCCGGGGCTTTCCCCGCAGAAGCTCAGTGCGGGTCCAGGAGAGGGAGGTGGTTCCGGACCCCCTGATCCCTGTCTGTTTCCAGGTGAAGGTGTGAAGAAATACCGGCACTTTGGGGTCATCCTGACGGCCTCCAAGAGCCTCGGCCTGAGCCCATCTAGCGCGCCGTGGAGGTGTTTGTGAGGGAGGCCGGTACGCTCCGGATGCCCCTGCCCTCTGGGAGTCCCGTCCTGCCTCTCGCAGGGGCCTAGCAGCGTGCCCCTGTTGAAGAGCATGGTTCCGGGGCACCGTGGGAAGGGGAGACTGTGGGTTCCAGGTCACTGGTGGGAACGAGGAGCTCTGTGGAGGGCTGGGCCACCCCAACGGACAGAGAGATGCTTCCAGTCTTGCCCTCAGAACGGAGGGGTTATTTCCCACCTGGAGGCTCCTCCTGCTTCGCGGGACGTGCTGCCCGAGAGAGGCGCTGCCTCCTGGGGAATCCAGGCACGTGCCGACCTTGGCCTCTGCCGAGAAGTCTGTGCTCGGTGGCCCACGGTGGCAGGTGGGCCCGCAGCAACCCGGTGTCCACGTCAGCCTGACCTGCTGGTCACAGCCCCTTCTCAGGTCTGAGAAAGCCCCGTGGCTCGTTGTTGATAGCCCTTTGTGATCAGATGAAGCGCCTGAGGTGGTCGTCATAGCTGCCCCTTCTGTGGCGGCTCCCAGAGGGATGTCACGTCTCGTGGGGCGCCATGTGGGCTCGTCTCTGAGCCCAGGGCCCTGTCCCTTGTCCCCTCCTCCGCTGGGGCTCCTGCTCAGGTCAGCTGGGGCAGTTAAGAGTGTCCTGCCTCTGGCCAGCAGTGATGGGAATTCCCTCTGCAGGCAGAGTCCCAGGCTGGCAGGAGAAGTGGGCGTGGTCTCCGGGCCAGCGCTGCCAAATGGGTCAGATGACCTTTCAAAATCTGGGGAGGTGAAGGGTTCCAAACCTCACGACAGCCCCCGGGCCCTAAGTTAGCCGCGTTTTTCGGGAACCATCAGACAGCCTTTGCGAGACGTGAGGACGAGTGAAATGCGCTGCCTGGAGTGGAGGTTGTGTTGGCGTCTGGGGCTTCTGTCTCGAGGGGTTATTCAGGCCGGCGGGGTGGGGGCTAAGGGGCAGGTTATCTGGGGCCGACGTGCGTTGCTTCCGAGGAGCCCCCTGTGTTTGAGCAGGAAGGCGGGGGCTGCAGTCCGAACCGGCACCTGGGCCCACGATGGTCACCACGGTGGTTGGGTTGAGGGGAGCACAGGGCCGGCCGGCTGGAGTCTGCAGCCCCTCCACTGCCTTTAGACGGCCTGCGCCCAGGGCCCACGGCACCTGGGGCAGAGCCAGAGTCGCAGGGCCCAGCAGATGCTCATAGGGAAGGACTGGAGCCAGGGAGGGAGGCAGGGAGGCTCAGGCAGCCGCATCAGCCAGCCAGGTCGCCGGGGGGCTGAAGCCCGGCTCTGCTCTGTGCTGCACTGGAGGGTTGGCATGTCTCAGGGCAAAAAGCACACAGCGGGAAGTCTGCCATCACCACAACCCTGAAGTAGACGGTGTGGTGTGGCGCGGTGCGCACTCAGGCACCTGGGTGCGGTGGGGGTGTCTCCTCATCCAGTCTCCTTTCGAATGGCTAGGTCAGCACCTGGGCGTTGGACGGAGGGCAGCTAGCTAGGGGGCGGGAGTTCTTTCTGAGGAGGCTGGCAGGTGGAATGCTGCCCCGTGGCTGCGGTGGGCAGTGGGGGTAGAGACCAAAATAGTCTGCTAAGCGCTAAGGCTTAGGATCTGTGCAAGGGGATTCTTGGAAGCGCCACAGAAGAAGAGCCCCATCTGCACGTCTCTGCAGCTCTGTTCCCCCTGCACAAACCTTGGATGGGTGCCAGGAGGGAGAAAGGGTGGGAAGGAGTATATTTGCTCCTTCCTCCCCTATGTGGGTTAGCTTCTTCCAAAGAGATCCATCGAGGACATGGAACACAGAGGCCGAGCGGCCTGGTGGACACCAGGAGAGGGTGTGCTGTGCAACCGGGGTAGGGTAGGAAGGGCTAGACCTGCCTGACCATGGTGGATGCAAAGGGGGCACTGAACAGGTTTGTGGGCCTGGGGCAAGGCGGTGAGCTGCAGGGCTTCACCATCATCCAGGAAGCCTCCATAAACGCCGCTGCAAATCCTTTACAACCCCTCTGGTTTTTGCCTTGGGAGAAAATTCTAGAAGCAGAACCCTTAGCTCAGAAGACATGAGCGTGTTTGGCTTGGAGATGTGGAAACTCATGGACACGCCATGCCCTGGCGACCAGGATGCAGGTCTTGTGGCCTCTCTGCTTCCATGGTGATGTCTTGCCTTCTGTGTTTGGTGAAAATACATCTCATTAAGCGTGTGTCCGCAGGTCCTTCCTCCCTACTTTGCCATTAAATGCCTGTGACTGTACACGGTGATGTATCTTGTGGGGTCTTAGTGTCTGATTGTGAAAATTCTCAAACTCACCTGGGTACGGATTTGCAGAACTCATGGAAAAGCTGCATTCAAGCCAAACAAGAATTAATAAGCGGGGACTGAGTGAGCTGAGGATCGTGAGTCTACCTTTGTGACTCTTGTTTGAAACCTTGCTGGTTCTTTAATGTTTCTTCTTCCAGATCGAGGGAAACGGTATCTGAAAATATCCATGATCTACAGAAATGTGATGAAACATTTCTGTGTGAACAAATGGGAGCATTTAACTTCTCTCCCTCCCTGAACCCTCCATCATTCAGGAACTCTCAGGGAGAATTCTTTCTTCCAAGGTACTTAGGATTATTGGCGTAAGTTCAGCACAAGCGCCTTTTTCTTGTAACAGGACACCGCTGGAAACATTGGTTATTTTACCAAGAGATTGAGTGAAATGTCCAATTTGAGAGTAACGTGTATAGACTCGGATAACGACCAGACAATTTTCAGGAATTAAGGGTGACTTTGTGGAGCCCCTTGGCAATAGCGGCTTCCCACCTCGATGACGCAGTGCCGAGGAGCCTTGCCAGATGAGTAGGGAATGTTACTTGTTGGAAGGTATGGGAACCTCAGGATATTTGGGGGACCTTGAGAAGAGGAATCCACCCAAATCGACAGGTATCGCAGTCAAGTCTGATGGGAGTATTGCGCTTGGCTTTGGCCTGGACGCACTACTGAAAGTTCACTCTAGAGATTCCTCATGAAAAGTTTCAGCACAGCAGGGTTTCAAAATCTGTATGGAACGGTCCGTCACTATGCCTGCCAGGCTTAGTTAGAATAGATGCTAAGAAACCAAGTGTGCTTGTGGCTGCCTTCTTGCATCTAAGAAACCATCCCAAATCCATTGAACTGAAATCCATCACCCATGTGGACTGGCATCCGCTGCCACCACCGCCAGGTGTTTCTGTGCCTCCAATGGGTCCCGTGAAGCTCTGAATCTATTTAGTTCACAATCCGGTCTGGGGACCTCACTTTGGAGGCTGGCAGTGTTTTCTGATTGGGAAAATCCTATCATAACTATACCCCAAATCGTCCCAGAATCCTCTAGAAGCTGGTTGTTGGAGGGCTTGCCCTTTGGGTCAGTAGCATAATCTCTGGTCAGGAGTGAAACAACTTCAATCTCCAAGGTATAGGTTATATTCATATTGGGTGGTGATTAGTTGTTGCTTTTTTTATTTCTTTTTTTTGAGTTCCAGGGTCCATGAGAGGCATGCCTTAGAAAGGAAAGACCGGAGGCTCCTTTCAGCCAAATAGAGTTGTGAAAAAAGAAAGGAAGCAAGACTAACAGAGTCACTCACGTAGAGTAGAAAAGACATTGAGGAGGTAGAGTAGATGCATATCTCCTATGGGAGTTGTGTGTCCTTGAAGTGACGGAGTAGGTGAATGAGAACCATGTCAAAGGTGAAAGACGATTCCAGGAGAAGTAAGCATCTCTAGGACGGTCATGCAAAATGCAGTTGAAATAGGGTTTATGCAGATTTTCTGTTTTGGTTCTGGGAGCAGCAGGAACTTTATTTAGACTCCTATCACTAGTTGCACATGGTGATGGACCTCTGGGCCATCTCCTGGCCCATATCCTCCTGCTTGGGTCTGGCAAAGATATCAAGGAACTCCCGGTAGCAAATTGACCATGTGTGTATGATTTGAAGGTCTGCCAGCAGCAATGCTGTCTTTCACAGATCGCGGGGCCCTGTGGTTTGGGCATCTTTGAGCTTGTGCTCTCTGCTGGAAGGGAGGGGCACGCTTTCAGTTTTGGGTGACATTGTGTCTTCCCGAGTGCAGGTCCTGAGACCTCAACTAAATGCTCTCCTTGTTTTTACAGGTGGTGCCTCAGGGTTCAGAGGACATGGCCTCATGGGCAGCATCCAAAGGGTCTGGCCTCTGTCTCTTCAGTGCAGATTCAAGTGCAACATGTACAGGAGTGTGACCCCTGCCGTCTCCCTGGTGGATGTACATCACAGTAGTAAGTTGTCTTGGTTTGGAACCTTCCGCCTGAGTTGAGGTTCAGGCCTTGACTTGGGTGTCTTTTTTGCTGGCTTCTGTCTTTCTTCCAGAGGGAAAGATGCCCTCTTATTGTTGATTAAATTGGAGATGTACCCTTAACCAGAATATCTAGAGTTTGCTGCTTGGGGAAAATTACTTGGTGGCACATATGGAGAAGGTTCTGCAGGTCCCTGCCCCATACAAAACATCTTAACTCCAGGTTGCGTCTGTTAGCAGAATCCTGAGTTACTGCAGGGTTATCTTATAAATAGAAATTCTCTCCAAAATAGTGTTTTCTGCCAACACATTCTTTTTAGGGCCAGTAAACTAAAGAATATTGGGCATCTTTACAAATGGATCTCTGAGTGGACGTGCTTTTTTTTTTTTTTTTTTTTTGTAAGAGGGGGAGGTGGGAGAGAGAGAGGTAGACACTGGGCAGGCTCTACATGTTTTGCAGAGCATGACACAGGGCTCGATCTCACAACACTGAGATCATCACCTCAGCCAAAATCAAGAGAGTCAGTAAGAAGGTCACTCACATAGAGTAGAGAAGACATGAGGAGGTAGAGTGTATGCCCATTTCCTGTAGGAATTCCGTATCACTGAAGAATCAGGGTAGATGAGTGAGAACATGTTTCTAATATGAAGATTCTAGGAGAAGTAAGCATCGCTAAGATGGTCATGTGAAATGCAGTTGTAATAGGGTTTCTGCAAGTCTTCTCTTTGGTTTTGGGAGCAGCGGGAAGTTTATTTAGTCTCTTGTCACTAGTTGCCAGTGGTGATTGACGTCTGGGTCACGTTTTGTCCTACACGCTCCTCCTTTCGTCTGGCATAGACATCATGGAACTCCTGGTAGCCAGATTTGGAAGTGGAGGGACTGAGGGAGAGAGAGACCCTTAAGCAGGCTCCACATGCTGTGCAGAGCATGACACATGTCACGGGCTCGATCTGACAACCCTGAGATCAGGACCTGAGCCAAAATCAAGAGTTGGTCCCTTAACTAAAAGAACCCTACAGGCATTCCTGGATGTGCTTTGTGTTTATGGAAGGCAGTGTACATACCCCGTCCTGTTCTATGATCTTCTAAATTAAGGACTATTTCCATATCGGCAGTGGTCTTACACCTTCTCAGGCCAAGAGATAAGTAACTATTTTTGGTGGTAGAGAAAAGCAGTTGGCTACCATATCCTCTCAGAGGGGGAGGTAGCGCTCACTGCCTGACTCTGAACAGCCCAGTTTTATTCCTGTCCTGATACACACAGTTCTTCCAAAACAGCACCTCTGTAAAAGATAAAATTAATTTGCAAGCCCCTGGGTGACACAGTTGGTTAAGCATCTGCCTTTGACTAAGGTCAGGATCCCTGGATCCTGGGGGATCAGGCCCTGCATTGGGTACCCTTCTCAGTGGGAGGCCTGCTTCCTCTCCCTCTTCCCCCCAGCTGACTCCCAACTATTCTTGATCCCTCTCTAGCTCTCTTGATCTCAAATAAGTAAAGGAATACAAGTATTTCTAAGTAAGAAATTAATTTGTAAGTCGTTTCTAATTTATGAGGATAATATTAGTAGAATTAAGGACACATGAGAGGTAGATCCCAAACCATGTGTTTGATGAATCTTGTGGCCATTCATCCTTGCGATCTACATACATCGATAGGTCAGTGTTTTTGTGAACGGACGTCGAGCACCTCGTGCTCTGAGATTCTGAGTTCACCCTCCAGTTGATGTTCTCATGGATCCCAGGCAGTGTTTCTTCCTGGGATCCCACTTCCTACCAAGAGACAGCACCCGTGTCAGTTGTGAGAGCTCGTAAAGGAAAAGTCCCCCGTTCTTACTTGGCACAGTGTGCACGGTTGTGAGACCCCCCCCCCACGCCTGTTCGGGGATCCTGGCCTTTGTGCAAGTACTGATGGATCGGAGCAGATGTGCTTGATTTCTAGCGATTGGTTACTGGAATAGCGCATTGTGCATCCCTCAGCACGGGACCCAGTTGTATGTGTTTGCAGCGTCTGAGTTTGTATCTCAGTGTCACCCTAAGAAATTCCTTGGGAGGTCTTTGCCCAGTGATTTTCGGATGGGAGTGTCCGGGGACGGGTTTCCCCGCGTTGCGCTGGGATCAGGGATTCCTCGGCGTGAGGGTGTCGTTGCTGGCTAAGGAAGAAGGGATACCTGAGCCCATTCCTTTCCTCATCACACCGGGAGGATTTTCTTGTGTGGGAATCCTCCCAGGGCCTTCCCGTGTTGGCTCCGTGAGGAATGGGATTCCCACATGGATCTCACCGGCATTCAGCCGCCGCGATGACGCAGGGGGTCCCGGGAGGTGCCTGCGCCTTCGCTCCCGTGGGAGGGATGACGCGCACTCTGAGATGGTAGCGGGAGCTCAGGCCCGAGCCCCAGTTGAAGCTTCTCCCACCAGGCTACAGCGCTCGTGGTTCTCCCCGTGTGAGTTCTGTGGTGTTGGGAAGGGGCCCACTTCTGGCAGAAGGCTCTGCCTCCGTGACGGGAGACACGGTGTCTCCCCTGTGTGGTTTCTGTGGTGGTGAGAAAGGTGGGCGCTCTGGGTCCAGGCGGGAGCCCAGTGATGACAGACCCAGGTTCCTCTGCTCTGAGTTGTCGGGTGTCTCCAAACGTGAGAGCTGTATCGAACGGCTCTCCCCCGTTGACCGCATCGGTCGGGGTTCCCGCCGGTGTGGATCCTCGGATGCTGGCTCAGGGTGTGTCTGGACTAAATGCTTTCCCCCGAAGGTGGCATTCAACCAGTTTCTGTCTGCGGGAACGTGCCCATGGCCTCGAAGGGATGCGTGTTGCTGCGAGCTCTCGTGCAGCAGTCCCACCACATGGCTTCTACCCCGTGGGAGGTGCTGGGCGTGAATGAGAGCAGAGCTCTCCGAAGGAAGGGTCTCCCACCTTCGTTCCCTCCCTAAAGGGCCTCTCCGGTGGTCTTGCTGTGTACCGAGGTGAGCACTGCCCTGCAATTGTTTGCCCCATGCGTGTCATGTCTCCTTTCCTCGGAAGGGTGAGTTCTCTCGTGTCTCCCGAGGGGAGAGCCCCGAGTCAAGGCTCTCCCACCCTGGGGAGAGGTGTGTGGTGCGATCCAGGATGCACGAGCCCTGATGTCCTTGGCACCGGGGACACGTGGCCGAAGGCTCTTCCACATTGTCAGTAAATACAAGGTGTGTCTTCCCCGGACGCGACACACATGGAGCGAGGTGAGGGACGTGAGACATCTCCCTCCTGGGCCCCAGCATTGGCCGGGTTCCTGGGCAGTGTGAACCCTCTGCTCATGGCCAGAACAGGAGGGGCTGTGGAAGGATTGCTCCCTCATGTCCCTCCCTTCCCGCCTCAACGTACGCATTGCAGCCCGTTCCTTCAGGAACGGTCTCTGCGTCTACCTCTGCAAGCCGCTTGCAGTCGGGTGCCGTGTGCCTTTCCCGAATTCAGATAGATCTCTCTACACGGTAGCCTCACCCACCACGTCAACTGCTGCTTCAATTTTCGATGTTTCCGTTTCAAAGACTATATACCTGTGAGTCGTGTTGAAGGCAGTGACTTTTCCAGACACTCGGGCGGTGGCTCGCCCTGAGGCCCATTTCAGCCGAGAAATGAAACTCTTCCGATTTCTGGTGGGACAGCCCGTATGCTCGGGGTCTTGGAAGACAGGAGCGTGTGGGGAATGCTTAGCGTAGCCCATGTCCAGCTGTGGTGTGGAAGGCCAGGGTTCATGACCCTGAAGCCTCCCGTTGACTTGCAGAGAAGCAGACCTTTGAGATGCCCCCGTGCGGGTATCCCTTCATCCTTTCTGATAGGGAACTTATCGCCGTGAGCTCCTGGGTCTTCTACAGACAGAATGCGTCACGGAACACTAGGCGAAAAAGTCCTGAAGGGCTGTATGGGGACTACCAGAACAGAACGAAAGAAGGACAGATGGGGAGGGAGGAAGGAATACAAAGAACAAAAAGGTTCTGCAGGGGAGGAAGGGAGGGAGGGCGGGTGGGCGGGCGGGCGGGCGGCCTTGAAAAAGGGAGAAGAGAACCTGGTAGAGAGGCATTAGGGGAAAGAAGAATTTTGAAAGTTGTGAGACAAACATCTGAGAGTGAAGGTTTGAGCTTGATGACAAAGGGAAGGAATGGAGTCCTCTACTCAGGAGCAGAAACCTGTTCTAGGGTCTTGGTGAGGAGACCCTATGGACCAGACAAAGATGCGAGAAAAAGAAGGTGAGGACGGGATGCTGGGGCGTTGCAGATGGGCAAACTCGACCACGTCGAGGACGGAAAGAGGTGCCGTGTGAGGGTTTCAGTGCAAGAATCACAGAAGTGTCCTGTCCTCGGAGGACACGGAACGTGCAGTGGGTTAGGTGGATGGAGTCGGAAGAGTTGACAGACATGGGCCCGTGTGGCAGGGTTGTTTCCACAGGAGCCCTACGAGAGACAGGACCGATGTAGGAAAGACGTCAGCGTTCAAGACCGATGGTCAGGAAAGAAGTCTGGAGACGGCTTTGCTGGCAGGAGGTGATTTTTATTAAAGCACAGGGACACGGCCCGTGGGTAGAAAGGGTTGCTTGCTGGGGTGGTGACGGGAGGCTGACTCTCTGGGATGGCACTGGGGGAGGTCAGGCCAAAGGGAGGTTTTGCAAGAACGTTGCAGGAGGACAGAGGACACTCAGGATACCGGAGGCTTTGCTCTTGTCAAGGGAAGGTGGTTTTTCCTCCTAGGAAGGCATTAATTGAGAGATGGTGGGGGGCTTCCGGGAGGAATGTTGCCTTCCTCCTCTCACAGGTCCTTCTCAAGGGACTGCAGGTTGGAAAAGAAACTCTTGTCTTACGGACATTTCCTTCGGCCTCAGCCTCCCTCAGTGTCGTGGAGGGGAGGGAGATGTCAGGGCTTCAGGAAACGGAGATCCGGGTCTCTGGAAGGTCGCTAGCCTCTGGTTAAGCAAGCCTCTTCATGCAGAATCACGGGGACGTTGACAAAGCGAGGGAGACTCCGGTCTTGCCGGGTTTGGATCTCCATCGGTGGAGAATCTGTTTTGTCCCTTTCCGTAGCTATTGGGCCGTCAGAGCGCCTTGAGGAATGTCCCCCGTTATCACAGGTTGGGGGGCGGTGTGGCGTGCCACCTCCTGCTTGGTGCTCAGCTAGCCTTCTCCTCCCTCCTCGTGTGCCCCTGACCAGTGTAGAGCCTTGCGTGGGTAAGGTCGTTGAAGGAGGATGGTCTCATCTTCTGTAACTTCTTCCTGCTGAATAGGGGCGTAGAGCTGTCCCTACCCGTGGGTCATTCCTGGTCAGCTGGGGGAGGCCTCTGTTGTCAGAGCTGTAAAAGGAAGAGGCCGCGGAGTGCAGGGGAGAAGTTGTGACTGGATCTTCCTGAGCGGAAAGGACCATCTGTCCTCTGAACGTTCCTGCAGTGAAGGGTTCCTGGCACCACCTGCAGAGACGGGGCGGGGGTTGGGAAACAACACAACAGGGTTAGAAGAAGAGAGACCCGTGAAGGGTCCTTTGATAGTGGGTGAGAACCCTCCCCCAGGCCAAGAGTTGAGCCAGTCCTTAAAGAGAGGGATCCTTGGAAGTGCGGATTGGAGCAGTGGTGTCTGTCTGTGTGTGTGTGTGTGTTAGGAACCCAGAAGTCTCTTTGTGATCGTGAGGAATGTACGC
The DNA here is from genome assembly GCF_963455335.1 of Martes martes. Taxonomy (NCBI): domain Eukaryota; kingdom Metazoa; phylum Chordata; class Mammalia; order Carnivora; family Mustelidae; genus Martes; species Martes martes. Next base: position 88,974,524 of record NC_137902.1, on the reverse strand, counting down.
CCAGCATTGTGTGTTTCGACGGGCCCAGGCTCCACCTTGTGCAGCAGTGACAACATCCGAAGCCTTTGTGTTTTGTAGCACAGCTCTGTGCGTTGGGATCATTCCCGTATCTATCATTGAGAAATCCTGTTTGGGGTGACACGTAGGGCCTTGACTGTGGACTGGGTAAGGTGTTCCCCATGCCCCACGACGTCCTCCATTCCCAAAGAGGGGCAAAGATGGATGCTCGGTGGCCACGTCAGTGGAACGGAGCCCACGTGCACCGTTGTTTGAAAGGGGGAAGGTCGGCTGGGTCGGGGATGGTTCTCATAAGGCGGCCGTGCCTTTGGCCCACCCCAAGTGTCCGGTGGCCTCCGGAGCTTGGGGAAGCCATGGGCCCAGGTTCGAGCTTCATGGCCATTGGGTCCCAGCTAGGGGCCCTTATCTAATCCCGAGTCTCCTTGAACCGCAGTCAGGCTTTCAAGGGCTCCTCCCTCGGGCTGGGAGGGCCGTTTCAGGCCCATATTGGGTTGGCGGGTTATGGCTTGGGAAGAAGAGCCTTTTCTGTCAATTGCTTCACGGGCGAAGAGGACGGGGAAGGCCTGTCGGAGCCCGGATAAATACTTGGGTGATTTTTTTGCCAATTAGAACCAACGGGTGGGCCCTAGGATCTCTGCTGTGGGGGCAGCCATGTTTGCTGACAGGCTTTGGCCTCAGCGGTCTGAGTTCGACTGATGACAGCGTCCCTGGTTCTTCTTACCCCCTTTCCATGAAACTGTTGCCGTTGCTAAAGCACCTGTCCTCTGCACTTTGGGAGGGGCATCTTCAGTCGGGTGGACCTAAGACCCTTTCCGGAGTTAGGAGCCATGGGCGTGGAGGGGTCGGGTGCAGGCCTGAGGGTCGCTGGGTTTCAAGTTGGGCTGCGTTCGGGGGTTAGTTCGGGCGTATCTGGGAGCGTGAGGTGGTACTTGATAAATCGGCCTCCCGTCATGGTTCGGCGGCCTTTGTTCTCTGTGACGCTCTGGAGCTGATGCCAAGTCCTTAGAGTCAGGGGCCATCCCCGTAGCAACTGGGAGGTTCCTTTGCCCAGGAGGGCCGTTGGATGCTTAGCCGAAGCCTTTGTTTGCCATCGTACCTGAATAGGGGGGGCTTCTTGCATCAGTAGGACTGGGAGGGAAGAAACCATTCCAGGAAGCCCTTTGGATTGGAGGTCGCGCCGGCAGATCCTCGTTAGGAGGAGTCGCTGGTAAGTGGGAGCAAACTTGTCCGGGAGATCAGGGCACCCCAAGTGCACCCTCCACTCCGGTTAGAGAGCGGGGTCCTTGATTGGCTCTGTAAGTCCCCAGAGAACGCTGTGGAGTGGTGTATGTTCTCTGGCTTTGAGGGAAAGAGTTCCTCACCCCAGCCCCATCCACTTGGTCTAGGTGCTCGTTGAGTTCTACAGTCGTGGGGGAATCAATGGCATGTTCCAGTTGCGGAAGGAACCCTGAGCCCGTGGGGTCTCGGTATTATGCGCACAGAATAAGAAGCAAGGGGACTGCCTGTCCACGAGCTAATGTGGAAATGTTTCTGAAGGTGAGCTCAGGTCGTCTGGCTTAGTTGAGCAACACCTACGGAAAGGCCACCAGAGTGAGACGTGAGCGTCCACAAAGGCGCGTTCTTGAAACGTACTTTTCCTCTTCCAGAGAACACTCTCCTCCAGAGATAGCCAACTCAGGGCTCATGTCCTTGGCGAGCAAGCCCCGCTTTAACCCACGTGGCCCAGTTCCCGACTTGAGCTCAGCAAGCCTAGTGATCGATCCCGAGTGACGGCTTAGAATCTGCATCCCTGGGACTTTTCCGAGGAATCTGTAACCGTCGTCTCTCTAGGCCAGAAGCCAAGGGAAGGGCTTGCCATCAGACGTGCCTGCCATACCTGTGGATTTGGGCAGGTTCCTTTTCCTGAGGTGCCTGATAGATCCTGAGGTCCCTGCACCTGCCAGGAAGTGACACCCTATCTGCTCCTGGTGAGGCGGTGGGTCGTCTGGAGGCAAGGGGTCAGGCCAGCCTTCCCGAGGGGCTTGATGGCCGCCGGCGTTCCGAAAGGCAGCCTCAGGCCCTGAAAGGCCTTTGGTCCCGTCTGGGTCTCTGCCTAGCTGTCTCCATAGGACAGTCCCATCCAAGCCTTGGTCAGATCACCCATGTTTCCAGGGATGCCCCGTTCCAAGCAGAAGAGAGTCTTATGGAACATCGGGAGATGGTGAGGGTTGCCATGGGAGATGAAGTGCTTCCCGAGACCTTTGGACTCGGAGGGCTCAGGTAGAGTGAAACGTGCCACGCTTTCACGTGCTGCCAAAGGAATGTTGGGTCCCATTCCTGTACGTCCTAGATGTGTAGCATTGCCGTCCTTGAGGCCCAAGTTTTCCGCGAGGTGCAGCGTGGTGCTTGGGGCCCCGGTTCCTCTGCCGTGGTGTCTGGGTGCTGCGGAGTTGGAGCTCAGGTGAGGGACAGCCTCTCCTCCCTACACCGACTGCAGCTGCCAAACACCCAGGCTGAGCGGGGCCCGTTCTGTGGGGCCGCTGCCAGTGTCGAGCCCAGCATTGGTCACGGTCGTGTGCGTGGAAGCGACAGGGGCGGTTCAGGGGCGGCCCCCTAGGGGAATCCAGCAGGGGTGGCCGCTGCCCCTCGAGTCGATGGCAGGGTGGTCAAGGGGCCCTGGCAGTGCCGCTTCATCCCGCCCGTGTCATGCTCTGCATGGTTGCTGGGGACTGGAGGGGACAGCGGGAGGAGGAGCAGCCCCTGCGGCCGACAGGGGAGACGACGGGAAGGCTGCTGTCCCGCCCAGTCCCAGGTGGGCCCAGTCTCACCAGACAACGGCCTGTTGTAGGCCCAGATGGTAGCCTCGTGCTCCGAGAGTCAGTCCTCAGCAGGACCTGGGCAGCCAACTCTGGGTGTGGCGGCCGACCCAGAGGGTCCTCTTGTGTCGTCCTCGGGTGGGCGAGGGTCCTCTTGCCTTGCCTCGTCGTCTTCTGGTGGGCTGCCCAGAAGTCTTCTCTTTGGCCTACGGAGTTCAGGTGTAAGAGAGCCGATCCCGCAGGCGTGTTTCCTCGTATGTTCACGCCGAATTCTCGTCCGGGCCCAAATCGGAGCCGCAAGTGGTGCCCCAGGGCCCTCCTGGCTCCCTTTTTCTGAGCAGCCCAGGAGACTCTGGTGCCTCGGGGTCGTGGGCAGACTGTCCTGTGGCACAGCTGTGGAGAGAACAGGAGGAGTGGTGTGAGATAGCAAGTGGCGTGTGGCCTGGGGCAGGTCTTACCTTCTGAGGTGTTGAGGTCGAGATCTGCCTGTAGGCCCCATGTGTGACCTGAAGAAAGGGAAGTTTCCCATGGGCCCCCTGGGGCTGAATGAAGGCTCCACTGCCAGGGTCACTCAGGCCCCTTCCCTGACCGTCCTCCTCCGTGACGGCGGGGTCCCCCTCCTGCTGGGCTGTGCCCTTCCCCAGCCTCTCTGAGAGCCCTCGACATGCCCTTCTCTGTGGGAGAAGCCTTTGCCCACACGAGTGTCGCAGGTGGCGTGGCAGAGACGACGTGCTCCCGACGCCCACGGGACGTGAGTTTGCACAGTCCACCGGCTGTGGGCCCGTGGTGGGCGAGGTGGGAGCAGGCCGGGTGGCCTTTCCCTGGTGGGTCTTCCCTGCCGCCAGAGGGCTCGAGGAGAGTCTCTAGAATATGCAACTCACATAGCGAAATGGTGCCACGAGGGGACCCGCTACCTCCGACGAGGCGTCTTGGAGGCTCGGGGACTGGAGGTGTGGGTCCGATCCCACGGGAGTGGCCGGCAGCCATGACTCAGCTGGAGACCGGGGCCGACTCCGTGCCCACAGGGATGCAGCGCCGGGAGGGGTGAGCTGTCCTGCTCCTGCGAGCCCGGGGGCCTGTCTTGTTTGCTCAGTTCTCAGGTGCGTGAAGTGGGAGAGGAGGCCACCCCGCCTCGGTCTCTTCCCGACTAGTGCCGCTCGGGAGCAAGCCGTCTGCTGACTTTTGCAGGGTGGGAGGGCAAGGCTTGGGTGGTGCAGTGTGAGGCGCTCAATGGGGCGTGGAGCCCTGAGGCAGAAGGGCACCGTGCCTGGGCTGCCTGGGGTCCAGTCCCTCCAGGCAGCCAGTGCCCTCCCTCCGAGATCAGTAGCTCCTGGACGGCAGCGCCCAGCCACCGCAGGGAGGCGCACGGATCAGGTGGAGGTTCTCCGTGGGATGTTCTCTGGGCTTCCTCGTGCCTGCAGGGGCTGGGACCTACCTCTCCTCCCCTCGTTGCGGTCAGAGGGTAGGGCAGCGCCCCGGGTTTTGTGTGGATTCCCGAGCTGCCCACAGCAAAGTCGGGGCAACGAGGGGAACACGTGTCCATGTCCGCCTGCCCCTTTTCCTGCCCAACTCACCCCGTTCCCAAGTCCTCCTCTTCTTATGCTTCCCTTGTTGTCTCTGCCAAGTCCACAGAAGGGAAGCTTCTTGAGAGCTGAGAGCAAGAGCAGAACGGGACATGAGCACAGATTCCCCGGCCGCAGAGAGCCAGGTGGGGACACCCAGGCCCAGCCTCCCTTGCTGAGGCCCCTCCAGCAGGGTGAGCCGTGCCCTGCCGACTCCCGGCCCTCCTCCCTGCTCTGCTGCCCGGGACTGCCTCCCAGACGCAGCGGCGAGGGGTCAGGGTGGTGCTCGGAAGAGGGTGAGGAGGGCTGCCCAGGGATTTCATGCAGCAGTCCCGACGCGAAGCCTGAGTGCCTGGCGGACACTAGGGCCTCCAGGGTGGGTGTCCTCAAAGCAGGGAAAGGGGAAGGAGCTGGGAGGAGGCGCTATGGACAGAGGAGAGAGGAAGCCCAAGAGATAGAGGTGGAAGGGCCTTACAGGCGCAGTGTGGCTCGTTCCGTCGGAATCGTCGTCTTCCGTGGACGACTCCTCCGGGTCAGAGAGCAGCGAGGATGCTGGCGTGGCCGAGAGAGAGGACAAAGGGCAGTTAGTGCAGCTGACGACCTCTGGCCTGTTGCTCTGGGGACGCTGGGCTCTGCCCTCCGTGGGGTGGGTCCCTAGCTCTGAGTCCTCCCTGGCCTCGGTCGCTTGATGTCCACAGGGTGCAGGTGGGTCTCTGGTTGCCCGCCTGCTCTTCGCACCTCCGCTTCTCTCCAAGCCCCGGAAGCCCGTCTGTGTGACCCTCTCCCCCCCGGAGGCCGTCACTGTCCCTAAGACGGCCTCTGGGGGACTTGGCCTTCGTCGGTCCTTGTTGCTGTCCCTCCCTGCTCCCCTTCCTCCTCCTCCTCCTCCCCTGGAGATGCTCCGTGTCCTTCCCCCCTGCCAAGCTCCCCCAGTCCTATTGTTGTCCCAGAGGGGGCAGCCAAGGAAAGAGAGGAGATATCCTGGCTCCCCCGGAATCAAGCCCCTGATCCCTGTGTGCTGGGAGCAGCCGTCATGGTTCTGGGATTGCTGGGGGAAGTGCAGGGAGAGATGGCCCACCACCTCCCCACGGCCCATGTCTGCCCAGGGACTGAGATGACCTTCCCAGGGACGTGGTTCAGGCTAATCTGACGCCCTCTGTTTCCTTAAGGGTTACAGAGGTTGAGTGGAGACGGGCGCACAGGAAATTCTCCAGGCGCCCTCAGCTGTTCGGGGCAGCCCTGGAAAATGTCCAGCGGGGTGGTTGGTCCCTGAAACCCAGGATTCCTGCCCGTGCTCCTGCGGAGGCTTGCAGGGAACGGACGGGGTAGGGGTGTGTGTAGGGCCCTGGGCAGGCCTGAGGAACGTTTGCCGTTGGGGCATGCCTCGGGAGTGGGGAGCGTGGCCAGGGCTGTGTGCCGGAGAGGTGGGTTTGTGAGAGGAGCCGTGACTCCCTGGCCCTGCTCCCGAGAGGCTCTGTGCTATGCCTCGACGACAGCTGGTGAGGGGTAGAGTGGACCCGGGGCAGCCAGTGGGTGAAGCAGGTCCAGCAGCCCCTTCACACAGGCCTGGGGTACCCGGGCCCGCGACAGGGCGTCTCGAGGGCGGCTGCATGGGGGCGTCCTTCCCTTGGGGACACGTCCGCAGGTCAGATTCGGCTGGGGCGTGAAGGCTGGCCGAAGCTACGGGGCACGGGAGCCTGGGTAGTGAAGCCAGGGGAAGTACGCTTGCAGTTGTGCAGCTCTGGGAGTCCCCTGGAAGGTCCAGCAGCTTGGAGAGGACCAGGACGGGTTGGTCGTGGAGGGCATGAGGGAGAGAGTTTAGACCTGTCTTCCACCTCCTGGCTCACACCCGAACGCAGTGTCCTGCTTCTCTTGCCCAGGAGAGGGTGGTTGGGGCCGCCAAGTCCTGAGCATGACCAGGTCTGGGCCCGTGCCGAGAAAGATCCAGAATCTCTTGTGCAGCATTCCCGAGAGGCCATGAGCCAAGAGACCAAGCTTTGACACGTGGCAACGGCCAAGGGAGGCACGGGCAGCTTTGACGGGAAAGATCGTTCAAGTTGCCGCGCAAGGAGTCGAGTGGTGATGACAAACCCATCCTACCCGAAAGGCCCGTGGACACAGTGTCTGTTCTTTTCGTTCAGAAACCGTGAAACGAGCAAATCCTGCCTGTTGCCAAAGCACCCCTTTCCTTGGTGGTTTGTTACCGACCTGCTTCACTCTCCAGAGCGGCAGGGGCCACCCCATGTTCCCGGGAGCCCTGTCCCACTGTTCCCGTCCTCTGTGCCGTTCCCTACCTGAAGAAGAGGCTTCGTCCTCACTGTCGGAGTCGTCGCAGCTCTCAACACGCAGATCTGTCAGAACTGAAAGAGGAGCAAGGCTGTTAGGAGGGACACTGCCTCACCCCTTCATCCCAGGTGCGCTGGGATGTCTCTGGGCCGTGCGGCATCTGCCTGACCCTTTTGCTGCCCCGTCAGAGGTTCACGGGGCTGGTGGAGCCGGAGCCCTTGGAGGAGACGGGGATTGGAGTTTCATCCCTTCTGATGAGACCAGGATGCTGCAGCAGTCACCTCAGTGTCCGTTCTGCGTGCCCATGACCGCTGTCCCCTCCCATGCCACCACCTAAACCTCCCGTCGTTATGGGACTCTTGACGTGTGGCTAGCGGGAGTGAGCAACCGGACGTTTTCGTGTCCTTGGCGATTTCCGTGGACTACATTGAGATCATAAGTGACTGTGCACCATGGATACTAGCCAGACTCTTTCCTGGATCGCTCAGCACTAGAAACCCACCAGGAGCGAGAGACAAGGCCCGGTCTCCCGCGTGTGTCTCGGGCGTCCGTGGCTGGCCCGACAGGGCCGTTGATAGGGAAGACGTTCCCGGGCTCACGCCCACCCACCAGGCACTGCGGGAGGTCTTTGGACCCTAAGAGATTAAGGCGAAGCCCCAGTTCCTAGAATGAATGGGGAACAGATTCCGTGCAGCGCTGACCCAAAGCTCAATGTGATGTTCTCGGAACAGAGAAGCTGCTAGAATAGGTAATGGAACCCCAAAGGAACCCAACGAGCCAGAACGTCTCTGAATGTGAAGAAGTAGGTGGTGGGTCCCTAGGAGCTGACCTTCCAATACCGTGGATCCCTCCCCTGAGCCAGCAGGATGGTGCTGGCATACAAATAGGCAGGGGCACCCGGGAGCGAAGTAGAAATGCCCAAAGAAAGGCGCTCATGGTGGCATCACGATGCTTGACAGGAGGACCGCCTAGAAAAAGCATCCTCTTCTGACGCAGCGAACAGAATGAAAAGGCAGCCCACAGACTGGAGACACCGTTTGCAGTCCTTATTTCAGGACAGGTGTGCTCACTGACGAAAACGAAGAACAACAAAGAAAACCAACCAAGCAAAGGTAGACCGGGATTTCACCCGCCGAAAGAACCGAGAAAAAGGCTGCAGTAGTCTGTGCCGCGAAGGGAACGAATGACTCGGCCGGTCAAACAGACGTCGTCTGAAAAGATGCTCGACGTGAGGCATCGTGAGGGCGATGCAGATCCAAAGGACGCGGAGCTGTGGCATTGTCTGTTAGGGTAGCGAGGACCCAACCCAGGAACTCAAACCCCAAACCCATGCTGGAAGGATGCAGGAAATTGGAGGCTTTGTATGCAATTCGTGGGATGCAGAACGGTGCAACTCCCCCCCAAAGCCTGTTGAGTGTCCTCAGAGAGCGGCGCAAGGTACTCACTCCCGTGGACGCGGCACATGCGAGTGAGGACAAGAGATGTCGGAAAATCAGGTTCTGTTCAAAGACGCGTTTCTCACGAGAGGAAGTCCTGTTTGCTGCCAAAGAACCCTGAAACCCTGATTTGGCTCTGTTTCCATTCCCAGGCACTGAACTCCCTGCACTTGGCTATCGGCCCAACCCTTCCGAATCAGACGAGGCCCTCTTGCACGGGCAGATGCCCGCGAAACGTGCGGTGATTGTCCTGTCACACCCGTTGAGGTTTGAGGTTCTCTTTCGCCACGTTGCAACGCACAGAGCACCCTTCGTTCCTGCACGGAGGGGGCCCAGGTCCCCCCGGTGATGCTCAGTCCCTGAAGACGACCTCATTCCCCCTTCGATGAGACACCTTGTGGGCCCACCTCCAAGAGCCCCAGCTAGGACCAGTGGTGGGTGTGTGCTTTCCCCTGGGAGAAGGCCAGTCGCCTTCTTAGACACAGTATCTGCAGGGAAATGGGAGATCTCCGTGGAGAAACATGGAGTGAATTGGCCCCATCTGTTCCTGGCCACTGCTCCGTCGTCAGGGTCCTCCCCGAACGGGCTGTTGCACGAGGCTGCCCCGGGAAGCGGCCGGCAGAAGGGAGGAGTGTGTCGCAGCACGCAGTGCTTCCGATGAGGTTGGGAAGACGCACCGTGGGGCCTCCGATGCAGAGACGTGTGTGTGAGTGAAGTGGCACGCGGGGGGGGACTGTGACCATTCCTGCCCGAGACCTACCGTGACGGGAGGGACCCGTGGACACTGATTCAGTAACAGGGCTTGGAGAAGACACACTTGTGTCTTTGGGGCACAGACCCACCCCCCCTTCCTAGTTAGCAACGGGATTTGTTTTCTAGGGGAATTGATGTGTAAAGTGCAAGGAACGAACACCTCTTTCAGTCGTAGGTGTTGAAGAGTTTTCACGTGAATGGACGTTCGTGACGTGACGGTGATGGGAAACGTCCCTGAGAAGGTGGACACCATTCATCGCCATGTCGAGGGGACGAGACACGTTCGAGAACATAGCAGTCACCCACCTGACACACTACACCGACCCTGAGCATCACAGCGCATGCATTCCCGTGGAAACACACCCCCTGCCCAGCACCCAATGCTACAGCACCTAAGAACAGCACGGTAGCTTCCGGGGGCAGGGTCACGAGTCCTGGGGTCTCGGTCCCGAACATGACCCTTCGTCTCGTGGCAGCGGGATCTGGATTCTGGGTGGCCCTCAAGATGGAGCCTGCAAGGAAGCCCCACCTTGCCCATGGTCCAGGTTGCTCCAAACCAATGAGTGACTCTAGAGGACAGCATACTTACCACTCTTCCTTTCCAGCAGGGCCACCTGCGATTTCAGAAAAGAAAACATGATGACCATCAAGTCATGCCTCGTCCTGTGGGCACAGCTCTTTTGTTCCCTTGGTGAGGGGCAGGGTCATGGGCAGTGATATGGAATCCACCTAGAGATTGCATGCCCTGGGTCCACTGGGTGGCAAGGCGGTGTCAGTAGTCCCCGTGAAAAAGCTCACGACCCTGTGGAGTGTAACCGAACCTGCTGTTTCCTGCAGGGTCTTGGGATTGGGGTGTCCATGGGTAACAGGCGCTCCCTCAGTAATCTCCCCACCAAGGACCTTGTACGTGCTGAGGTGTTGGGATCTGATTTCGAGCATGAGAGAAACAAGGGATGCTGTACCTCACCTGAAGAAAGGCTCACTTACCAGCTTGGTGAACAATGGGTCCTCTCCCTCTGTGCTGTCCACGTCCAGGCCATCGCACAGGCTAGCCAGGGGATCTAGGTAGATACACACAGAGGGTGTCGGGACCCCGACGGGGCCCTTCGGGAATCGCTCAGGGAGCTTTGCTTGGCGTGCACGTGCGGCCAAGTGAGTGGAGGTGGGGAGCTCCTCAGTATGGACTGAGCTGCAGTTGGCCCTTCCTGGATGGAGGAGGAAAGGTCCTGGAGAGGAGCAGGGACGTGAATAGAAACTCTGCCTCCTCTTGGAGCTACAGGGCCTGGAGCAGCTGTGAAACGGTCCATCTCCAGGGCACACCTACTGCCTGCACCGAGACCTGCACCACCTAAGAGCAGCGGAGTCGTTTCCGGGGACAGGGCCGTGAGGCCACGGGTCTTTCCCCAGGAAATCCCGTTCTGTTACTCCGACCCTGCTTCTCCGTCCCGCAGGACCTGGAATCAGGGTGGTTCTCATCGTGGGGCCTGCGAGGCAGCCCCACCTTTCCCCTTTTCCAGGTGGTTGCACACAAGGGAGTGACTCTAGAGTACAGAGTACTTACCGCCGTCCCCTTCCAGCAGGGACACCTGTGATTTCAGAAAAGAAAACAGTATGAGCATCAAATCAGGCTTTGTCCTGTTTGCGTGGCTCTTTTGTTCCCTGGGGGATGGGAGAAAACCAGACGGGGAAGGGTGCTAGAGGCCCGTGAGCCCCAAAGTACGAAGAGAGCAAAATGAGTCCTGACCAATGCGCCCAGTCTTCCTACAGGTCCCCCGTTCCGGGTCCCCCTGGACAAAACAGGTGGCAAGGAGGAATAGGTGCTCCCCGTCCCAAAGCTCCCTGCCCTCCAGATGGTCGGTGACCTGCTGTGGTTGTCCCCGCCCCCCCCCCCCGCAATGCCTTCGGGATGAGGTGTCCTTTGGTAACACATTCTCACTCCAACTTCTCCCTACCCTGTCAGTTGTGCATGCTGAGATTTTTGTATGGGACCTTGATTAAAAAAGCCAGAAGACTTTTGTGTCTCCCACAAAGAAAGGCCAACGTACCACCCTGGTGAAAAAGGGGGCGTCTTCCTCCGTCGTTCCTGTCGAACGTTCACGCGCCTGTCCGTCCGGCGAGGCTAGGGAGACACACACAGAACGGTCAGTCCACCGGCGGGGCTCGGCAGGAAGCGCTCCGGGAGTTTAGCGTGGCGTGGGCGTGCACGGGAGTGTGTGGCGACGTTGGGTTACAGGGGTATGGACTGAGCAAGCTGCTGCTGCATCGAGAGAGGTCAGGGCAAGGAGCAGGAACGGAGAGAGAAACGTTGACTCTGAACTTGGGCTGCAGGGAATGGCATCAGGGTGAGCTCTTGCGTCCGAAAGAGGGCAAACGCTAAGATGCACGCTCCGTTGTACTGACAGGCAAGTTCCTGCAACCGGAGACTGTGTCGTGGTCATCGTCAAGACCGTTTCGTGGCCAGGACCGACCTATGCCGCTCCTACCTCTCTCTCACCTCTTCCGAGGAGATTGTATTTCTTCAGAAGAACACTGTGTGGCAGGGTTGCATTCAATGCAAGCACAAGTACCCTAGAGGTTTCTATTTGTTCCTGAGTCCTGCCTGGTCAGGAAAGCCAAAGACACAGGATTTCGACGTTCTGACTTCTGTGCATTCCCACAGAGTCCCCATCCACAGAGTGCTGATTCTTCCCAGTCTCCCTTTCCTGTGGCGTGTGGGCGTGTCCTTCGAGTCCGCGGCACCCAGTTTCCCGGGACACCCCCTCCCCCCCCATCAGGAACCGTCAAGTTGATGAGAGAGCGGAGGCCAGGCGAGAGAAGGGCACTCTCTAACCTGGCCGTGTAGCAGATTGTCAGGAGGTGTGATCGGGCCCCAAGCTCATGAGGAAGCTTTCCTGGCAGTTGGCATTTGCCAGTGAGCCTTCCCTCTGTGCATTCAAGGTGTGAGCGTTTTTGTAAGGCTGGTGATGATGGGTTGGGAGACTCAAGTAGCTTCTGATTGCTTTGTGCTTCTACCCTGTCTGAGCAACGTCCCCAGCTAGGACAGATGGGGGCTCCTTCCTTTCTGCCCATCCCTGTCTGAGGAAAGGGAATCCTAAGCAACCCTCCAGGTGGAGCTGTGGTCAGCGGGGAATGTGGTGTCCTCGGGGGGTGGGCCCAGCGGGGATGGAGGAGGTTTGGCTTTGACACTTTGACCCGTGCCCTCGACTCCAGTGAGTGGGAGATGTCTTCTGACGAAAGGCACGCACTCAACACACCCACGTGCCCGGTGCCGTCGCATCGACCCCCACAAGACCGAGCCCCGACCCTGAGACGCACCAGGCACACCGCCTGAATGACCTACTGGTTTGCAGGGATTGTAGCACAGGGTCCTGGTTTTCTACAGGACACTCCGCTTGTTCAGTCCGCCCCAGCCTCCGTTCCCAGGAGGAGCTCAGAATGGGGGACGCTCTCCAGACCAGAGGAGGAGAGAAAGCCCTACCTTGTTCTTCAGCTAGATCTGTCTCCCTGAAGGGAGTGACGGGAGACCAGGTATATGGCACATATCCGGTTGCCGGCTCCTGCAGTTGGGAGAAAGGGAAAGCCAGTGAGGATCCCAGCACCCTGTGCACAGCACGTGCACACATCCCTGTGCCCTTGGTGTCGTATGCCAGCTAGGCGGGATGCAGTCATTGCGTTTATGATCCAGAGACGGAGAAAATGACCTGCAGACAAGGCCCCGGCTCGGAATGTCAAATCTCCCAAGTCCATTTTCTTCAGCAACTCATTCCAAAGCCATTTCCCATAGACAGAACGACCTGGTGGAAAATGCTGACGACCGTCCAGTGCCCAAGGAGTGGTGGTGTTGGTTTCTCAGTGCCCGTCTCCATACGGTGTCCGTGAATGGCACGAACTCACTGCCGGCTCTCAGCACCAAGGCCGTTGTCTCTCCCCTCGGGCATGTCCATGCTCCGACGTTCGTGGAAAGAGAACTCAAACACTGGTTGTCCCTCAGGAGCACAAAATGGCTTTACCGAGGTGACCGGGCGGCTCAGGACCTGAGCCTAGGGTCCTGGGACGGAGGCCCCCATCGGGCACCCGGCTCGAAAGGGGAGCCTGCTTCTTCCTCTCCCTCTGCTACTCCCCCTGCTTGCGCTCTCGTGCGCTCTCTGTCTCTCTCTCTCTCCTTCTCTGTCTTCCTGTCTTTCCCATAAACAAAATCTCGAGGAAAAAGGAGTTTACCTGAGGGAGAGTCGGAGTTTCTTCCTCGGCGCTCCAAATGGGTAGCACTGCCATCGGGTCCTCCGCGGGAGCTGGGAGGATACAGAGCCACTGTGAGGACACTGGTGTGGCTGCTCAGGAAGTAGGCAGGGAGTTTGGATGGATGAGGACAGGAGGCGAGTGTGTGCGTGTGGGTGCGTAGGAGGTACGGGTGGCACCGCCGCCGGGCCTTGTCCTTGGTGCCGAGAGGAAGGGACTGGAGAGGAGCAGGGTGGACACGCGAAGAGGGTTTTTGTCTTTCTAGCGAAAGCGAGCCCGATGAAAGCCAAACAGTCGGTCCAATACATGAGAACCCCACCCTGGCTTCTGGGTGAGGACCGAGTCCCATAACCTCTCCTGACTGACGTGCCACTAAGGTGTCCCAGGCTGCTTTTTGGAAATCAGCCCAAGACCCCCATATGCTGTGACTATATGCATCACGTGTCTGTGAGATTTTGCACGGCATCCAAAGCAGCCAAGCTTGCCGGGCTGAATTCACCCCTCAGCAAAGAAGCCTGTTAGTTTGCTTCACGCCTCATTTGTCGTCAGAAAATCCCACGTACAACGCTGGAGAACACTGACACCGTAGCTTCCGTAAACAGCCGGCACCGTCAAGGAGTCTGATAGATTCCGTCCACCATTCTTGAGCTGTCCCGTGTGTGTGTGTGTGTGTGTGTGTGTGTGTGTGTGCGCGCGCGTGCGTGTTTCCCATGAAGACAGTGGCTGTCCAAAGCCTCCCAGGTGTTGGGACCAGTGGGAAGTTCCTTACACTGAGGAGTGTCGGAGTGTGTGCTGACAGCGTGTAGGCCGGCTTTGCAGGAGATTGGCCCCGGGGGTGTTGGGGCCAAAGCTTCCAACCAAGCTTGACCTTGATTTCCTATTGGCCAGTGGTGTGTGAGCGTGTGCTTAGAGAATCTGAACCTTCCTGAGGCTTACGGAAATCTTATCGAGTACAGTGGATTCCCTCCCCGATGCTTTTCTGCCACCGGTGGTGTGTACCCAGAGACCAGCTATGACCGACGTTGCCCTGTTCTGTCCTCCACGGGTCCACACCCTTTCCAGCCATGTGGGCTTGAGCCCGAGGATGTGGCTTTTCTCTGTGCCCTTGACTCCAGGGACCAGGCTATAATCCTCTGTCCTTGCCCTGGCTTCTGTGACCTTAGAAGCCAGTGTGTCAGGTTGGGTCCTATCGGGGACCATCATAGAATCGAGGTTTTAGGCTGTGTGCACAGATGCTGGTGGCCCTTTGCTAGCTAGCACCTAGGGTACATCATGACGCCCTGGCTGAGGGACTAACACAGGTGCGTCGGCCAGAGCGACTTTCAGATTGAAACCTGAGCTCAAATCTTGGCTTTCCACGTAGGAGGTCAAGGGTTTGGATCCTTCATCTCCTCACCATGGCCGTCTCAGGAAAGCAAAGGGAAACGTCCTCCGGGTACAGCTGTGGTGAGCAGGGGAAGGAGTATGTAAAGTGTGCCAGGGTGATGAGAGTGTTTTTGAAAGGGTGACACTTTGATTGTGATGGAAGGGTGAGAAAGATTTCCTAAGAAAGGCACACATTCGTGTTCACAAGCATGACACATGGACACACACAAACACACACACACACACACACACACACACACACAGAGACACACCCCCGAGCACCCACGCACACAGGCCTTCATCCGACGTGCAGACAAATCACCCCTCCCCTATGTACGAGTTCTTCCAGGCCCTGTACGACGTGGTGACCGTGCCTCACTGGACAGTCTCGGTCAGTATCCCCCACCCCCATTCCTTGTTGGAACCCAGAATCGGGGGCGGCCTTCTTTGTACTCTAGATTTCCTCCCAGAGCCTGATGGTCTTAAATACGTACAGCTGTCGTTCCTCCCAGCGTCTACCTGCGATCGGGGAAAAGGAAACACAGTGAGGATCCCAGCCTCCTGTCCACTGTTGGGCCAGCTCTTTGGTTTGGGGAGGACTTCGGGCAGCGAATTGGCTGAGGTCCCGTGGTGGAGTCCATGTCCCCCCACCCGAGTGAAAGAGGACAGTTTGAATGCTGCTGGAGCTGTTCGTGGCAGATCTCCGGAGTCCATTCGGATCAACAGGCAGAACGTTCTCTCTCAAGGAGAAACCGTTCCTGCGGAAGAAGGTGTTTGACCCCATGGAGTCTGTAACGGAGGCTGTCCCGTGTCATCACCCTTTTTGGGTCCAGTGTGCGTAAGAGGTCGGACCCGGCATTCCTCCACAAGGGGAGACCGCTGCCCCCTTCCCCTGGGAGGTAAAGTGCCCGACGTTCATCAGACTCCGTTGATGGAAGAAATCAAGGAAGGACCATTTCTGTCTCTGAGAAAGAGAGGCGAGCTTACCTGAGGGCGAGCTGGGGCGCCTCCCTCCGTCCAGCCCCTCGGAAGGTCCTTGGACCGGCCCTCCACAGGGTCTAGGAGAACAGAGAGGAGCCGTCAGGACATTGGCTGCGCTACTGAGGAATGACTCGGGGAGTGAAGTGTGCTGGATGTGGATGCGGGGCCAGAGGGAACGGATGTGAAGAGTGGCCAAGCGAGGCCTGACGTGCCGCTGGGCCCACGTCCTTGGTGTCCGTAGAAACACGGAGGAGGGGAGCAGGATGGAAAAGGGAAACGGGGCCTCGGTTTTCAAACGGAGGGGACGTCACCAGCGGGTACTCCTCAGCGTCCGTCTGGGAAACGCTCCAGGCACACCGGGTTTCAGGGCGCAGTCCCCTGAGCCCTCCTGCCCACTGCGAAGCCAAGCCAGCTTGCTGCTTCTTCGCCTGGTCATGGGGCCTGTTCAGCTGTCTTCCCTGCATCTCTGCTGAGACCCTATCGGTCCTCTATTGCCTTGGAGTAGTGGGTTTTTCGGGGACGGAATCTAAGTGCCGTGGACGGTGGTATCCGTTCGTACGTGTACGTTCAGTGACACTGCTCACCTCTCTGATGCTTTGTAGACGGCGCTGCCGTCTGCGGGGAAGAACGTTGCCCTCCTATCTCATGGAACCTCTGTACCCGTGTCGACATGACCGGCCCTCCCCCTTTCCTCCCTGCACCGTCCCTTCCGGGTTCTGGGTCGACGAATGTCCCTACTCTAGGGTCCTCAAAGCCTGGGATCGCGTCACGTGCCTCTTTCCTTGTGTGCTTGCTTTCAAACTGTGTGTCAGGTTTCCAAGGTACCTCTGTGTCCTCAAATACTGGAAACCTTTGTTTCCTCGTATGCCTGAGGAGCGCTCCAGGATGTGTACGGATGCCATTGAATGTGTCCTTTCCTGCCGTGATGGATTTGGGGGCTGTGCCTGTCTGTGGCTATTGGGAACCCAGCTGTGTGAGACGTTAGCGTGCCGATTTCTGTCTGTTTCCCGAGTGAGAAGACGTCACCGAATGCATCGGCCCAGTTTGTAGAATGGTCACCCCATGGGATGTACTGGGTGCTTGAGTTCCCCAAACGTGGTGAGGTCATTGTGTTCCTTGGAAGGTACGTAGCACACACCCGTGTAAGGTGTGGCTCGTGGGCGGAAGTGGAGGGGGGGAGATCGTGAAGCCTCCTGTCGTGTTCTGTTCCATTTTTGTGTTCAGCGTTCCTGGTGGGAGACATAGCCTGTTCCTTCCTACACATCTAAGAACCCTGTTTCCTGGAGAGACCTCTGTGGGCCTGTGTGTTCCAGAAAGACCTACGATCCGTGCCTTCAGCTAGTAGACGCGTTTCCCCTGTGCCCCTTGGAGCCAGTTTGGATGAGAATTTCCTCGTGACTTGTGGACTTAATGGGGACGGACGGCATAGAGGGAAACGGCTACCAGCGAAATGGGAGGAAAATGTGTCTCAGCAGTTTAAAAAGCTTCGGTTGTGTCTGTGCTACTGAATGCGAGAATGCGTCTGCAGTCAACGTAATGAGTCAGTGTCCAAGGTACCTTCGTCGGTGTCCCCGATGGTGTAGACCTGATCCTGGAGGGAGAACCGGACCTTCTTCTTGGGTGGCCGTGGAGGGGCCGGCGCGGTTGTGGGCGGCTCCACATCCTCGGGGAGAAGCTCCTCACAGATGGCTGGGAGACGCATAGAAAGAGAGAGCAGTGTCGGCATCTTGTTGTGAGAAGCCCAGAGGGGGATTGGACATTCTTTCCTTGTAGTCCAACCGTCTCCCGCCCCTACTCGCCAGCTGCCCCGCAGGCATTCCTCCCTCCAGGTGGGCCTTCGGAAGAGGTCGCCGTGTGCTGTGCTCTGACCTCCGCCCCCTCCCACACCCACAGGTTCTGTGGGCAACGGCTCGTATTGAGGAGAGACCTGACAGAAAGGCAGCAGAGCGCCGTGCGCACGCCTGATGGCCTGGGTTCACATCCCACTGAGCAGCCACGCCTACCCGAGAGTGTTCCCGAGAACCCTCTGGGCCCCGTTTCCCTGCCCTCCGGCCTAGACGTTAGGGTGCCGTCACGGTGTCCCGAGTGATTGAGTCCAAGGAGCATTCAGAAGTGGTACGGTTTTCTGAACGTAGAAGCGATTTACGGAAGGCAGGTTCCCCGAGAAATCCCAATGAAATAACCCAGACAAACGAACAAATACAGGCATCGAACCGGGAGGAGAAATCAGAGGGTGGAAAGGAACAGCCAGAGAGAAGAAGCCGGTCTGTGTACAAGGGGGGCAGCCCGCTTGGGAGAAGAGAACTGAGAACATCGACAGGCACATACCCGTACAACAGCAGTTGAGATTTCCCATCGTGGGGACCTTTACACCTGTTCACCAAACTGCAAGGGGCTCGGCTCACAGAGTGACAGTTGAAACGGAAGGATGGGGGCGTGTCATCAGGTCACCGTGGCGATGGCTCGTGACGGAACTCTCAGAGGGAAGGCATCCCTGCACAGTGTGGGGTCATGGAGGGAAGTGGGTTGGAGAGGGGTCGAGGGGTGATGGGCATTGAAGAAGGCACTTGTCGTGACCAGCTCTGAGCGGTGGAGAGAAGTGTTGAATCCCCGAATTCTACTGCAGAACGCAATACTGCACTGTACGTTAACTACCTACCTTTTTGGACATTAAAAGAAGGATACTCCTGAGGGCACATGGGAGACTTCAAGGTTCCTTTTTTTATCTGCTCCTCTGGAAAACTCCGATTTATACGAGATTGCTTCACAAAGTCTCTCTAGGCGTTCTCGGGTGGCTCAGTGGGTTAAGTATTGGCCATCGGCTCAGGTCCCGCCCTTGGAGTCCGGGATCAAACCTAGCATCAGGCTCCCTGCTCAGGGGGAGTGCTTCTCCCTCTGCCCCACACCCAAGTCATGCCTGCTGTGTCGAATAAGGAAAATATGTATAAAAAAAAAAACAAAAAAAACAAAACGCTTCCTGCGGGGCTGCCCTCCCCAGGAATTCCCTGTGTTCCTTCCAGGAGCCCCTCGGAGCCAAGGGTGACAGTTCCTAATATTGCCTGTGGGGCGGACTGCCTGAGCCAGGAGCTGAGGATGCAAACATCTGTCTGTCCCGCAGGGGGCCACATCCATTGTAAGTCCCTGCGGGCCTGGCCACTGCCGTGTGGCCTCTTGGAAAGTGACCATTCAGAACTCCTTGGCAACAAGCCAGGGGATATAGGCATTTGCAGGCAGCAAATGTGACGTGATTTCTTTGAAATAGTTTCTGCCTGGGGCACCTGGGTTCCTCAGTCGCTTAAGCAGTTGCCTTCGCCTCAGGTCCAGGCCCTGGGATCCAGGCCGTGTCGAGCTCCCTGCTCAGGGGAGGAGCGCCTGCCTCTCCCTCTGCCTGGGTCTGTCGCTCTGCCTGCTTGGGAGCTCTATCTCTCTGCCCAAGAAGTGAGTGAATTTGTTACAAAACCAATGAACAAGTTAATGAAAAGGAAACGTAAAGGAAGATATTTTATGAGTTGTGCAACGGACTACGATGGGAGGGGGAACAAAACCAAACGAGTGCCAGCATACGTTGACACACGACAATACCATCGTCATGCTGCTTCAGGTAACACAATTAGAGGCTTTTATCGAATTGATATCTAAATAGATCATTTTTCTGGCCCAGTTTTGGAAACCTTTCTTAATGAGGCTATGAAAATACGTACCTTTAAGAAGTTAAGTTTTGAATAATATCAAGTCATCTCTGTCATTTTGGCCAATGTCGGATAACAATGAATTGGCGTTTACGACTTGGCGAGGGTTTCCTTGGTGGTGGTGGTGTGAAGACAGGTACAGCTATTTAGAGTACCTGAGAGACGACGATGGAGGAAGTTGGATGGGTTTCTGACGTTCTGTCCAAAGGGACTTTTTTTTTTCTTTTTAAAGATTTGACTTCTCTATTCGACAGAGATGACAAGTAGGCAGAGGCCGGCAGAGAGAGAGGAGGAAGCAGGGTCCCTGCGGAGCAGAGAGCCCAATGTGGGGCTCGATCCCAAGACCCTGGGATCATGACCTGAGGCGAAGGCAGAGGCTTTAACCCACCGAGCCCCCCAGGCACCCCCAAAATAGACATTTTATTTCCGACAGCCGGGGCAGGTTCTTTGGAAAGAAATTTTCCAAAAAGCCTGAATCGGAAACCCATCGATTTCCGGAATCTGAATTTAAGGTGAGGTGGACTTTGGCATTTGAACGTTTCCTCTGATGTTTGCCCTCACCTGATGATGTATAAATAGCCTACCGTGGCCCTTCGCTTTGGGACATCTTCGTGTCAGTCAAGAAGTGGGTGCTGGGAAAGGAAAGCAAAAAGAAGCCGGGACCCTTCTGTTTGGGGAATTCGGGACAGCCGTCTGGGAGACACCGAGTGGAGAGAAATCCGGTGTGCTCCCGATTTTGAGCAGGGAGTACAGGCTCGTGACGGAAACGCACAGGCACGTGTTTTGCGAGGATGAGGATGAGTGCTGGCAGCTGACAGGCGTTGCGTCGTCTCTCTTTGAGTCCGGAGTAGAAGGATGTGGACCAGGTGGTGGTGGATCTGAGCAGGTCCATGGGCCGGCAGTCAAAAGGTCACGGTGCTCGGACACTTGAAACAGGAGGTGTGCCTAGGGTTTCCTTCCTGATGGGCCTTGACACTCGCGTTTCAGAGCGGCTCTCTGAGCAAAGCTTCCATCGTTAGGAATCTTCCTTGAGAATTCTCGCCCATCCCCCTTCTGCCATCTTTCTAACAGGAAAACAGCAGTGATCCGAGTGTGATTTCCTACCATCCCCTCTCACGGTCTGGGTGGCTGGCCACGTGCTGCGGGTCCCTTCTGCCCCTGGAAGGTGGCAGTTTGCTAGTTCCCGGATCATCCGAGCTAGCTGAGTCTTCAGACTGCGTCCCGCTGAGAAGAAGGTTTGAGGACGGCCGTCCGTCCCATCTGGATGGTACTTAGGGTCTCCTTTCTGGGTAGACCTGATGGCTGACTTGCGTTCTTGGAGGAACGCTGCTTCTGACGTGTTCAGGAGTACTGCGAGGAGAAAGGCAAGGTGGAAGGCACTGGACGATGACAAATTTAAAGCACTCCAGAGTCCAAAGAGAGCGTTTCTTGCTGCGACGCTGGGGTCTTTCCCCGTCTGTTCTCACAGAGAGATTCTGGAGGGATGGCAAGACCCATGACGTTGTGTTGTGGCGCCTCTGCTCTTCCCCTGGAAGAGAGCCTGCTGTCCCCTTGACCCTGAGCGCCGAGGGGCTGGGTGGGTCTGCTGTTGTGCTGGGTGGATGCACGTGCCCGGTCAGGGAAGGAGGAGGGCGCCGCTCCACACAGACCCTCTGGGCGTGCCCGGGGCTTTCCCCGCAGAAGCTCAGTGCGGGTCCAGGAGAGGGAGGTGGTTCCGGACCCCCTGATCCCTGTCTGTTTCCAGGTGAAGGTGTGAAGAAATACCGGCACTTTGGGGTCATCCTGACGGCCTCCAAGAGCCTCGGCCTGAGCCCATCTAGCGCGCCGTGGAGGTGTTTGTGAGGGAGGCCGGTACGCTCCGGATGCCCCTGCCCTCTGGGAGTCCCGTCCTGCCTCTCGCAGGGGCCTAGCAGCGTGCCCCTGTTGAAGAGCATGGTTCCGGGGCACCGTGGGAAGGGGAGACTGTGGGTTCCAGGTCACTGGTGGGAACGAGGAGCTCTGTGGAGGGCTGGGCCACCCCAACGGACAGAGAGATGCTTCCAGTCTTGCCCTCAGAACGGAGGGGTTATTTCCCACCTGGAGGCTCCTCCTGCTTCGCGGGACGTGCTGCCCGAGAGAGGCGCTGCCTCCTGGGGAATCCAGGCACGTGCCGACCTTGGCCTCTGCCGAGAAGTCTGTGCTCGGTGGCCCACGGTGGCAGGTGGGCCCGCAGCAACCCGGTGTCCACGTCAGCCTGACCTGCTGGTCACAGCCCCTTCTCAGGTCTGAGAAAGCCCCGTGGCTCGTTGTTGATAGCCCTTTGTGATCAGATGAAGCCCCTGAGGTGGTCGTCATAGCTGCCCCTTCTGTGGCGGCTCCCAGAGGGATGTCACGTCTCGTGGGGCGCCATGTGGGCTCGTCTCTGAGCCCAGGGCCCTGTCCCTTGTCCCCTCCTCCGCTGGGGCTCCTGCTCAGGTCAGCTGGGGCAGTTAAGAGTGTCCTGCCTCTGGCCAGCAGTGATGGGAATTCCCTCTGCAGGCAGAGTCCCAGGCTGGCAGGAGAAGTGGGCGTGGTCTCCGGGCCAGCGCTGCCAAATGGGTCAGATGACCTTTCAAAATCTGGGGAGGTGAAGGGTTCCAAACCTCACGACAGCCCCCGGGCCCTAAGTTAGCCGCGTTTTTCGGGAACCATCAGACAGCCTTTGCGAGACGTGAGGACGAGTGAAATGCGCTGCCTGGAGTGGAGGTTGTGTTGGCGTCTGGGGCTTCTGTCTCGAGGGGTTATTCAGGCCGGCGGGGTGGGGGCTAAGGGGCAGGTTATCTGGGGCCGACGTGCGTTGCTTCCGAGGAGCCCCCTGTGTTTGAGCAGGAAGGCGGGGGCTGCAGTCCGAACCGGCACCTGGGCCCACGATGGTCACCACGGTGGTTGGGTTGAGGGGAGCACAGGGCCGGCCGGCTGGAGTCTGCAGCCCCTCCACTGCCTTTAGACGGCCTGCGCCCAGGGCCCACGGCACCTGGGGCAGAGCCAGAGTCGCAGGGCCCAGCAGATGCTCATAGGGAAGGACTGGAGCCAGGGAGGGAGGCAGGGAGGCTCAGGCAGCCGCATCAGCCAGCCAGGTCGCCGGGGGGCTGAAGCCCGGCTCTGCTCTGTGCTGCACTGGAGGGTTGGCATGTCTCAGGGCAAAAAGCACACAGCGGGAAGTCTGCCATCACCACAACCCTGAAGTAGACGGTGTGGTGTGGCGCGGTGCGCACTCAGGCACCTGGGTGCGGTGGGGGTGTCTCCTCATCCAGTCTCCTTTCGAATGGCTAGGTCAGCACCTGGGCGTTGGACGGAGGGCAGCTAGCTAGGGGGCGGGAGTTCTTTCTGAGGAGGCTGGCAGGTGGAATGCTGCCCCGTGGCTGCGGTGGGCAGTGGGGGTAGAGACCAAAATAGTCTGCTAAGCGCTAAGGCTTAGGATCTGTGCAAGGGGATTCTTGGAAGCGCCACAGAAGAAGAGCCCCATCTGCACGTCTCTGCAGCTCTGTTCCCCCTGCACAAACCTTGGATGGGTGCCAGGAGGGAGAAAGGGTGGGAAGGAGTATATTTGCTCCTTCCTCCCCTATGTGGGTTAGCTTCTTCCAAAGAGATCCATCGAGGACATGGAACACAGAGGCCGAGCGGCCTGGTGGACACCAGGAGAGGGTGTGCTGTGCAACCGGGGTAGGGTAGGAAGGGCTAGACCTGCCTGACCATGGTGGATGCAAAGGGGGCACTGAACAGGTTTGTGGGCCTGGGGCAAGGCGGTGAGCTGCAGGGCTTCACCATCATCCAGGAAGCCTCCATAAACGCCGCTGCAAATCCTTTACAACCCCTCTGGTTTTTGCCTTGGGAGAAAATTCTAGAAGCAGAACCCTTAGCTCAGAAGACATGAGCGTGTTTGGCTTGGAGATGTGGAAACTCATGGACACGCCATGCCCTGGCGACCAGGATGCAGGTCTTGTGGCCTCTCTGCTTCCATGGTGATGTCTTGCCTTCTGTGTTTGGTGAAAATACATCTCATTAAGCGTGTGTCCGCAGGTCCTTCCTCCCTACTTTGCCATTAAATGCCTGTGACTGTACACGGTGATGTATCTTGTGGGGTCTTAGTGTCTGATTGTGAAAATTCTCAAACTCACCTGGGTACGGATTTGCAGAACTCATGGAAAAGCTGCATTCAAGCCAAACAAGAATTAATAAGCGGGGACTGAGTGAGCTGAGGATCGTGAGTCTACCTTTGTGACTCTTGTTTGAAACCTTGCTGGTTCTTTAATGTTTCTTCTTCCAGATCGAGGGAAACGGTATCTGAAAATATCCGTGATCTACAGAAATGTGATGAAACATTTCTGTGTGAACAAATGGGAGCATTTAACTTCTCTCCCTCCCTGAACCCTCCATCATTCAGGAACTCTCAGGGAGAATTCTTTCTTCCAAGGTACTTAGGATTATTGGCGTACGTTCAGCACAAGCGCCTTTTTCTTGTAACAGGACACCGCTGGAAACGTTGGTTATTTTACCAAGAGATTGAGTGAAATGTCCAATTTGAGAGTAACGTGTATAGACTCGGATAACGACCAGACAGTTTTCAGGAATTAAGGGTGACTTTGTGGAGCCCCTTGGCAATAGCGGCTTCCCACCTCGATGACGCAGTGCCGAGGAGCCTTGCCAGATGAGTAGGGAATGTTACTTGTTGGAAGGTATGGGAACCTCAGGATATTTGGGGGACCTTGAGAAGAGGAATCCACCCAAATCGACAGGTATCGCAGTCAAGTCTGATGGGAGTATTGCGCTTGGCTTTGGCCTGGACGCACTACTGAAAGTTCACTCTAGAGATTCCTCATGAAAAGTTTCAGCACAGCAGGGTTTCAAAATCTGTATGGAACGGTCCGTCACTATGCCTGCCAGGCTTAGTTAGAATAGATGCTAAGAAACCAAGTGTGCTTGTGGCTGCCTTCTTGCATCTAAGAAACCATCCCAAATCCATTGAACTGAAATCCATCACCCATGTGGACTGGCATCCGCTGCCACCACCGCCAGGTGTTTCTGTGCCTCCAATGGGTCCCGTGAAGCTCTGAATCTATTTAGTTCACAATCCGGTCTGGGGACCTCACTTTGGAGGCTGGCAGTGTTTTCTGATTGGGAAAATCCTATCATAACTATACCCCAAATCGTCCCAGAATCCTCTAGAAGCTGGTTGTTGGAGGGCTTGCCCTTTGGGTCAGTAGCATAATCTCTGGTCAGGAGTGAAACAACTTCAATCTCCAAGGTATAGGTTATATTCATATTGGGTGGTGATTAGTTGTTGCTTTTTTTATTTCTTTTTTTTGAGTTCCAGGGTCCATGAGAGGCATGCCTTAGAAAGGAAAGACCGGAGGCTCCTTTCAGCCAAATAGAGTTGTGAAAAAAGAAAGGAAGCAAGACTAACAGAGTCACTCACGTAGAGTAGAAAAGACATTGAGGAGGTAGAGTAGATGCATATCTCCTATGGGAGTTGTGTGTCCTTGAAGTGACGGAGTAGGTGAATGAGAACCATGTCAAAGGTGAAAGACGATTCCAGGAGAAGTAAGCATCTCTAGGACGGTCATGCAAAATGCAGTTGAAATAGGGTTTATGCAGATTTTCTGTTTTGGTTCTGGGAGCAGCAGGAACTTTATTTAGACTCCTATCACTAGTTGCACATGGTGATGGACCTCTGGGCCATCTCCTGGCCCATATCCTCCTGCTTGGGTCTGGCAAAGATATCAAGGAACTCCCGGTAGCAAATTGACCATGTGTGTATGATTTGAAGGTCTGCCAGCAGCAATGCTGTCTTTCACAGATCGCGGGGCCCTGTGGTTTGGGCATCTTTGAGCTTGTGCTCTCTGCTGGAAGGGAGGGGCACGCTTTCAGTTTTGGGTGACATTGTGTCTTCCCGAGTGCGGGTCCTGAGACCTCAACTAAATGCTCTCCTTGTTTTTACAGGTGGTGCCTCAGGGTTCAGAGGACATGGCCTCATGGGCAGCATCCAAAGGGTCTGGCCTCTGTCTCTTCAGTGCAGATTCAAGTGCAACATGTACAGGAGTGTGACCCCTGCCGTCTCCCTGGTGGATGTACATCACAGTAGTAAGTTGTCTTGGTTTGGAACCTTCCGCCTGAGTTGAGGTTCAGGCCTTGACTTGGGTGTCTTTTTTGCTGGCTTCTGTCTTTCTTCCAGAGGGAAAGATGCCCTCTTATTGTTGATTAAATTGGAGATGTACCCTTAACCAGAATATCTAGAGTTTGCTGCTTGGGGAAAATTACTTGGTGGCACATATGGAGAAGGTTCTGCAGGTCCCTGCCCCATACAAAACATCTTAACTCCAGGTTGCGTCTGTTAGCAGAATCCTGAGTTACTGCAGGGTTATCTTATAAATAGAAATTCTCTCCAAAATAGTGTTTTCTGCCAACACATTCTTTTTAGGGCCAGTAAACTAAAGAATATTGGGCATCTTTACAAATGGATCTCTGAGTGGACGTGCTTTTTTTTTTTTTTTTTTTTTTTGTAAGAGGGGGAGGTGGGAGAGAGAGAGGTAGACACTGGGCAGGCTCTACATGTTTTGCAGAGCATGACACAGGGCTCGATCTCACAACACTGAGATCATCACCTCAGCCAAAATCAAGAGAGTCAGTAAGAAGGTCACTCACATAGAGTAGAGAAGACATGAGGAGGTAGAGTGTATGCCCATTTCCTGTAGGAATTCCGTATCACTGAAGAATCAGGGTAGATGAGTGAGAACATGTTTCTAATATGAAGATTCTAGGAGAAGTAAGCATCGCTAAGATGGTCATGTGAAATGCAGTTGTAATAGGGTTTCTGCAAGTCTTCTCTTTGGTTTTGGGAGCAGCGGGAAGTTTATTTAGTCTCTTGTCACTAGTTGCCAGTGGTGATTGACGTCTGGGTCACGTTTTGTCCTACACGCTCCTCCTTTCGTCTGGCATAGACATCATGGAACTCCTGGTAGCCAGATTTGGAAGTGGAGGGACTGAGGGAGAGAGAGACCCTTAAGCAGGCTCCACATGCTGTGCAGAGCATGACACATGTCACGGGCTCGATCTGACAACCCTGAGATCAGGACCTGAGCCAAAATCAAGAGTTGGTCCCTTAACTAAAAGAACCCTACAGGCATTCCTGGATGTGCTTTGTGTTTATGGAAGGCAGTGTACATACCCCGTCCTGTTCTATGATCTTCTAAATTAAGGACTATTTCCATATCGGCAGTGGTCTTACACCTTCTCAGGCCAAGAGATAAGTAACTATTTTTGGTGGTAGAGAAAAGCAGTTGGCTACCATATCCTCTCAGAGGGGGAGGTAGCGCTCACTGCCTGACTCTGAACAGCCCAGTTTTATTCCTGTCCTGATACACACAGTTCTTCCAAAACAGCACCTCTGTAAAAGATAAAATTAATTTGCAAGCCCCTGGGTGACACAGTTGGTTAAGCATCTGCCTTTGACTAAGGTCAGGATCCCTGGATCCTGGGGGATCAGGCCCTGCATTGGGTACCCTTCTCAGTGGGAGGCCTGCTTCCTCTCCCTCTTCCCCCCAGCTGACTCCCAACTATTCTTGATCCCTCTCTAGCTCTCTTGATCTCAAATAAGTAAAGGAATACAAGTATTTCTAAGTAAGAAATTAATTTGTAAGTCGTTTCTAATTTATGAGGATAATATTAGTAGAATTAAGGACACATGAGAGGTAGATCCCAAACCATGTGTTTGATGAATCTTGTGGCCATTCATCCTTGCGATCTACATACGTCGATAGGTCAGTGTTTTTGTGAACGGACGTCGAGCACCTCGTGCTCTGAGATTCTGAGTTCACCCTCCAGTTGATGTTCTCATGGATCCCAGGCAGTGTTTCTTCCTGGGATCCCACTTCCTACCAAGAGACAGCACCCGTGTCAGTTGTGAGAGCTCGTAAAGGAAAAGTCCCCCGTTCTTACTTGGCACAGTGTGCACGGTTGTGAGACCCCCCCCCCCACGCCTGTTCGGGGATCCTGGCCTTTGTGCAAGTACTGATGGATCGGAGCAGATGTGCTTGATTTCTAGCGATTGGTTACTGGAATAGCGCATTGTGCATCCCTCAGCACGGGACCCAGTTGTATGTGTTTGCAGCGTCTGAGTTTGTATCTCAGTGTCACCCTAAGAAATTCCTTGGGAGGTCTTTGCCCAGTGATTTTCGGATGGGAGTGTCCGGGGACGGGTTTCCCCGCGTTGCGCTGGGATCAGGGATTCCTCGGCGTGAGGGTGTCGTTGCTGGCTAAGGAAGAAGGGATACCTGAGCCCATTCCTTTCCTCATCACACCGGGAGGATTTTCTTGTGTGGGAATCCTCCCAGGGCCTTCCCGTGTTGGCTCCGTGAGGAATGGGATTCCCACATGGATCTCACCGGCATTCAGCCGCCGCGATGACGCAGGGGGTCCCGGGAGGTGCCTGCGCCTTCGCTCCCGTGGGAGGGATGACGCGCACTCTGAGATGGTAGCGGGAGCTCAGGCCCGAGCCCCAGTTGAAGCTTCTCCCACCAGGCTACAGCGCTCGTGGTTCTCCCCGTGTGAGTTCTGTGGTGTTGGGAAGGGGCCCACTTCTGGCAGAAGGCTCTGCCTCCGTGACAGGAGACACGGTGTCTCCCCTGTGTGGTTTCTGTGGTGGTGAGAAAGGTGGGCGCTCTGGGTCCAGGCGGGAGCCCAGTGATGACAGACCCAGGTTCCTCTGCTCTGAGTTGTCGGGTGTCTCCAAACGTGAGAGCTGTATCGAACGGCTCTCCCCCGCTGACCGCATCGGTCGGGGTTCCCGCCGGTGTGGATCCTCGGATGCTGGCTCAGGGTGTGTCTGGACTAAATGCTTTCCCCCGAAGGTGGCATTCAACCAGTTTCTGTCTGCGGGAACGTGCCCATGGCCTCGAAGGGATGCGCGTTGCTGCGAGCTCTCGTGCAGCAGTCCCACCACATGGCTTCTACCCCGTGGGAGGTGCTGGGCGTGAATGAGAGCAGAGCTCTCCGAAGGAAGGGTCTCCCACCTTCGTTCCCTCCCTAAAGGGCCTCTCCGGTGGTCTTGCTGTGTACCGAGGTGAGCACTGCCCTGCAATTGTTTGCCCCATGCGTGTCATGTCTCCTTTCCTCGGAAGGGTGAGTTCTGTCGTGTCTCCCGAGGGGAGAGCCCCGAGTCAAGGCTCTCCCACCCTGGGGAGAGGTGTGTGGTGCGATCCAGGATGCACGAGCCCTGATGTCCTTGGCACCGGGGACACGTGGCCGAAGGCTCTTCCACATTGTCAGTAAATACAAGGTGTGTCTTCCCCGGACGCGACACACATGGAGCGAGGTGAGGGACGTGAGACATCTCCCTCCTGGGCCCCAGCATTGGCCGGGTTCCTGGGCAGTGTGAACCCTCTGCTCATGGCCAGAACAGGAGGGGCTGTGGAAGGATTGCTCCCTCATGTCCCTCCCTTCCCGCCTCAACGTACGCATTGCAGCCCGTTCCTTCAGGAACGGTCTCTGCGTCTACCTCTGCAAGCCGCTTGCAGTCGGGTGCCGTGTGCCTTTCCCGAATTCAGATAGATCTCTCTACACGGTAGCCTCACCCACCACGTCAACTGCTGCTTCAATTTTCGATGTTTCCGTTTCAAAGACTATATACCTGTGAGTCGTGTTGAAGGCAGTGACTTTTCCAGACACTCGGGCGGTGGCTCGCCCTGAGGCCCATTTCAGCCGAGAAATGAAACTCTTCCGATTTCTGGTGGGACAGCCCGTATGCTCGGGGTCTTGGAAGACAGGAGCGTGTGGGGAATGCTTAGCGTAGCCCATGTCCAGCTGTGGTGTGGAAGGCCAGGGTTCATGACCCTGAAGCCTCCCGTTGACTTGCAGAGAAGCAGACCTTTGAGATGCCCCCGTGCGGGTATCCCTTCATCCTTTCTGATAGGGAACGTATCGCCGTGAGCTCCTGGGTCTTCTACAGACAGAATGAGTCACGGAACACTAGGCGAAAAAGTCCTGAAGGGCTGTATGGGGACTACCAGAACAGAACGAAAGAAGGACAGATGGGGAGGGAGGAAGGAATACAAAGAACAAAAAGGTACTGCAGGGGAGGAAGGGAGGGAGGGTGGGTGGGTGGGCGGCCTTGAAAAAGGGAGAAGAGAACCTGGTAGAGAGGCATTAGGGGAAAGAAGAATTGTGAAAGTTGTGAGACAAATTTTGATGTATTTGAGTTCATCTATTTTACCTTATGTTGTCTGTGCTTTTAGTGTCCTATCCAAGAAATCATGTGTTAAAGCTTTTGTCCTGTTTTTCTTCCCTAAGAATTTTTATAGCCCTAGGTCTTATGCTGAGGACTTTGATTCATTTTGAGTTAATTTTTGTGTACGGTATAAGGTGAAGGTCCATTTTTATTCCTTTGCATACTATTATCCAATTTCCCTAGACTTGGTTGTTGGAAAACTGTCCTTTCCCTGTTGAGTAATCCTGGCACCTATGTTGAAAATTATTTATGGATCACATTGCGAAGCATTAACATCTTAAATATATCAAGTTTTCCAAACCATGAACATGGTATGGCCTTCCAGTTATAAGTGTATTCTTTCATTTCTTTCAGCAGCTTTTCATAGTTTTCAGTGTACAACTCTACTACTTCTTGGTTAGGATTGTTCCAATGTATTTTATTCTTTTTGATGCTGTTATACATGAAATTGTTTTCTTAGTTTCCTTTTTAAATTATTCATTGCTGGGGTATTGAATTGCAGCAGATTTCTGTATGTTGATTTTGATCAACTATCATTAATTAGTTCTAAAAGTGTTGTTGTATTCCTGGAATCTTTAGGGTTTACTACATATAAGATCATGCCATCTGCAAACAGAGATAATTTTATTTATTTCTTTCCAATTTGGATTCCCTTTCAAGCCTAATGGTGCTGGCTTGTACTTCCAGTATTAGGTTTAGTAGAAATGACAAAATCTGGCACCCTGAATCCTTCATGATCTTAGAGGGAAAGCTTGTAAACTTTCCCTGTGGGGTATGATGCTCACTGTGGGTTTTTCCTATATGGCTCTTATTATGTTGACATAGTTTCTTCTATTCCTAGTCTGTTGAGTGCTTTTATCATGAAAACGTGCTGAATGTGGTCAAGTGCTTTTTCAGCATCACTTGAGATGATCATGTGACTTACCTTCCTTTCATAATATGACCTATGACACTGATTTTTTCTTGTATATTGACACATTCTTGCATTCCAGGAATTAATCCCACTTGGTAAAGGTGCACAATCCTTTTCATATGCTACCAAATTCAGTTTGCGAGTATTTTGTTGACCATTCTTGCACTGGTCTTAATCAGAGATGTTGGCTGGTAGTTGTTTTTTCTTGAAGTTGTTTTATTTTATTTTTTTTTCATAATCTCCAGGATTATGGAGTAATGCAGGCCTCATTGAATGAGTCAGGGAGTTCTCTCTCCTCTTCATATTTCTGGAAATGTTTAAGAGGATTGGTTTTGTCTCTTCTTTAAATATTTGGTTGATATGTTTTGTTTGTTTGTTATGTTTTCGTTCGTTTGTTTTTGGGGGGTGGTCCATTTTGAATGAAGGAAGGATGGTCTTTCGATGCTTATGGGAAGGAGGGTCAGAATTTTCTGCCTTCCTTTCCACGTGAAGCAGGGCTGTGAGGGGCTAAGCTGTACCTTCCTCCTCCAGATGTCCCTGACTTCTTCTGATGTGGAATCTTGGCTCTCTCTGCTGTCCTTTAAGCTCCTGAGCATTGGTGAAATCTTGTCATGGGGTCTTTCTTTTAGTCGAAGTTTGTGGGGCTTCTGAGCCCATCCGTCCGAACCCTCCGCGTGCTGACAGGGTAGTTGAAGTCATGAGACAGATGAAGGATTGACTTAAGACAGACAGTCACTCAGCACCCTAGTCTCGATGTTTCTTTCTTGGCGTTTCCCCTGAGAATTCCTACTTGGTGTTTCCGTGACTCAGTAGTCCTCTTTGGTAGGAAAGCCGAGGAGTATGTGTAGATAAAACCTCCCGTCAGTAAGTGGATTCCTCCCAGCACGTGCCCCGGAGGAGATCCTCCTCATAGGAGTCGGCAGTGCGGGATGCCTGCCCTCAGGGCGCCCTCCCCACTCCCCCGTTCGCACCGGGGCGTTCATGGCCCCTGCCATGGTGTTCCTCACAGCCCAACAGCAACAGCTGCCGGGCGTCTCTCAGTACAGGATGGGCTTGGTCTCCGGGTGTTTCTGAGAAGGCCTTGCCGTCTACAACGTGGATGAGAATAAGTAATGGTAACATGATAAGCAGAAACCTAAACCCTGCCCCTGTGAGTCTCTGACAGAGATCTCTGTGTAGGGTCGTGCTGAGGGGTCTCTGTGGAGTCTGTGTGGGGGTCTCCGTCAGAGGTCTCTGGGTAGGGTCTCTGTGTGGGTCTCCGTCAGAGCCTCGGAAGACAATGTTGGGCTGGGAGCGGGACACGCGTGGTGGGCCGTCCTAGACTCCACCCTCCTTCTGGACACGTCCCTTCCAGCCGGGGTGGGAGAAGCCCCATCTGAGGGCCTCCTGCCCCTCCGGGCTCTGGGTAACCAAGACTGGGAGCCAGGTCAGTCCCTTGGCCTCTGAGTCCCCACCAGTCCCCTGGGAGCCGTCCTTGGGCCACACGTGTACAAAAAGGTCACAGACCACAAGTCTGTCCGGGGCCCCCAGTCCTACAAGCTTACCAAATTGTGCAGAAGTTAACTTCTCTGCCTGAAGGCCTTGCTGCCTCTGGGCACCTGGCCATCTGTGTGGGAGCTCAGGTGGCTTCTGTGCAACCCCCACCCCACTCCCTCCAACCCCTACCCCTGGGATTGGCAGCTGGAGTGGGGCGCAGACCCTGCAGGGACAGTCCTAGGGCCTCTAACTCTCCTCTCTGGGCCCTTGGGTGGCAGTGGGGCACCAAAGGTTTTCAGTCGTCACACCAGGCATGGGCACACCCTGTCACTTGGCCTCCTTCCTGGCCTCCCACCCTAAGCGCAGGGACCCCCCCCACCCACAGCCACACCCCCTCCATCCCCCAGAAGGGGAAGGGGGTGCTGGTGAGCAGGCTCCTTCAGTGCCCTGGGGCTGGGCAGGCTTGTCCCTGGGGGTCTCTGTGGCACCCCCCCATACACCCTCAGCGCCGGGAGCGAGTTTGTCCCTTGCTGCTCCGAGTGTGAGAAGAGGGGAACACGGAGCTAAGATGGGATTCCCTGGGGTGAGAAGGCTCCTGGGGTGGCCATCCTCTATTCCCTGCAGGAGACTTGGCGGGGGGGCCGGATTTCTCACCTCTGACCTCAGGGCCAGCCTTGTGTCTCCCAACTGCAGGCCCTACTCTCACCTAGGATTCTGTCTTCCTGAAGCCTGAGCGGGATTTCTGCCTTGGCAAACCCTCCCTAAAGCCACACAAGACCCAGGTGGAGGGAAAGTAGGAGAGGATGGGCAGAGCGAGGTCCCGGTCTGGGTCTTGTTCACCTTGTCGCGGAAACAGGAGGAGAGGGAGGAAGGGGGCGGGCGTGGACCCCAAGATAACCCGTTGTCCAAGGTCCCATTTGTTCCGGAAGCCATAGCACGTCCTCGGGGAGAGCGGACCCTCATCCTTCCCTCCCACCGCAGCAGGGCACACACACAGGCCAGCACCACTCGTGAGGGGGAAAAACACACACACACACACACATTTATTTTGGGGAAGCAAAGTAATTGTGGCACAGAAGAGCCATTAGTCCATAGAAGATGTGCTAATGTGAGGAAAAAAAAGTTTTTCCCTGCACTGTTTGCGTTTTTTCTTGGAGGAAAGTTGTCCTCCCGGGAAAGGCATGGGAAGAACCCAGTGGCTGGCCAGGCGCGATGTGTCTTTGAAGGAGGCAGTGCCTGGGGCAGTGGGGCTGCAGGGTGCGGCCTGAAGGGCCCGGCACCGGGGACCCGTACTGGCAGGGTCTGCTTGGGCACTCTGGCACCCTGGTGGGGAAGGGCCACCCGATCCACTCGGTCTTGTTGGCATAGTTGTGGCCCCTGGGGGTGCCCTGTGGACTGGCTGTCTCCCTCATCACTCTCCTCTGCTCTTGGTAGGAGAGGACCCTGTGGTAGCAGACACTGGGGTCTGCCGAAGCCTGGAGATCCTTTTTGCACCAGCTGACCTCCGGGACCCTGAGTCCCTGGTGAGGCACCATTTCCTCCTCCAGGACCCGCGCCACAGCCGTCACGACCACCTGAGCCTCGGCAGAAGCTCTGTCCGTGGCTGACCTGCCCATGACTTGTCCCCGGCCCTGGGATGACGGAGGCTTGCCCTTCTGAAGGGAATCTTCCAGGCCTTTGCCTCCACTGGGAAGGAACCACTGGAGCAGGTGCGTCATCCTTCCCCCGAGGTGGTTCTCCCGGGGCGCCTCCTCCTTCTTCAGCAGGTTCTCACAGGCCTTGCTTCCCGAGGCCTCTGCTGACTTCTTGCTCTGGACGGGACGGCTCACCTCACTGCTCTGGAGGACCTTCATGTCTGACAATTCCTTGGCAGGCTCTCTCGAGGGGGACCTCCCGGAGCTCTCTCTCTCCTCGGGGGGGGACACGTGACCTGCTCAGGCTCTTACATGGGTGCCGCAGTCCCAAGGGTCCCGGCTGCCTGTGGGGGCTCTGGCCACGGGATCTTTGGCCATGCAGCACCTGGGAAGTAGATGTGTCTTCACTGGACCCGCTCTGGGAGCCAGACAGACATCCCTGAGAAGCCAAGATGTCGGCAGCAAGGAACACGTTGGACTGACATTCTTGGAGGAGACTCTTAGTCGCACAGTCTTGGAGGAGGACCCCAGTCTCACAGTCTTGAAGGAGCACGGTGGGGGTGGCATCACGAGGCCGGTTCTCTGACTCCATCAACTTCCGGGGCTCCGATCCCTTGCGCCGTGCCTCAAGGCGTAGCTCTTCGGGGTCTCGGGCAACCAACTTTGTAGGCTGCAGGGGGCTGTCGCTTTTCCCTGAAGACCCTGATCGTCTCAGCTTGTCACAGAAGCCTTGGTTGTTGGCCAGCACACGGGGTCCTAAGGTGACTCCCCAGGCAGGGGCCTCCTTGACCTCCCCCGCCTCCCCGGGCTCTTCGGCACTCAAATCCTGGGGCTCTACGTTGAGCTCTAGCACGGTCACATCCCTTGAGGCCCGACCCCCGTTCGCCCTCCTTGGCTCCTTCGTGGCCGTTGCCGGACTTGGACTTGACTCCAAGGTGCTGTTCATAAGAGTCCTCGAGGCAGTCTCACCGTGCCAGATTCTGCCCACAAAGCTGTATGTGAAGGTCCGAGAAGGTGGCCTGGTCCCCTGTCCAGCCGGAGGACCACCGCCAGGTGAGGTCCCTTCCAGAGCCTGCTGGATTTCCTCACACGTAGGCTGGGGAGCACCGAGGGGACCCCCCCAGGTGGGGTAAGACTCTTTCATCACCTCTCCTTGGTAGGGCTGAGGAGGATTTCCCACGAACTTGGTGCCCGTTCCGCCCTTGGATATGCAGGTGGCTGAGTGGGATGGGAAGGACTGGGAGAGGAGGAAGCCCTTCTTCAACTTGAAGAGGTTTATGGTCTTGAGAGCCTTGAGGGGGAGGCCCCACCGGTGCTTCACCCTGAGCCTTATGATGTGTGCTTCTAGCATCCGCTTAGCATATGGACTGAGGATGGAGAAATCGTGGGAGGGTTCCCAACACTTGGAACGCGCTGACTTTCCAGGTTTCCCATGAGGGCTTGGCTTACCGGGAAGGTCCCAGGCGTGGGCAGCGAGCCTGGGAGGATGAACATCGAAAGGCATCTGGCCCTCTCTGAACTGCTCCAACTTCCTGAAATGGGCTCTCAGGTCGTTCTCTGGACGCTTCTCGTCTGTGCTGCTTGTGGAGGGCTTCAGGTCTGTGTCTGACTCCTCACGATTTCTTCCTGGAGCCTTCCCTGGAGCGCTCGTTGTGCCCCTGTGTGGGTCTTTCTGGATCCACCCTGCACTGGACCTTGAATCCTTGCCCAGTCTTTTTCCTGGGTACCTGGACCCAGTCTTCTGTGTGGCCTGGCAGCTTCCATCTGTAGACTCAGACTCGGGCGTGGGACTGTGCCAGCTGTGTGCCTGGGGCACCTTCTGGAACTCTTGGTGAGGCTGTATCTTCAGGGATAGCTGGATCCTACAGGGCGGGCCCCTTCCTTGCTTCATGAGCCTCTCCCAAAGGTGCCAATCCGGTTGCTCCCAGAGCTCAGAGTCGATCAGTTCTCCAGGAAGGACAGAGCCTGACCCATGGCCCTCGGGGGCCTGGCCACCCTGCTGAAGGTCGCGAGGACCTGGGCTAAAGACTTTCTGAGATCGTTTCACCACAGGGGGTACCTTGCCGCTTTCTAGTTGCTTCTCCAGAAAGCGACCTTCCAGGTTTTGAACAGCAGTTGACACGTAAGACGGTGTCTTCTGGGCTACAGGGCAAGACACCTTGCAGCTCCCCATCTCGGGTGGCAGAGAAGGGGGTCCCACTGGGACAGAGGGTGCAAGGCATGCCTGGGTCTGGGGCTGAGTTAGAGGTGGGAGCTGGGGCTGATCCAGAGGGAGGGGCTGAGGCTGAGTCAGAGGGAGGTGCTTGGGCTGTGTCAGAGGCAGGGGCTGGGGCAGGGGCTGATCCAGAGGGAGGGGCTGGGGCTGAGTCAGAGGGAGGTGCTTGGGCTGGGTCAGAGGCAGGGGCTGGGGCAGGGGCTGATCCAGAGGGAGGGGCTGGGGCTGAGTCAGAGGGAGGTGCTTGGGCTGGGTCAGAGGCAGGGGCTGGGGCAGGGGCTGATCCAGAGGGAGGGGCTCGGGCTGAGTCAGAGGCAGGGCCTGGGGCTGGGGCTGAGCCAGAGGCAGGGGCAGGGACTGGGACAATCTCTGGGTCAAGGATTTGGGCCGGACCGAAGGGTCATGTAAGTCCTGGGTCAGGGAGAGGCGTGGAGCCACGTTGCCCTGCATCTGGAGTGGCAAGGCATGAGAGCGCTCATTGAATATGACAGAGGGGAACTCCAGTGGGGGATCGGTCACCCTGACAGTGGCCACCAGGGACTCGCTGTGCAGAAAGGGGAGACCCCAGAAGAGCTGGCTGCATTTCTGCTCCAAATTGTCCCTTGGAATCTTGGGATGTGGGGGCTTCTCAGGACCGAGCAGCTGTTTTGCTTTGCCCCTCATGCTCCAGAAGGATGGGCAGCCCATGGTGTCCTGCCCGTCACCTGGAGACTTGAACGCTCTCCCGAAAGAAGTCAGCTGGTATTTTGACCTTTCTTTCTTTTCCTTCTCCCTCCAAAACTTCAGCTCTTTTCTCCTGGCAATGAGTATCTCCAGAAGCTTCTGGACGTCCGGGTTGGTGGAAGGGGGGATCCTCGTCTCCTTCTGTCTGCGTGCGGCGTCTCCCCAGAACAAGGCCTCTGGTGGGTCGTGGGACAGAGGCGCTTGATGGGACTCCAGGCGTGTGGAGGTGGACAGGTTCCAGGCATTGGCCGCCGCCCGCCACCAGGACAGGGCCGAAATGGGGCTGCGTGAGCGGCCCAGGCCCGAGACGGCTGGGACAGGAGAAGCTGACCTGTCAGCGGACCAAGGCGTGTGCGGAGCCGAGCTCTGTGGGATGGGGCACGGCGGGGGTGTCCTTGAGTCACACTGAGGGAGAGTCAAAGGAGAGTCCGGCCGCTCTGGGGCCAAGGAGGCTGTCAGAGGCCCAGGGGAGGCCTCCGAAGGAGGGAGACATGGCGGGGAAGGGGGAAGAGCAAGGGGCTGGTGTGAAAAGCCATCCGGGGGGAGGAAAGGCTCTGCCAGCCAGGAAGTACTCAGGGAGGAGCGTGGACAAACAAATGGAGGAGGTCATGGGTCCTGCTGGCAGGGTGGAGGCCAGAGGCCGAGGGGACCCCGTCAGTGGAGTTAGGGCAGGTGATGGGGCCACAGCGGGAGCAGTATCTTCCACAGGCTCCCTGCATGGCTGACGGGCTCCAGCTGGCACCACTCGGCGCACCTGCGCAGGGGCTGCTTGATGTAAGAAGTGGTGAAAGCCCCCCTGGTCAGAGAGCCTCTCCAGGTGGCTGTGGGAGACAGGAGGCGTGAGCGGCCGCTGTAGCAGTTGGGGCCGCGAGCCGTCTCCACGGCCCTCCACGCCCCACACCCACATCACAATGCTCCTGCTGTCCCTCAGCCCGGGGCTTTGGTCACAGTCTGTCCCCACGGCTCCTCCCAGCCCCACTCCGAACAGCCCCAGAGGCTGTTCCCTGCAGCCCAGGGGTCCCACCATAGACTCGGGGGGGCCCACCCAGGGGAGAAGGGGGCAGATTCTTTACCTTTCCAGAAGGGAGAACAGGTCCTGAACCTCTTGGAGGTTCTTCAGAAATTCTCTGAAGCCTGGAAACAGGAGACCGGGTCACAGCAGAAGGCGGGGTCCAGGGATCTTACGGGAGGCTGGGTACAATGTCCCCTTAGGGGAGACCTTTGGGGGATTGGACTCGGGAGCCCCAAACAGCACTGTCCAAGGCCACATGCCCGCACGGTGATGACAGGATTCATGATGGGGATGGCTTTGTCTTTTCCAAAGGGCTTCCCCGTTCATGACCTTGCTGGGGGAGGAAGGACCGCGTAGCCTCCAGAGGAATCTGAGCGCAGTTGAACAGCTTGTCCACAGTGGGAGTGGGAGGTCCCGCCCCCAGTCCAGGCCCTGGGGCCCCTGCTGAGCCATACTGGTTTCCAGCCCCTCAGGGCTTCCTTCTGGCGCAGAATCTGGGAAGCCTCCGGTTTCGCTCTCCCTCCTCGGAGCCCCCAACCCCCACCCAGGGCTCTGTTTCCTGAGGGATGGGCTCGGGCTCTGGTGTCCTGGAGACAGTGGGGCTGGGCCTTCAGAGCGGGGGGCACTGTGTAACTGGGGCACGCGGGGGTGAGTGGCAGATGCTCACCTTTCAGGGTGTGATTTTTCTTACCTCTGTTGCTCCTTCCCCATGGCTCCGGTTGGTACTGAGATAGAAGAGAACACGGGGAGGCTCGGACCCCCACCCCAGCAGCAGGTGACCCAGTGCTCAGGGGCCTGACCTCCGCTAGAGAGGCAGCTCTTAACCTCTGGTCCTCGGCCACTGGCCACTGTGCTTGGGACGCTGTCCTGGGCCCCTCCACCACACCTGGACTCCGGCCCAAGATCTTCGGGGAGAAATCCTCGTGTCCCTCTAACCCTTGCCTGGTCTGGCTTGTCCTGGATGAATGGTGGTCTACTCTCTCCTGAGAATACCCGTTCTAGTCTTTCCTACTTCAGGAGTTTCCCCAGTGACTCGGAAAAGTGGAAAGAATAATAGAAAAGATGATAGGATTACACTCTGCTGGGTCTGGGCCGAGGGTTCCTTACCTTCCTGCTCTTCCTGTGTCTCTTGCCTGGTGGTGAGGATGGATCAGGCTGGAAATAGGAAAATAAGAAGGCGACGAGCCCCAGTCCACATATAAAGGCAAGGATGCCATTAACTGCCAAGATAGTGGGACTGGGGCTCAGCCAACCATCAGTAAGGAATTCCTGAGGGAAGAGATAGTTCTCCATCTCTTCCCTCGGAAAAGAGTTAGTGTCCAATCGCACTGCTGCCCTCAGGTAACCGAGCCCTGAGAGTCAGTGACCGATCGCACTGCTGCCCTCAGGCAACTGAGCCCTGGGTGTGTATGTGCAGACACAAGCCCCACGCCCACATCACAGAGCTGTGGTCTGGTCACAAAGGGCCCTTGAGGACAGGTAAGGGACGCAGGTAGCCGGACCACATCCCCTCTCCACCGCCAGCCCTGGAGCTCTGTCACCCCTCCACCCTCCCAGGCCTGACACTCCTACCCGCTCACCGTGCTAGAGACAGACCCTTCGTCAATTTGCCTTTCATCCTGCGTGGAGCTCAGAGAATACCTGTTCCCCTTGAGCTCTCCAGTTGTGCTCCATCAGTTTCATAGCTTTTAAAAATCTGGAGTTGTCCTTGAAATTTTGGTTAATCCCAGGAACTTTTGTCCTCTGTCTGCAGCTCCAGTCTCCCCACATCATATGTTCTTGCCTTGCATCACCCTAGTGCAAAAGAAACTCAAATTTCTTTTGTGCTTCTTTAGCCATGTGCATTTTGAAAACATCTTAAGATGTTTTGTTTCAATTAACCTTCACTAACTTCAGCTAAAGGGACTTAGAAAATTAATGATTATTCAAAATTTACAAAGCTAAGTGCAGGGGCCTGGAATTAGTTGCGGGCCCCGGATGTAGGGGCGGGCCAGGCCGGATGGAGACGGCCAATCAGTGGGGCACGCATATATTTGCTGTGGTGGGCTGAAGTCCCATTGGTTGCCTGTGTGTGGGCCGGGCTCGGCCACCTCTATACAGGTCAGTTTGTGAGGCTGGGTGGGGAGGGTAGGGGGAGGAGGAGGAGGAGGAGGAGGAGCTACTCAGGGAGAGCCACTAGTCAGGGAGAGCCGTTAGTCAGGGAGAGCCGTCAGGATAGCCGTGGTAGGGTAGTCCTCGGAGCGTCGTCATGGTCGGCGGGAGCATCGTGGTCTTCGTCCCGTTCGTCATTGTAAGGGCTTACTTCAGCAGAGGGAGCCATATTGTTGCAGTGAACTTAGGTTGACCCTGCCCCTCCCAGAGGAACTTCCTTGCAAAGCCTAGATACAAGGGCGGGTCAGGCCAGGTGAAGACATCCAATCAGAGGGGCACGCATATGTCTACTGGGGTAAATTGAAATTCGATTGGGGGCCCGTGTGTAACCTAGCAGTTTCTGTGTGTGTGTGGCAGATCTAGCATGACTGTGCAGTTTTCTCTGTGTATTGCAATCTCATTGGCTACCTGTGTCTAGCCCGGCTAAAAGTGCCTCTATAAAAGTTGGTTTGCGAGGCTAGTAGAGGCAGTCTCGCAGTCTCGCCGGAGCAGTAAGAGCTGTCAGCAGGAGCTGTAAGAGTCGTCGGGGAGTGACCTTGCCAGAGCAGCCTCCCCTCCGGGGAGGGGCCTTGCCAGAGCAGCCTCCCTCCGAGAGTGGCCTCGTCTGGGAAGCAGCCTCGTCGGCAGCAGCCTTCTCTGGAGCAGTCTCGTCCAGATCAGCCTCGTCCATAGTGGCATCGTCTTTAGAGCGGCCTTGTCCAGAGTAGCCTCGCCGGGAGCAGCGTCATGGGGAGCAGAGTCTGCGTCATCGGGCTGTCGTCCTCATAGTCGTCCTCGTCGCCTCTTCCTCGTTGGGAGCGGCCTCGTCCGGCGAGCAGCCTCACGGGGGTCGTCGTGGTCACCTCTTCGTAAGAGACGGCCCCTACCGGCCGGGTTGGTTTCTGATGCTGGCGCAAAATCAAGCTTTGCTTGACTTTCGCTTTGCATCAGTCTCGTTCCTTTGATCACGGACCCTAACACTAAGGAAGTAGGTAAGGACTTCCAAATGAGTCCACATTTCTCCCAGGCTTGCAGCGAATTGCTACGCGAGAGCCCAAGTTTCTCAACATTCACATTGGTGTCTAGAAAGTAGCGTCAGTTCTGAGAATGTTTTGGGTATGGAGTGTCTTGCTGACATCATGGAAAGCTGCCTGTGTGATGATGTCACGCCTGTGCCCGTGGGCTCTGACTGTGGTAGGGCTGTTAGAGCCACCGCTTTTGAAAATGCTTCACCATGACCTGGGCCAGGCTGAAGAGAGCAGGCCTTTTGAAAGAGTGATTCTGCTGCTAGAGCTAGAGAAACCCCGCCATTTTGTAGTAATAAAAAACGGGGACCAACCCAGTCCCGTCGAGTGGAAGGTATGTGCTCTGCAGTATCATGCTCAAGTTACGGTGAACTACAGTGAAACATCGTAAGTGTAAATTACGTAGACATGCTACCGAGGAGAGACAAAAGTGACTTGCAGAAAAATGGTGCAGGATGGTTGCATTTGTTCTAGTTTCAAAACCATACGAAATCAAATACGATTTAGCGATGCACTTACTTTGGTAAAAATGTAAAGTAAACACAGAGAATAGCGAACAGGACTGATGGACAGGGGGAGGGATGTACGGACGACTCCAAAGATGTGGATGATACCACATTTCTTAGAACGGTTGGGATGTGTACGGGTTTCTTTTCCTTAGTCCTTACATCTTCTATGTAATTCATAAATGTCAGCATGTAGCTTTTAAACACTAAGATACACTATCATGTAAACAACCCTTTTGGAAATAAAATTAGACATAGCAAAAATAAAATGACCAACAGGAAGGGAGGAGAAAAACCGATTGTAAGATGTTTTGTCCCCTGCAGGGGTCTTTGTTGCCAAGACCTTAAAGATCCCAGCGTGACTTTCAGTTTTGAAACCTCCCCACTGCCCCGTTTATGACAAGCTGAATCCAACTAAGGTCACTTTCTGATGGTTCCGAAACCTAAAAGAACAAAATGCAGACCTTTGATTCTTAGTGGATGGTGCTCGCTTCCTCCCGGCTGGAGATTTTCAGCAGTAAATGCAGGTATTGGGCTGCGGCTGTTAGTGGGCTGCATTCTGACTGTGCCAGGCAGCAGGGCCTGGGTCTGGCTGGCCCACCACCCGGGCTCGTGGAGCAAGGTGACCGTGACTCGACAGAAAACAGATCAGACCAGGCCTCACCCTTGTGGATGGATTTTATTAAATCAAAGAAAAGGAGGTGAAAATGCATTTGAATTTAGGACAGGGACTTTCAGGCTAACAAGCCCTGAGCTTGCCAAGTGATGGACAAAAAGGAGCTTTTCATAAATAAAACATGGGGGGAAGTAAACATTTGAGATACATAGCAGCTTTTGGAGAA
Organism: Martes martes; assembly: GCF_963455335.1. Classification (NCBI taxonomy): domain Eukaryota; kingdom Metazoa; phylum Chordata; class Mammalia; order Carnivora; family Mustelidae; genus Martes; species Martes martes. The sequence continues at coordinate 88,932,687 of NC_137902.1, read as the reverse complement.
ATGTAGATGGGACTTTCATGTTTGGAGCATTTTGCGTGTTTGGTTATAAGCACTGATCTACACATTTAGGTGTAATATGTATCTTTTTGTAAGAAAAGCACAATGTTTCCATGTATTTACGCTGGGAAGACATCTGAAGTGCACTATTACATGCCTCATAAGGACACTGATGCTCACAGAGATGGATTCCACTCCTGTTTTCCTCTCCTTGTGCTTCATCTGATACATTATAAAATCTCCAATGATAGAACACAGGGTGTACCGTACACCCTGCCTTTTCTGTGATGAATGCCAAGGTTTGAGAAATGTTTTACCTGGGAGTGCTCACTCAACAGCCCAGGTTGTAGCACTGAGCACACCTGTGTCTCTGTGTCATCTATTCAAATCCGGGAAGGTCAGTTGAGGTCCTGCCCAAACCCTGGGCTGGAGACACACAAGCCCCAGATTATAGAACATTCCCTGAAAAAGACACTAACTTCCAAATGGTTCTGCATTTCTCCCAGTCTTATAGTGAAACCTTCTTAATACTTATGTTAGTATCTAGAGAAGGAGTTTAGCTTCCAATATAAATATTTTTGTAAGTAAAGCCAGTTCAGTGAGACCTGAAGGATTTTTGTGGCCCCTTTCACTACACAGAGGATGCTTCTGCTTCATATGCTCTCTAGCCTTTTAGCTTTCTAGGATTAGTGAAGTTGCAACCACTTTGCCTCTTACCTGAGTCTTCCATCGACAGAGCGAACTGCACACATTGGAGGATATGATAATGCATTTCAATCATCAGATTGGCTAAGCTAAAAAGTGATGCTGGGGAAGGAGCAGGATCACGGGTGCTCTCATATGTGCTGGTGAGGTGTGAGTGGTGGTCATCCACTCCAGAATATTCCAGGAGGAGCTATTAAATTTTAAAAATGGGCTCACGTGCATGTTCTCAGAGCACTGAAAAGTATGGCGCACAGAAAAGGAAACCATCAACATGATGAAGACAACCTACCAAATTATCCCAGGATCAGAGCGGGATATGCACCAAAGTTTCAACAATTTGGGTTATTGTCATCTTTAACTGACAAGGAAGTGACAGTCCCTCCCTAGATATGATGTTGGGAGATTTTTTTTTAAGATTTTATTTATTCAATTGAGAGACAGAGACAGAGACAGAGAGTACAAACAGGGGACAGGCAGAGGGGAAGGGAGAAACAGACTTCCCACTGAGCTGGGATTCCGACACAGGGCTGGGTCCCAGGATCTGAAGATCAGACAGAGGCAGACACTTAACCATCCAAGCCCTGACCCCCCATTAGGAAATTTTTATGAAATGGTACTAATTAGCTCCTTGGATCCTCAGAAGTCCAAGCAAGTTCAAGTGAACCTGAAGGAGGCTGTCCTAGGACATTGGATCGTGCTGAATGTCAAGTTGATAAGACCTTTTCTATTACATCAAGGCAGTTGTAGATTCTGATTCTGCCATTTACAAGAAAACAAATGATGCATGGCTCTTCCCTGACAGTGAGATAGTCACTGGTATTTGTAAGGGGCAGGAGCTGGAAGTCGCCAGGGCTCCTCTCTCTGCCGTTGTTTACACCCCATCACAGCAAGTTTCCTTTAAAATGCACTTCTGTGGGCAGACTTGACTCAGACTAACTCCCTGGCCCCAGTGACCCCAGCTACAGTCACTTGCCCGACTGGCTGGCCACGTGTGTTTCCACCTGTGCCGTACATGAAAGTATGGGAATGCTGTGTGATCACGCTTTGTGGATCACAGCGGTGCTCGTCCTTCTCTCAAGAACACAGAATGCAGAGCGTGAGTTTCCCCAGGTCTGGTGTGGAAATGGATAAATCCGTGCTGTGGCTACATTCCCTCTACCCCTTTTTTAAAATGGCCAATGTGAGCCAGAAATGGACTGAAACTAGTTCCTAATACAGTTTCACTTAAAAAAATTATTTTGAGCAAATGTGTGCTTCTCTGAAGTTCCCAGAGGTTCTGCAGCTTTATTCAACAGCATAAACCCATGGGTCACCCCCAGGTTTCCCACGATGCTAAGTGCGGACTGTCCCTTCAGGTGGTACATAACATCCAAAATGGAAAACCGTATTTAAGCTCTTCAAAGATTATTGCTTTAATACAAATGTGCAATTTACTTAACAATTCTGAGCTCTGGCCCTCTCTCTAAACAGACCCGGGAAGAGAAGCTGTAGTCCATGGCTTGGCCCCTGAGCCGTGTCCATAAGGAGACAGCACCCCCACAGACACCATCACAGTCACAGCCAAATTGACAAGAAATCCTGAAGCGCCAGACATTGCCTTAGCAATGCATTCTCTGGTGCCGGGTTCATGGCTCCTGCCTGTTTTCATGTCCATGCTCTATGTAACGGCATTCGTTCCATACCTGTGCCATAAATATTCAGAAGAAACCCAATGAGTGGGTAACAGAAGATGTCCTTGGAAATATTTTCCAAGGGTACATTTTTTTAAAGGCGACAGATTTTTTTCTTTCCCCCTGGAGTTTGGCATGTTTTGGAGGATGGGTTGTTCTCGACTTTCTTCATTATCGTTTCAAAATCTGAGATGTCATGATGACTCACTGGCCTTTCACTTTGTTTAACTCTGCAGCCTTTCTTATCATTCTTTCTTTAAAAAAGGATTTATATATTTATTTGGGAGAGGGTGATAGAAAGCGCAACACGGGGGAGGAGCGGAGAGAGAGAGAGAATCTCCAGCCGACTCCCTGCTAGTGCTGGTTAGCCAAGCTAACCCCGAGATCCTGACCTGAGCTGAAATCAGGAGTCAGGCCCTTAACCCACTGAGCCATCCAGGTTGAGTATCAGCCAGCCACGGGTGTCCACGTTTATCTCTTTGATACGCATCTCCACCCTGCTCAATCTGACCCACTTCTTACACTGATCAGGGAGCTAGTCAGATCTCCCAATCCATCCTGGGAACGGCTGACCCCAGAGCCATGCACCCTGGCCCGGTGTGAATTCCAGCGTGAGTCGCCTGGCTTCCGAACTTCCTAACAAGGTGCTTCTCCGTGAGAGGATACTGCACTAGCTTGGGGGTGAGAGTCATTCTTAAGAATCACAGTTGTGGCTGACGCTGCCTTTCTTTATGCTCAGGCTCAGGCTGAGTGTGTGACAGATGGTCCATCAGCAATTCTCTGAAGGAGAGAAAACCACGGCTGAGCTCTTCAGCAGGTAGCTCTCTGCCGGAGGATCAAACCCAGACTGGCCTGCTCAGAGTTTGGAGAAACCCAGCATCCTGGCTCCCTTGCCTCCAGGAGAAGCAAACCCCATGCTCATGTTTTGTTGATATCTGGTTATATGTCCCTTCTTAGTTGCAGTTGTGTATGTTTCTTATTTGATTAATTTTATTCTTACGATCACTTTGCCTACTACTTCATGCAGTTACTGGATTTTCATTTTGTTTTTTGTTTTTTCTGGGTTTTGGTATATAGCCTAGTCCTTTTCTATACTTTCTTTGAAGGTGCTTGTTGAGAGTTTACTAGAGACTTCTGTTAGAATTTTTATAATTAATAACCAAGGCACATGCCAATAATTTCTGAGTAAATATGATGCCCATCTCCCATTCTTTATTCATCATTTTCTTAATTACAAATGTGAAGTACCTTCTGTAGTAGGGTTCTAGAATGTGTGTGTGTGTGTGTGTGTGTGTGTGTGTGTGTGTGTGTTCTCTGAGAGAGTAAAAGAGAGAGACAGACAGAGAGAGAGAGAGATTTATTTTAAAGAATTTGCTGACTGTGAAAGCTGGCATGTTTGAATTCTGAAGATTGGTGGCAGACCAAGCTGATGTGGCAATTTGAGTCTGATCCCTGCCTGGAGGCAGAACTCCTTCACACTTGGGGACCCCAATCTTTTCTCTTAAGACCTTCAACTGATTAGATGAGGCCCACACACGTTATGGAGCATAATCTGCTTTTTTTCAAAATTTAAGTGAAAATCACATATAAAAAAATACCTTGGCCGTTACATCCAGACATGTATTTGATCAACTATCTGGATCCTCTGGCCTACGCAAGTTGGCACATAGAATTAACCATCACAATTAACCCTTGTCAATTTAGGACCCATACACGTCTCTTCAAGTCATGCTTAATCTCCAAATAAAGACAATAACAAGGTTATACTTCTGTCTATCATGACGCAACTGTCTTACATACAACTTAAAATGCACTAATACATTCGCTAGCAGAGGATACAAAGTCCTCTTCTCCCTGATAACCTGTAACTTCAATGCTATGGTGCAAACTCCATGCATCGTATGTTCTCTGATAAGGGACCACGAGAAGGAAGAAAACAGATGGATCAACACAAAAATACTCATAACAAAATAAGGAAGAAATACTCATAAGAATTAGAGTCCTGGAATGCCCGGGTCGCTGAGTTGGGTAAGCATCCGACTCTTGGTTTTGGCCCAGGTCATGATGTCAGTGTCGGGAGATTGAGCACCACATAGGACTCTGTGCTCAGCATGGAATCTCTGGAGATTCTCTCTCCCTCTGCCTCCGTCTCACCCCCCACTTCCACTCTGAACAAAGAAACAAACGAACAAAATCTTACGAAAAAAAGAATTAGAGTCCTTGTTTCTGTAACTGGTCACAGGGTCATAGCTGGTATTCTACCTGCTACTTTGGCTGCTCGTTCTACATTACATTTGCTGTGAACAAGCACCTCAGCTGGTCATGATTCTTTATCTGGTGGAGTGACCCAACCCTTCATTCCTGAGTTTTCTGGATTACCAGTAGTCCTGCCTGGATTGGGCAGCTTTCGTTTTTCACTGACTTTCGTCCCAGGGCTTGGTAGTTCAAAGGAATCTCTTATACTACAGACATGCCCTCCATTTCCTCCATGGTGGATTAACAGTCTCATTTTTCTGCACAGTCAGGATCGTTAAACACCTTACCTCTCATCATGTCATCTGTGAAGAGATAAGGATTTGGGCAGAAAGCTCCTGTGAATTGGCTAGAAAACACCCGGCAAACACTCTTCATGTGCTGCAAGTGTGCAGCACTGCCCCCTGGGCCTGCCCCGGCCTCCGGAGTTCCACCGGCTGGAAACCTGTGAGAAAGCCCTCAGTGAGTCAGGAACTGGTGAGGACACCGCCTCCTGCTACTCAGCCTCCTGGGGCACCCTCCCTGGCACAGGCAGATGTGGCCTGGGCTCACCCTCACCTAGATTTGCAGCCTTCCTTTTCCAGGGTCCTGTCCATCGAGACCTCCAATTGAGGAATGCCGAGTCACACCCTGTGGGTCCACATGTCATCCAGGAGGAGATGGTTCCTTTCAGAGCTGTGGAATACCCTCAGAAACTTTCATGTCCCCACTGAGGCCATCTCCAACCATTGGTGCCACACTGGGCCAAAAAGTCAGAGGCTGACACCTGGCCACACTCCCTCCCTCAACTGTGCTCCCGGAAAGCTCCCCTGCGCAGGGGCCCTCGGGTGGGCAGCGTGTTCTCAGCATGTTTTCCAGATGGCTGCGACATGCACCGAGCTAGAAAGCGCTCTAGACCACAGGGGACAGTGCAGTCCCAATGGCTGCCCAACGCCGGCCAATCCTCACGAGCTTGCTGCCCAATTGATTTGGGCAGCAAGCTCGTGAGGATTGGCCGGCGTTAATTGGGCAGAAAGCTCGTGAGGATTGGCCGGTGTTGGGCGGCCCTTTGGACCACCCTGTCCCCCATGGCCTAGAGTGCTTTCTCGCTCGGTGCCTGCCTCGGCCATTGGGAAAATGCACCGAAACAACGCGGCCCACCTGGGAGCCCTGGCGCAGTGGAGCTTTCCCAGAGCAGAGTTGTCGGAGGGGTTTTGGCCGGGTGTCAGCCTCCAACTTTTCAGCCCGCTGTGGCACTGTAGTTTGGGGATGTCCTCAGTGGGGGCATGAAGATTTCTCTCGCTCTGAGGGTTTTCTGCAGCTCTGAAAGGCACCATTTCTGGCTCGGTGGCAGGTGGACTCATGGCGTGGGACTTGGGGCTCCCCAATTGGAGGGCTCGAGGGACAGGGCCCTGGAAAAGGAAGACTGAAAAACCAGGCGAGGGTTCAGGCCTGGGCCTAGGGGCATGGCAGGCCCCATCTGCCAGCGCCAGGGAGGGGACCCCTGGAGGCTGAGGAACAGGAGGCATTGGCCTCGCCTCCACCTGACTCACAGAGGGCTTTCTGGCAGGGTTCAAGCCTGGACAACTCGGGATCCTGGGCCAGGCAGACATGCGTCACATGAAGTGAGTTTGCCAGGGTTTTCTGGCCAATTCTTAGGAGCTTTCTGCCCAAATTGACATCGATTTGGACAGAAAACTCGTGAGAATTGGCCAGCATTTGGCAGCCCTTCTGACGGCCCTGTCCCCTGTGGCCTAGAGCGCTTTCTTGCTCGGGGCATGCCTCGGCCACCTGGAAAACTTGTGGAGACGACGGGGCCCACCCGGGGGCCCCGGCGCAGGGGAGCTTTCCCAGAGCAGAGTTGAGGGAGGAGTTGTGGTTGGGCGTCAGCCTCCGACTTTTGACCCACCGTGGTGCCAGAGTTTGTATATGGCCCTGTTGGGTCACAAAGGTTTCTCTCGATCTGAGGCTTTCCCACAGCTCCAAAAGGCATTGTTTCTGCCTGGGTGGAAGGTGCACTTGTGAGGTGTGACTCAGGGTTCCCCAATTGGAGATCTCGAGGGACAGGACCCTGGAAAAAGATTCCCCTTTCTCCGTATCCTCTCCAACACTTGTTTCCTGTGCTGTTAACTTTGGCCATTCTAACTGGTATAAGGTGGTATCTCAAAGTGGTTTTGATTTGAATCTCCCTGATGGTAATGATGATGAACATTTTTTCATGTGTCTGTTAGCCATTTGTATGTCTTCTTTGGAGAAGTGTCTGTTCCTGTCTTCTGCTCATTTTTTGACGAGATTATCTGCTTTTTTGGTGTTGAGTTTGAGGAGTTCTTTAGAGATCTTGGATAACAGCCTTTGTCTCTACTGTCATTTTCAAATATCTTCTCCCATTCCGTGGGTTACCTCTTTGTTTTATTGACTGTTTGCTATGCAGAAGCTTTGCTGTGCAGAAGCTTTTGATCTTGATGAAGTCCCAAAAGTTCATTTTTTTTCTTTTTAATTTTTTTATTTTAATAAACATATAATGATTTTTATCCCCAGGGGTACAGGTCTGTGAATCGTCAGGTTTACACATTTCACAGCACTCATCATAGCACATACCCTCCCCAATGTCCATTTCCCCACCACCCTCTCCCGTCCCCCCTCCCCCCGCAACCCTCAGTCTGTTTCTTGAGATTGAGTCTTTTATGGTTTGTCTCCCTCCCAATCCCATCTTTTCATTTTTTCTTTTCCAAAAGTTCATTTTTGCTTTTGTTTCCTTTGCCTTTGGAGACATGTCTTGAAAGAAGTTGCTGTGGATGATGTCGAAGAGCTTACTGCCTATGTTCTCTAGGATTTTGATAGATTCCTGCCTCACGTTGAGGTCTTTTATCCATTTTGAGTTTATCTTTGTGTATGGTGTAAGAGGATGGTCAAGCTTCATTCTTCTATATATAGCTGTCCAATTTTCCCAGTACCATTTATTGAAGAGACTTTTTTTCCACTGGATATTTTTTCATGTTTTGTCAAAGATTATTTGACAATAGAATTTTGCGCCCACATCTGGGCTCTCTCCTCTGTCCCACTGGTCTATGTGTCTGTTTTTGTGCCAGTACCATGCTGTCTTGGTGTTCACAGCTTTGTAGTAAAGCTTGAAATCAGGCAACATAAGATTTGGTAGTGTCCTCACTTCCAGATACTGCTGAGGTGGGAAGGAAATATCTGCATGAGTAGCAGGAGACTTAAAGCCGGCAAGATTTTGGTGATCATGTGCATCTGACTCGGCTGCTTGAGGGACAAGCGTGGAAGAAATTTGCACAGAACACCTGATGGCTCGTTGGATACAGTGGGACAGCAATGGCCGGAACATGCTCCCTGATCAGCAAGTATACAGGTTGGGGACCTGTGCTTGTGAGAGCATTCTGCTAAGTAGTTAGTAAGTTCCTGTGACCCAGGCATGTTTGTAGGGAGAAGCTCAGGGCATAGCTTTGGGGCAGTGCTGACTCAGCAAGTCCTGGGTCAGCCAAACCACAAGCCTTTGTCAAGTTCCCAGGGGGTGGTGGGCTGGGTCTTGAAAGACTGGGGAGGACAGAGGTGTGGGTACAAGGGGAATAGACTGAGAGCTAACTTCTCGGGGTTTGAGTAGAGTTCTGGAGGGCAGTTTATCTGAGCCTTGGTGGCCAGGGCCCTTCACAGTCTACTTCAAAGGTATAGAGACTCTCAGTGCGGAATGAAACAGTGGGGCACATAAAACTATATGCCTTCATTTTATTTTTTTAAATATTTAATTTATTTATTTGACAGAGAGACACACACAGCGAGAGACAGAAAGAGAGAGAGAAAGAGAGAGCACAAGCAGGGAGAGTGGGAGAGGGAGAAGCAGACTCTCCACTGAGCAGGGAGCCCGATGTTGACTCGATCCCAGGACCCTAGGATTATGACTTGAGCTGAGGGCAGATGCTTAACGACTGAGCCACCCAGGCACCCATATACATCTTCATTTTAGAAGAGAGAAAACTTGGATTCATTCTAATATGTAAGGGAATTGCTGGATGATATGGTTGTTCTATATCCATTTTTAAAGTACTCTCTATCCCCAATGTGGGGCTCAACCTCATGACCCTGACACCAAGAGTCTTTCACTCTTCTGACTGCGTCAGCCAGGTGCCCCTATTTTGAATTTTTTTTTTTTTTAGAAAAATTGATGCTGTTTTCCACAGTGGCTGCACCCACTTACAGTCCCACCAACAGAGCACAGTTCCCTTTCCTCCACATCTTGGCAAACCTCCTTGTTTGGTCTTCTGGATACTAGTCATCCTGACAGGTGACAGGTGACATCATTTTGGGCTTTGATTTGCATTTCCCTGATGATATGAGTTCTTCAATATTTTGGATATGAGACATTTAACAGTTAGGTAGTTTGCAAATATTTTCTTCTCTTCAGTATTTCAGTGTGTTGTCTTCAGTGTGTTGATGACTGAGATTTCCTTTGCTGTACAGAAGGCTTTTAGTTTGATGCAGTCCCATTTTATTTTTCATTCTAGCTTTTGCTTCCGATGTCAAATCCAAAAATCAGTGTCAAGAAGGAACTCAAGAAACGTTCTTCAAAAAAAAAAAAATGTGTTAAGGGGGATGAATGAATAGATTTCTGCTGACGCCTCTGTGCCCCATTGTTTTAATAGATTCTTGGCTGGCTCAGTTAGCACAGCATCTGACTCTTGATCTCAGAATCTGGAGTTCAAATTTTGTTCATGGAATTTATTATAAAAAATCAGGGGTGTTAATAACATTCTGCCCCATTTTCAGCTACGTATTTCATGGGTGTAGCTGTTTTGTTGAAGTCCTTGCCACGTTGTGATTTTGTTGTTGTGGATCAGGTGGGACAGACATTCAGTTGCATTGCTTTACTTGAGGTTGCCCAGTATTTCCAAAGCCACTTTTGGTGGAGACTGTTGCTTCCCTATTTTATATTCTTGGAGATTTTGTTCTAAATTAATTGACTACATATGTGCGGGATTTTTGCTAGATTTTCTACTCTGAAAGCATGATGCCTCCAGTTTTGTTCTTTCTCCAGATGGCTTTGTCTATTCAGGGCCTTCTGTGGTATCATTCACTTTGTAGGATTATTGGTTTTATTTCTGAAAATGCCATTAGATCTTGATGGGGTTTGCACTGAATAGTTAGATTGCTTTACACAGTGTGGACCTTTGGATTCCATATATTCTAGGGATCCATTAGCATGGGGTGTCTTCAGACTTAATTCTGGCTTTTTCAAATTCTTTCATTAATGATTTAAGTTTTCAGTATGCAGGTCTTTCACCTCTGGGTGAAAATAATTCCTATGTATCTTATTCTTTTGAATGATTATCAATTACAAACTATTTTCCTAATTTCTGTCCTTGATAGCATGTTACTCGTGTATAGAGATGAAACTCATTTTTGTATATTAAATCTGTATTCTTAAGTTTAAGACTTAATCCATCTGTTAGTTCTGCAAGGGTTTTTATAGAGTCATTAAGGGCTCAATATATGACATCATCTTCTCCTAATAAGTAAAAAATAAGCTGGGAATATAAGTTGATGTCATCTAACTGAGAAAAGAGAATACAGATATGCTGAGTGATAGTTTTCAATTTTTCTAAAATATTTTATGGTTAATGTAAGCACAGGAATCCATAAATATGGCTTGTTTTCTTTTACTGCTTTCTTTCAACTGGATATACAGAGCTGTGGTGTAGACCAGTTATCTCCCACACTACCCCACCGTACACCCTCTGCGTCTTGGGAAGCATCCACCATTCTCCCTACTTTCTATCCTGGAACCCAAGGCCTGACTCGGCTTCTCAGAAAATATTTCTCGAAATAGTGCACTTTTTTCACAGATTTCCTAGAAGACACCCTCCAAAACATTGAATTTTACAGAACTGTTTGGATCTCTCTGTGAATCCTTGAAGATGCCCAACATTGACTGTGGCTTGTTTTGCAGACACATCAGGGAACTCCTGCAATGTCTCCTGTGGCCACCAGAGGTGGGTGTGTGCTCTTAACAAGGACACTGCTCCACCTCCACACAAGATACAAGTTAACCTCCTTTTGGACTTCTTCACAATCTCAGCGAATTTCTTCAAGGATAGAATAAATATTATTCTACAAATTCTTGCAAGTCTATTGACCAGTCCCTTCTTACACATACAAATACATAAAATTATAAATGACTGAATGAAGGTCCATGGACCCTGCCCTCAGAGGAGACACAAAATGAACCCCAAATGGGTCACAATGTAAATTTAAGAGCTAAAGCGATAAACCTCAGAGAAGAACACCTAAGAAGAAATCTTCCCGACCTCAGCTTCGGCATCTGTTTCTTATGACGACGCCAGAACCGACAAGTGGAAGAGCAGGTGCCTGGGTAAACTGGTCGCTGACACGAATGCCTTCCCTCTGGGCTCCACACATGCTCCCAGGCACCAGGCAGGAACTGCACGACTCATTTCTTTCTACATCCCACTTGGCAGTGCCCATTACATTCTCCAATTTAGGGATGGGGTCTGTAGCTTCAGAGCCCTGCTTGGGGTCACCCAGCGACAAAGAGGCTGAGTGGGGGGCTAGAACTGCCATCTCTCTGCCGTTGGACTCTGTGTTCACGCACAACTCATTCCTGGAACTCGGAGGTGCAGAAAGATCCACAGGCCTGGTGTCCTCACCGAATTCAAGGGGCAGTGGTGCCACGTCTGACTGGGGCTTGTCCTGGGTCTGTTGTCTGACAATGCTGTGCCTTGGCACTGAGGACTCTCCCAGTACCAGCAAGCCTTTGTCTGGGTAGGAGGAGGTTTCTCCCTGGGTACAAAGGCTCATGTAACCTCAGAGTTGAGAAGTCTCTTCTGAAGCATCTGGATGGAAACTTCTTGTGAGGTCAGGCCCATAACACTGGAAGCCCTGGGTTCAAATCCTGCCTGTGTCTCAATGTAGAGCATGGAAAGGAGCAGTTTCTTAAAACCTTGGTTTCCTTCTTCATCAAACAAGCAGCATTTCTACTTTCCTCATGGAATTGTTAGGGGGATTGACTGACGTGATTCATGCTCTCAAAAGATACTCAGTAATCCTTAGCTTTACCTGTTAAAATTAGCCCACTGGGAGCACACTCCTGTCATGGGCTCTGGGCTTCTGCCTTACTGTGTCCCTTCAGCCTGCCAATCCAGGCTCCCCTGACTCAGTTGTACTTCCAGAAAGCCTTCATCCCCTCCAGTATGGGATCCCACACACTGGGGCTCATCCATCAGACCCAGGCCAGCCCTGGGACCGGATGTCACCCAGAGCTTGTGTCCGGAACATGGACAATCCTCACTGTGGAGACTGGCAGGCAGGAGCCCCCTCAGCTTCACCTGTTTTTGGAACAAGTATTGGGGTGCCTTGTGATGGGGCTCTTTCTCCCCAAAGCAGGGAAATGAGCTGCCCTCAGTTCCATCATGACTGTCTCACTTTTCCCCCACCGTGTAATCATTGGTACATAGCATCTTGGGCCTCCTTGGCTGCCTGGTTCCCAGAGCCTTTTTGTAGTTGGAGTTGAAAGTATTTTATGGACGTCATTTTGGTTTTTGTTGGACCTATCTGTAGGATGAAGCCTGGCCACTCCCTACAAACCAACACAAAGCCGGTGTCCCTGACCAATAGGGCAGTGCCCCAGCCCATGGCAGCCCTTCCCCTAGTGCTCAGAGCTCTCCTTTCTCACTGAGTCCCCATTCACTGGTGTTTCTCTCTCTACCTGCAGAGAGAGCCCCAGATGTCCTCTCTCTGAAGATGTACCTTCTGTGCCTGGTTAGCTCTGTGTTATGGCAGAGAAGACAGGAATGACTGATGATGGCCTCTATTACAGCGTCAGATCAAGTGGACTCTCTTTTACCCTCAGTCATCCCTAGCTCTACCTGCTTAGATTACCCACTGTGAGCCCACTGCTGCCGTGGGCTCTGGGCCTCTACCTTACTCTGTCCCTTCTGCCTGGCAAGCCTGACTTCCCCTGACTCAACTGTCTTTCCAGAAAGCCTTCATCCCCTCCAGTATGGGTGACCTGTCCCTCAGCTGGGATCCCACAACACTGGTCCTCATCCATCAGACCCAGGCCAGCTCCGGGTAAGGATCTCACCCAGAACTTGTGCCCTGGACATGGACAATACTTGGTTGGAGACTGTCAGTCTGGAGCTTCCTAAATTGTCATCTGTTTTTGGAACAAATGCTGGGGTGCCTTGTTATGGTGCTCTTTCCCTCCAAAGCAGGCAAATGAGCTGCCCTCACTTCCATCACGACTGTCTCCTATCTCACTGTATCGTATAATCGTTGGTACATAGCATCTTAGGCTTCCTTGCTTGCCAGGATACCAGAACCTTTTGATGGTCAGAGTTGAAAGTATTTTCTGGAGGTGGATTGGTTTCTGATGGACCTGTTGGTAGGAGGAAGCCTGACCACTCCCTACAAACCTACACAGAGCCTGTGCCCCTGACCAGTAGCGCAGTGCCCCAGCCCATGGCAGCCCTTCCCCTAGTGCTCAGAGCTCTCCTTTCTCACTGAGTCCCCATTCACTGGTGTTTCTCTCTCTTCCTGCAGGGAGAGCCCCAGATGTCCTCTCTCTGAAGATGTACCTTCTGTGCCTGGTTAGCTCCATCTTGTGGCAGAGGAGACAGGGATTACTACCATGGCCTCCCCAACAGCTTCAGATTACGTGGACGCCCCTTACCCAACATTGTGGGAGGAGACGGATCCGCCCCTTCTTCTCACATGGTGTCTTGAGCTGGAAGCACAGCCTCCTCTCTCACACAAGCTGAATTTGAGGGATACCGAGGTTGGGGCAGGCAGGGGTACAGGGCCATGGCTAGGGGAGCCCGAGGGCTGTGGACAAACTATATCCAGTGCCAAAACCCTTGGTAGATGTTCTCTCCATCCTGCAGTCCATGAGCAGCCAATGTGCTTTGTAAGGGCCTCTCTTGTTCACACAGTTTCAAGTGGCTTTTGTTGTTGCCCCTAAAACTACATCTGGATGAACACAAGTCTAACTCACTGACCTGCGCTGTCCTTAGAGGTTCTTCCCTCAGAGGATGTGGTCCAGCCAGGAAATACAGGGAGCAACCTGATAGGAGTGACCTGCTCTGCACTCCTCTGCTGGCCTGGAGCAGGGTGTGGTTGCTCAAGTTAGAGTCTGAGTTAAAGAACACAAGGGGCTGGAGTGGCTGGAGTGTATCACTGGACAGGGCCTGGGTGGTGTGTGTTCCAGGACACGGGGCAGGGATGCTTGTGGGGGATGACACATGAGGGGGGTGTGGAAAAGCTCTTCCCTGCTCTATGGTCACTCCCACTACCGATGGACTCACTGCTGGCTCCTCCTCCTTGTGGTTTCAGATCTCATCTATAGCTCCAGATTCCTCCTTTCCCGAGGAAGGCTGCCGCTGGATAAAGAGAGCGTAGATCGAGGAGCCTGCAGCATGTCCTCCAAAAATGTGGTTGAAGTGTGTTCCAGCAATGGTGCTTACAGGAATCAAATATAAAGAACAGAGATTTGTGACACAGATGTACTTTTTACTTTAATGATGTGAGTCAAATAATTGGAAATGGCTCGGTTGTTCAACAGATGGTGCTCTGAGCGCTGTCACTGAGAATGTCCCAGGGGACAGCAGCGACCGTGCTTATCCACTGTAGGGACATCAGGTAGAACCAGAGCCCGACCCTAAACTCTCCCTGCCGCCCCTCCCCCGTCTTTGCACACACACGTGTGTGCAAACAAGCACACACTAAATCCAGAGTGAAAAGCACGGAAACTGGACACCATCCATTATGGGTGATTATTTCATGGAAGAAGTAACGTGTCTTCATTTATTCATATTTAAATCATTATTTTACTACATAAATATTGTCTGCCTAAACCTAAAGAACTATTTACTTTATTTCCTGACTTGTTAGTAAAAAATGGGAAGATTTAAGATGTAATGTTAATATTTTTATAATATGCCCACTAAAATAGTTTAAACATGGCCTATGCAGGAAAATGAAATAATTTAAAGGTGTCTCATGGACCCAGACATTTCCCTGGTTTCTGCTTTTCAAGGTGTCCTTATGAAAGGGAACACAATTCCAGATAATGAAAGTAGTTCATTTTGGGGCTTCCCATGATCATTGCTGTTTCAGAAACATTAGGTGTAATAAAATGCTTTTTTAGTAAGAAATTGAAAAAAAAAAAAGATTTTTGTATCTTTCCTATGTTCTGTAGCCAGACAGAGAAGGCCATAACGTAGGATACCAGGCACATGAAAATCCCAGATGAAGTAAAGTACCGAAGACAGAGAGAAAAGCAGTGGCTGCTGGGACTGGGGTGACTGAAGACCACCGGGACCGGGATCTGAGACTATTTACTGCTCTCCGCCCGACTGCACTCTACGTGTGGCCCACCCTGCCCCCTCCTCAGGCCACATCAGTCACCACCAGTCCCTCTCACCCACAGATTCTGGCTCCGTGGGCTCAAAGTGTTGCAACTGTGTGAGCAGAAGCTGGGCACGGTGCTCCAGGTCTGAGCCTGGCATAGAGCCCCATGTATGCCAGCAGCATATTCGGGCTGGGAAAATCTGGGGGCTGTAAAGATGTTCAGGATATTTTTCTAGCCATGTGTTCAAGATGGAGGAGATGGCCCCGGGGATAGACTGTTAGGAAGAGGAATCAGAGGACAGGGCACCCTCCCAAATGAATATCCCAGGGAACCCTGTGGGAACCTGGGTCATTGGGCATCCAGCTTCCATCAGAGACCAGTCCTATTCCTTGTCTACATGTGATCTGGCAATCCTGCCTGAGACAGGCCTGGTTACAGACAACAGGCTGGCAAGAGCCTCAATGAGTGGGAGATCTTGACGAATGGTGGGACCATTTCTGTCCTTCATGGCAGATCTGGACACACTCCTCAGTCTGTCTCCTTGTGCACTTGCCACTTGAACTAAACTGCATTTGTCCAGGAAGCGGTGGTGTCTGGCCTCTTAATTACCTTGATTGCACATGCTACTGCTCTCTGAAGATCCAACCAAGGAGGGAGCAAAGGGGTTCTGTCTCTAGCCAGGCCTTCCCTGTGCCCTCCCACTGCTTCAAAAGTTACCTCCTGTGCCCATGTGCTTCCTTATTCACTGGGTGTCATGAGTGGGTCTCCTTCCACTGACACTAATCTCCCACAGGGTTTGGAATATCTGGTGCCTATCCTCTCACTGGGTCTTCTGAGCACCCTCTGAGCACCCAGTGACCACGTTCCAACATATTGCTGAGTGTGCTGGTTCCGCAGACCCTCTTCTAGGTCCCAGGATTTGGATAGAGACACAGGTGGGAGGGCGCGGTGATGGGGAATGACTCTCTTAGGGGCTAAAGCTGTCCTCCCTTCCCCTCTGCTCTCCCACAGTACTTATACCCACAGCTCCCGCAGGCCCTTCCTTTCTCCAGAAGAAACTCTTAGACCTTCACTCTTAAGGAGGAATCACAGATGTGTGTGATGAGGATCCAAGAATCCCTCCAACTCACAGTCCCCTTGCTGCTCTGGTGGAGAGGGAAGGCCCTCCTGCACCAGACGAAGATCACTCATGTTTCACTGCTCCTGGGCTCTGCCCACTTCATCACAGCTAGAGGAAATGCACCCATATCTAGAGGAGGCCAGGGGGCATTACATGAAATGTCCTGTGGATGCTACCTCTCATTGTGCCCAATATCACGGTCTGACTCCTGACTACTCCGGAGACCTGGGCTGCCGTCTGCTCTGCCCAGGGATCGCAGTCAAGTCCTAGAGAAGCACCTGCACCTAGTGGGGCTTCCTGAATACTTGCTGAATGAAAGAGCCCCAACTAGCCCGTCACAGGTATCTGAGTGGGTCTTGGAACACCTCTGAACCCCGGGGATCCTAGCTTTCACCCAGACACAGACCCCAAATGAGTCTCGGATCTCCTTCAAATGGCAAAACAGCCCAACTCAAGATCATAGTGATAGGGATGTGGCAGAGGCTTCATCATGGCAAGCAGGACAACAATAAATGAGTACAACCACAGGCTCTCTAGCAGACCTTTGCACAGACCCAAGCACCCAGGTGCACTTTCCTTTCAAGACTTCGTGAGTCCCTAACATAACTCTGGCCCAGTCAGAGGGGCAAACTGAGGCTCAGGAAGTTTGGGGACATTTCCATGACTCACAGGAAGTGGTGGCCAAATCCAACTGGGCCGTTAGGGACAGGGTGCTCACCTTGCAAAGAGGAAGTCCAACACCTCCTGGGTAGTGGCAATGGCTCGTTATGTGCCCAGGAACATGGAGGTATAGCTGAGGTCTCTTCCTAGGAAATTAGGCATCAGATGTTGTATCTGATTCTTTAGCAGGTCGGCCCGGTTTGTCCATAGCACACAGGTCTCACTCCTCCTCATCAGTAATCCATATTTCGCCTGATGTGAAACAGAAGAGACACGAGTCAGTTCTGTAGCCACCAGGAGGGTTAGGGGTTGGAGCACAGATCGAAACCCCAAGATGCCAGTGGCTTATGGCAAGAGGTGGGACAAGAGGTCCCACAGTCATAAAAACAATCAGGTGACTGGGTGGTTCCTTGGCTTAATCCTAGGAGTCATGGTTTTGGCTCAGGTCATCATCTCAATTTCTTGAGATGGAGCTCCTTGTAGGGCTGTGTACTTAGGGGAAGAGTTGGCTTGAGGATACTGTCTCCCCCTCTGCTTCTCCCCACTCCCCCCTGCCTCTCTCAAATAAGTCAACCAATCAATCAATTAACAAATCTTTAAGGAAAAAGAAAAACCTTTCTTGGTAGACATACAAAGAGTTGAAGTCGGTGAAGTCTGACCTTGATAGTATCTCAGGTCAGATTGGGAACTGAGTATTAATAACAACCTCCTGCATGAATAGTATTAATCTTGTGGTTTCTGATAATCGATTCCATTCTTGAGATGAGAACACAGAGACATTTTCTTAAGTGAGACAGCTCAGGATATTAGGGCATGTAGGATGTTTAGTGCAGCACTATGAGTTAGCAACAAAAGAGAATCCCATCAAAGTCCTGCATCAGTGAAGGGCTCAGTCGCTGTGACAAATGACTGGCCTTCTGGAATGTTGTGCAGCAGAATGAAGCCCCTGATCCTGACCCTGGAGGGGGCCCAAGAATGTGTTTCCTCAAAACCAAAAGGCAGAGCAAGAGACATAGAACCATTGGCAACACGTCCTTTTGGGTAAAAGTCTCCCAACTCACTATGATCATGTGCAAGACTTGCAGAACTTGGGGAGGACTGTCAGGTCCGTGGGGACACCTGGGAGCACAAGGATTCTAGGTAAATGGCGTGAGACATAGTTTAAAGTCTCTTTTCTGGTACTATTACAAATATGTGGACACTGACTCTACATCTGGCCAAGGTAGGGGCAGGGCAATGAGGGAAGGTTTGAAAAGGAGATGGTGATGCAGATTCATGCGGGTTCAGGACTGTAGGACGGAGCCCACAGCAGTACTAGGCTGGCTTCTGGGACGTGGGTCCCTTTCTGCTACACTGGGACCCTGCGGGATGGATGTCCCCAGCACCTGCACTCACCCTGAGCCAGCGCTGGACTCTGTTGGCATTTGGGGGCACCTTTTGTCCTTCAAGGAGGTAGAGCAGAGGATCTCAACATTCAGCTCCTGCCCAATCTCCTGTGTGGAGCTCTGTAAAGACAGTGCCCAGCAACCAGGCAAGAGGCCTCAGAACCCTATCTGGCTGCCTTTGCTGGTCCTCAGACCCAGGGCACTCCATTCCAGACACACCACACCCCAGTATGCACACAGATCCACCAAGAAGAGAAATGTGACACAGCTTCAGGGCCTTGGATGAGCTCTGAAAGAGGTAAGATGCACCTCAGGAATCCTTTCCACCCTGCCCACGATGACACTGGTGTGAACATAAAGGGATCACCAGGGTATCCACTATCTTGCAACCCCCTCCATCCCAGTGGCAGGAACCCCACATATCTCTCTTTGCCAGAAATTTCAGAGGAGAGGACGAGGCTGCCCTGGGATGGCTCAGAGGTGTGGCTTAGCCTAGCATAAGCTGTTCTGTATTACCTTATCGAACCTCCTGCCAAATGCCCTGAGGCTTTGCCCATGAAGTTTGAGCCAATATCTGCAGCATGTGAAAAAGTCATTCCCCTGGGTCTTCTGGGAGATAGAGTCCTGGGAAGTAGGCAAACAGCAGGAGAATATCTTTCAATATTGGATGTCTCTAGCCAAGTAACCGTACTACACTAGAATGTGGAAGCCTGTTTGCGGGGGTTCCAAATTCTGTTGGGGTCTGCAGTCAAGGAAGTAACTTCACTGCCTGAGATCACCTACCCAAGTCCACTCCTGGATTGACACCAAACGGTGCTCAGGGTTTCCATCTGCTCATCCCCATTCTGCATGCAAGGCCAGATCTGTACACAGTGACACCAACACACCCTTCTCCACAGGCCCCTAAGGAAGGTCTGGGAGCAGCCAGGGCCCCAGCTTGGAAACACACGTGTCTTCAGGAACAGCTCCCCAATCTTACCTGTTTGTGTCCCTGGATAAGACATTATCCCTGTCAGGGGTGGTCTGCATCTTGTCTGTACAATACAGAAGCTTCTAGCACGTACTTCCTCCAGATGTCCATAGGCATTTGTGGGATAGTATCTGTGATAATGGAGGAATGGTGTCACATGTAAGAAATAGCTCCAACCATATTTTCTTCCTCTTCTTATCTTCCCTGGGTCTGCTATTGGTCAGATCTCACTCTAGAGTTCCTACTGATGTGTGTGTGTGTGCGTGTGCGCACACACACCCTCTGTCATGTGTGTACACATGTGTTCATCAGTGCTCAAATTCTGGAGTCCCAGAAGATGGCAGCCTCACCTGCAGAGGAGTGGATAATAGCTTCCCAAGATCATATACTTTCTAATTTTAAAAGCAAGAAGGAATGGGAGCCTTGGCCTCTGAAGTTCAGAATTCACCCCTATGCCTAGAGACTGCATACTCTGTACTGCGAACCATTAACTTCTTTCCATTGGGTGTGATGTGGATAGGGTTCCACTCAGTGTGTTGCCATGAGCTGGGCTGCCCCTCAGACAAGAACTCGCTGGAATGCCTCCTACCTTGTATATCAAGGCTCACACTCACCCTTATACCATCTCCATGTCTGTAGCCACTTCATTCAACACAACTTTTCCCAGAGCCCTCCGGTGAATGGCTACATGCATCCAGGGTCCCTACTTTGAGGACACTCAAAGAGCTGGGTTCATGCCTGTTTCAGCCTTCTAACCATTCTGGGAAATGCCCTAACCCTGTTGAGATCTTCACCTTCTCCTCTCAGTAGTTCCGGGAAATCCCATATCCTGTTTATACATCTTTGTGTAACCTAGTCACCTGGAGTGTGGTCTGGACTTAGTGATTGCTACCATTCCACAGAACATGGCTACATGACCCACAAGCCCCTTCTGAGATTTAGTTATAAAAGCTAATTGCACAGTCCCATGCTGATTCTGACCCCTATTCTCTCTCAGATCTTCACTCAGGAGTACAAGCCCCTATGTTGAACCATGACCCAGACATGTGCACGTTACATCCCAGTGAGGGCAACAAGAGACAGAAGAACTCAGGCCTTTGAGACGGACTGAATCTTGCCAACAACCCTGAGTGAGCTCAGGTTCTCAGTGAGTCAGGTCGTGCCTTGGTGTTTTCAACAACCCCAAAGTACTGAGAAGCTCTGGCAGGAGCCTCTAGCTGGGCACTCATGGATTCCTGATCCTCTAAGACTGTGTGAAATTTTTTGTTGGTTAAGCCACTGAGTGTGGGGTAATGTGGTCACACAGAACTAGGAGCGGGGTACTGATACTGTCCACCTGCCCCAGGCCTTGGCCCTCCTCCCCTTCCTCTCTGCTCCTCTCTTCAGCTTCTGCCAATCCCCTTATTTCTAACTCCACTGCAGGAATGTCATATTGTTTCCAATCCTCTGCACCATGGTGCCCTCTGCCAGGCTAAATATACTCTGATTCATGCAGGGCTATCTCCTTCTTTTCCTGCCACAGGAATTCTCAATCTCATCTCAGCACAGTCTTCTCACACCCCTCACCTGGTGGAGCTCAGGACCCAGTTATAGTCCCTTGCTCTTTCCTTATGGGGCAAATGCTCTTTTCATTCACCTTTTTGGTTCATGTTTTTCCATCTTCCCCTCTAGACCCTGAGCCCCTAGAGAGAGAAACTGGTTGCCTGATAAACACTGGCACCATCTGAGTGCTCAGGGCCCAGTGGCTAAATGAACAGCCTAGAGGATCCAGCCCGCCTTGACCAGCTCTATTGCCGAAGACTATTTGATTCTCATCATGTGTAAGACCTTTTTTCCCCCTGCCCTAAGGAAACTCTATGTTCCATGTTGGGCTCAAACTCATGACCCTGAGATCAAGTACCACATGCCCTACTGGCTGAGGAAGCCGAGTGCTTCTCTGGTCATATTTTATAGGTTCTAGGCCGGTAACAATGTTTACTTGTTGATTTCAACATGGTGTAGGTATATTATGTTATGCTGAATTACCAAATAACTCCCCAGAAATCTATTACCATAGATTTCCCCACAGGACAGTGCTGAGTGGATCTTCAGTTTGGAGACAAAGCTCCTTCATGTGGTCTTTCAGGAACCAAAAGTTCCTCCACCATGGGCCTTCTCACTCCATGGGTTGTCTTGCACCTCTGACACCACCAGCACTACGGGCAAGATGACAAGTACACATAGGAGGTTGTTTCCATTCGGGTTTTGAAGGCCTAAATATACACCTTTATGCTCAATCTTTATTTTTTTTTAGGATTTTATTTATTAGAGAGAAAAGAACACAAGAAAGGGGATGTTGCAGGGGGAGGATAACCAGAGAGTTGCTGAGGTGAGGAGGACAAGGGTTGCCTTATATGGACTGGAACAGCTTGGGCCAAACAGAGCAAGTCTCCACCAACTGTGGTAGGCTGGGAGTAATGAGTAAACTCAGATCCCTGTGCCCATGACCAGCTATCAGGAGAGACCTCCCAGGGATTCCTTTATGGGCTCAGACAATATTGAGTGATGGGAAACGTTTCCTTTATTTATAAGGACACAAAAAGTCAATCATGGTGTGGATACTTTCTCTTCATGAAGCTACAGCACCAGCCCCAGAACAAGATCCTGATCCAGTTCAAGAGTTACCTCCATCTCCTACTGAGATGCATGTATCAGCTTCAGAGTTTGGGTGGCATGGGTGGAAATAAGTTGTGTGGGTGATACAGGTGTGGATACAGCAGAGGGGAGGAGCTTGGGCTAAGGAGGCTACCGCAAAGTTTTATCAACAAAAAAGTACACAACTGAAACTTTTAAGTTTACTACTGTGGGGGATGTCCCTGGATTAAAGGTGGTGAAGCAGGGTAGAATCCCAGGTGTGGCAGCATGAGGATCCTGGGGGTCACAAGAACAGCTGGGGCCTGAATGCTTCAGAGTCCTCAGATATCAGTTGGGGAAAGGTGGCTGAAAACCGTGAGGCTAGGTGCTGGCCTTTTACTCTATGTAGTCCTAAACTTCAAATCACAGCACAGTTGGGCGGCCACATTCCTGGGAGGAGTCCACCAAAAAAAAAAAAAAAAAAGGCAGAAGCATGGTAAGACCTCTAACTTCCGGGAGGTACAGCATGACTCTGCCACAGAAACCCATAGAAATTGGAGTTGGAATTCAGTTGCATGCCTGAGATAAAAATGCTTTGTCACTGGCTGGGTGAACACAGAGTTCTGACAGAAACCAAGGAGATAAGACTGATGGGTTGCTTTCCTGTGAGAGCTCACTGAAGAGTTGGGGGGCAAATTTTCAGCTTCTGGGTAGAGAGCAGGGTGAAGCCATATTCATCCCACCCATTGGTGCTGTAAGTCTTCAGGGAGTAATAGAGGGCCACATACTGGAATCCAGGGTGGATTACCTGGAGGTCTGCCTCTGTTTAGGAGAGGTGCATTTGCTTCAGCTGAAGCACACCTGAGAATCAGTGCCACAGACCCCTCCCCCAGAAGACCATCACAAATGCCTCACTCCTCTCAAGTTTATTGATCATAGAGGGCTGCAAAGCTTCAACTTTAAGGGAAAACACGAGGTAGCATTCTTTGTATTTTTATTTTTTAGTCTTTTATTTATTTTTTCAGGTTTTTTCCTTCTTTTTCATCTGTTTTTAATAATTTTTAGTCCTTTTAAAATTGTATTTAGTTTTATTCATCTCGTTATATTTTATTTTTTCTTTCTTCTTTTCTTTTCTGAACACAATAATGAGATGGAGAAATTCACCTGAAATTAAAGAACTGGAGGTAGTACTCACTACCAGGGATTGTATCACTATGGATATAATTCAAATATCTGAACTAGAACTTAAAACAATGATTCAAAAGATACTAGACAGGCTAATAAAAGCATAGAAGACAACAGAGAATCCTTCACTGTAGAAATAAAAGAACACAAATCTAGATGGACTTAAATTAAAAATGCTATTACAGAGATTCAGTCCCAAATGAAGACTATGGGAAGGATTGTGAATGAGGCAGAAGAGGAAGTCAGTGATATAGAAGATAAAATAATGGAAAATAAGGAAGCTAAAAAAGGGAGAAAGAAAACTACTGGATCACCAAGGGAGATTCTGAGAACTCAGCACTTCCATAAAGTGAAATAATATCCAGATAATAGAGGTACCAGAAGATGACAAGAGGGACAGAAGGGGGAAAGGTTGATTTCAACAAATTGGAGCTGAGGACTTTCCCACCTAGCAGAAGGAAACATGTACTCAAGCCCAGGAGGTACAGAGAACTCCTCTCAGAATCAATAAAAATATGTCAACATCTTGACATGTAAGAGTCAAGCTTTCAAAGTGCAGTGATAAAGAGAAAATCCTGATAGCAGCTCAGGACAAGAGAAACTTAACCACCAAGGGTAGATACATAAGGGTGGCAGCACCCCTGTCCACAGACATCGGGAAGGCCAGAAAGGAATGCATGATATATTCAATGTGCAAAATGGGTAATTTGTGCAGCCAAGAATACATAGTCCAGGGAGCCTGTCATTCAGAGTAGAAGGAGAGATAAAGAGTTTTCCAGGGCAAACAAAACTTAAGGACTGTGAACACTAAACCAACCCTGAAAGAAACATTTTTGGGGATCCTCTGAGTGTAGAGAGAGCCCAAAGGTAACAAAAATCCACAAAGGAACAGAGACAATCTACAGAAACAGCAACTTTACTGGTAATACAATGGCACTGAATTCATACCTTTCAATAACACTCTGAGTGCAAATGGACTCAATGCCCCAATCAAAAGATATAGTGTATAAACATGGATTAAAAGAAAAACAAGAACCATCAATATCCTGCTTACTAGAGACTCACTGCAGAGGCAAGGACACGTCGAGATTGAAATTGAAGGCATGGAGAATCATTTATTATGCTAATGGGCATGTAAGGGATGCTGGAGGATCCATCCTTCTATATTAGACACAATAGATATTAAACTGAAGGCTACTATAACTGATGAAGAAAGACACTATAACATAATAAAAAGGACGTACCCAATGAAAAGATCTAACGATTGTAAACATGTATGCCCCTAACTTGGGAGCCGCCAAATATACACACCAATGAATTACAAAATTAAAGAAACTCCTTGATAAGAATACAGTAATACAAGAGGACTTTAAGAACCCACTCACAGCAATGGACAGATCATCTACGCAGAAGATCAACAAGGAAACATGGGCTTTGAATGACACACTGGACCAGATGGACTTCACGGAGATATGCAGAGCACTGCCTCTGAAAACATCAGAAAAAACATACTTTGGGAGGTTACATGGAACATTCTCCAGAAGAGATCACATACTAGCTGAGAAATTAGGTCTCACAAGTACCAAAATATTGACATCATAACATGAATATTTTTAGACCACAGTACTATGAATCTTGAAGTTAATTACAAGAAAAAATGTGGAAGGACCACAACTGTGGAAGATAAAGAACATCCTACTGTAGAATGAATGGAGACTCAGGAAATTAAACAAGAATTTAAAATTACATGGAAGCAAATGAAAATGAATGTAGGACAACTCCGAGTCTTTGGGATGCAGCAAAGGTGGTCCCAAGGGGGAAGTAATGACAATAAAAGCCTTTCTCAAGAAACAAATTATATTCTCAAATACACAACCTAACCTTAAACGTAAAGTACCCGAGGAAAGAACAACAAATAAAACCTAAATCCAGCAGGTGAAGAGAAATAATAAAGATTAGAGTGCAAATCAATGAAACAGAATTTTTTTTAAAAAGTAGAACAGATCAATGAAACTAAGAGCTGGTTTTTTGAAAGAATGAATAAGATGGATGAAACCCTAGGCAGACTTCTCAAAATTAAAAGAGAAAGACCCAAATAAATAAAATCTTGAATGAAAAAGGAGAGCTATCTACCAACATGGAACAAACAAGAAAATATTATGTGCAATTAAATGCCAAGAAATTAGGCAATCTGTAGGAAATCAATGCCTTTTTAGAAATCTATAAACTACCAAAACTGAAACAGGAAGAAACAGAAAACCAAAACAGACCCACAATCAGCAAAGAAATGGAATAAAAAACATCCCAACAAACCAGTCTTGGCCCTGATGGCTTCCCAGGGGAATTCTAGCAAATATTTAAAGAAGAATTAATAGCTATCTTTCTGAAACTGTTCTGGAAAAATAGAAATGGAAGGAAAAGTTCCAAATTCATTCTAGAAGGGCAGCATTATCTTGATCCCTAAACCAGACATTTACCCCACCATAAGGGAGAATTTCAGACCAATATCGCTGATGAACATGGATGGAAACCTGTTCCCCAAGAAAACAGTTAACAGGATCTAAAAGTACATTAAAAGGATTATTCACCACAGCCAAGGGTGGATTTGTTCCTGGGATGGAGGGGTGGTTCCACATCTGTAAATCAACCAGTGTGATACAACATAAGAACCATATGACCCCTCAACAGATACAGAGAAAGCATTTGACAAAATACAGTACCTTTTCTTGATAAAAACAACCTGCCATGTAGGGAAAGAAGAAAATGCTTCAATATCATGAAAGACCACACAAATACCATCCTCATTAGAATAAATGTGAGATTTTTTTTCCCCTACGGCCAGTAACACAACAAGGATGTCCACTCTCACCACTATTGTGAAACATGGTACCGGAAATCCTACCCTAAGCAATCAGAGAACAAAAATAAATAAATGCACCCAAAATGGCAACAAATAAGTCAGTTTTCTTCCTCTTTGCAGTTGACAAGCTATTCTATGTAGAAAATCCAAAAGACTCCACCCAAAAATTGCTAAAAACCTATAAAGTAATTCGGCAAGTCCCAGGATATAAAACCAATTTTCAGAAGTCAGTTGCATATCTGTACACTAACCATGAGCCAGAAAAAAGAGAAATCAAGGAACTGATTCCACTTACAATTTCATGAAAAAACATATGATACCCAGGATTGACCCTGACCAAAGAGGTAAAAGACCTGTATTCTGAAAATTATTGAACTCTTATGAAAGAAGTTGAGGGAGACACCAAAGAATGGAAAAATATTCCATGCTCATGGAATTTAGAATTAGAATTAGAACAAATTTTATTAAATTTTATTAAATTTTATTAAAATATCTATGCTACACAAAAAATTTACATATTAAATGCAATCTCTATCAAAATACCCTCAACATCTTTCAGAGAACTGGAACAAACAATCCTAAAATTTGTGTAAAACCAAAAACAATCCAAGAGGCCAACAGAATGTTGACAAGAAGAATGAAAATGGGAAGCATCACAATTCCAGACTTCAAGCTGTATTTCAAAGATGTAATTACCAGGACAGTATCATACTCACACAAAAGCAGACACCTATATCCATGGAGCATATTGGAAGACCCAGGAATGGGCCCTCAACTGTATGGTCTCCCAGTCATTGACAAAGGGGAATGAATATCCAATGGGGAAAAAAAAAGTCTCTTCAACAAATGATGTGAAAATTGGACAGCCACAGGCAGAAGCATGAACCTGGACCACTTTCTTACACCATACACGAAAACAAACTCAAAATGAATGAAAGAGCTGTGAGGAAGGAATCCATCAAAATCCTAGAGTAAAACACAAGCAACAACGTGTTTGACCTTGGCCAATACAACTTCTTGCCAGAGGCAAGGGAAACAAAACCCAACATGAACCACTGGGACTTCATCAGGAAAAAAAGCTTTTGCACAGCAAAAGAAGCAATCAACAAAACTGAAAGGCAGAATACATAATTAAAGAAGACATTTGCAACTGACCTCAATAAGGGTCTAGCCTCCAAAATCTAAGAAGAACTCATCAAACTCAATAATCAACCCCCAAAAAAGCCCAATCAAGAAATTGCCAGAAGAAATGAACAGAAAAATCTGCAAAGACCACATAAATGGCTTACAGACACATGGAAAAAAAAATCCTCAACATCACTCTTCATCAGAGTAACACAGATCAAAACCATCATGAGATACCACCCCACACCAATCAGATTGCTCAAATGAACAGCTCAGGAAAGAACCTATGTTAGTAAGGATGCAGAGAAAGGGGAACCCTCTTAACACTGCTGGTGGGAATGTAAACTGGTGCAGCCACTCTGGGAATAGTACAGAGGTTCCTCAGAAAGATAAAAATAGAGCTACCCTATGACCCAGCCCTTCACTACTAGGTATTTATCCAGAGGGTATAAATATAGTGACTAGAAGAGGCACATGCCCCCAATGTTACTCCAGCAACGTCCACAAAAGCCAAACCATGGAAAGAGCCTTGATATCCATTCACTGATGAATGAATCAAGAAGACTTGGTATACATACTCAATGGAATGTTACTCAGCCAACAACAACAACAACAACAACAAAACCCAAACAAACAAACAAACAAAAAATGGAAATATTTTCCCTTGCAACAGTGTGGATGGAATTAGAGGATATCATGCTAAGTGAAATAAGGCACTTAGAGAAAGACAAATACCCTAGTATTTCACTCCTATGTGCAATTTAATATACAAAACTCATGAATAAAGGGGAAGGGAAAGAAAAATAAAACAGGCTAAAAACAGAGAGAAAGATAAACCATGAGAGACTCTTAACTAAATAGGGTATATACTGAGGGATGCTGGAGGGGAAGTGGGTTGGGGGATGGGGTAATTGGCTGATGGACATTAAGGAGGGACTTTGATTTCATGAACACTGGGTGCTATATAGAACTCATGAATCACTAAATTCTACCCCCTAATTAACAATACAGTGTATGTTAGCTAACTTGAATGAAAATAAAAATAAATATAAATGTAAAAAGAAGGGTGAAAAAATGTAAAAAAAAAAAACCACACTCTTCACACTAGCTCTTTAAAAATATATCACTAGATAATTCTAGGGGAGACAAGATGGTGGAGAAGTAGGAGGAGGCGCCATTTCAAACTGTCCCCTAAAGTGAGCTGATTACCATAGCAAAGGACTCTGATCACCCATGAGATCAGCCTGAGATTAGAATTATACACGTCTGGATCTCTACGGGGGCAGAAGATGCCAGTGGGAAGGTAAAGCAGAGTGGGAACATCGGACTGATATCAGAAGATAAACAAAAGGGGGAGGGAGGCACCAGAAGCGACCCATTGGAAAGTAAACCCCAATAGGAGAGTGCCCTGTGTCTGGGGACCAGCATTAACTTGGAGTCTGGTTGAAAGCACTCAAAAAGAGCAAAGATCGTAGGGGGAAATTGGGGGAATCAGGCGGATAGGGACAAGGGCTTAAGCCAGCCAACCCAAGACGCCACCACAGGTGCTGAGCCAGACAGAGTACAGCGAAGCAGCCAGGTCTTGGTCCCTGAGCCACTGGGAGCCTGAAAGTGTCTGGGTGGCAGCGCCCATGAGGGTGAGGGAGCCTCGCCAGCCAGCAGGCAGAACCACAGCCTTTTGCACTCTCCACGCTCATGATGCGCAACCAGAGTCTAAGTCGCCCCCTACACCCTCCCCTGAGAGAGATGCGGGCTGGCGCCAGCTGGTGCTCTCTCAGACCCTGGAAAGTCTGAGCACTCCCAGCCCGGCCAGTGTGAAAATCTCAGTGCGCTATCTCTGCTTGGGACCTCTCTGGCAGCCTGGAACTGCCCAGACAGCTGCGGCTAGTATTTCTTGAGGTTTGGGTTCAAGCGGAGTTCCTGTGACCCTAGAGACCATGACTGGAAACATGCCCTGACAGCAGCCGAGGGGGAATTTATATGCTCTGGAGCACCCAGAGGGGAACACTGAGGCTTCTCTCTGAGAGGGAGGTCTGGGTGCAGTTTGCTTTCCTCTAAACCTCCAAAAACCATCAAGAGCCACCAAGGGGAGAGAAAACAAACGAACAAGCAAACAAGAAAAACCTCCAGAGAACAAAAGCCTGAAAAACTGGTTTCCTCAGAGCCCCCATCCTTGATGGGGGCAGGAGGACGTAACTCTAGGAACATCATAATTTGAAAACCCACGCGGCAGGCACCTCGCCCAGAAAGCCAGCACCCCCCCCCAAAAAATAGACGAGAGGACAACCACTGCTACTTCACAGATACAACTTTTACTTTTAATTTGTTCCCACTATTCTGGTACTTTTCATTTTTCATATATAATATTTTAACCTATTCAATTTCTAAAAGGTACATATTTTCATAGCCTCATTAAGAAAGGTTTCCAAAACTGGGCCAGAAAAATGATCTATTTAGATATCAATTCGATAAAAGCCTCTAATTGTGTTACCTGAAGCAGCATGACGATGGTATTGTCGTGTGTCAACGTATGCTGGCACTCGTTTGGTTTTGTTCCCCCTCCCATCGTAGTCCGTTGCACAACTCATAAAATATCTTCCTTTACGTTTCCTTTTCATTAACTTGTTTATTGGTTTTGTAACAAATTCACTCACTTCTTGGGCAGAGAGATAGAGCTCCCAAGCAGGCAGAGCGACAGACCCAGGCAGAGGGAGAGGCAGGCGCTCCTCCCCTGAGCAGGGAGCTCGACACGGCCTGGATCCCAGGGCCTGGACCTGAGGCGAAGGCAACTGCTTAAGCGACTGAGGAACCCAGGTGCCCCAGGCAGAAACTATTTTAAAGAAATCACGTCACATTTGCTGCCTGCAAATGCCTATATCCCCTGGCTTGTTGCCAAGGAGTTCTGAATGGTCACTTTCCAAGAGGCCACACGGCAGTGGCCAGGCCCGCAGGGACTTACAATGGATGTGGCCCCCTGCAGGACAGACAGATGTTTGCATCCTCAGCTCCTGGCTCAGGCAGTCCGCCCCACAGACAATATTAGGAACTGTCACCCTTGGCTCCGAGGGGCTCCTGGAAGGAACACAGGGAATTCCTGGGGAGGGCAGCCCCGCAGGAAGCGTTTTGTTTTTTTTGTTTTTTTTTTATACATATTTTCCTTATTCGACACAGCAGGCATGACTTGGGTGTGGGGCAGAGGGAGAAGCACTCCCCCTGAGCAGGGAGCCTGATGCTAGGTTTGATCCCGGACTCCAAGGGCGGGACCTGAGCCGATGGCCAATACTTAACCCACTGAGCCACCCGAGAACGCCTAGAGAGACTTTGTGAAGCAATCTCGTATAAATCGGAGTTTTCCAGAGGAGCAGATAAAAAAAGGAACCTTGAAGTCTCCCATGTGCCCTCAGGAGTATCCTTCTTTTAATGTCCAAAAAGGTAGGTAGTTAACGTACAGTGCAGTATTGCGTTCTGCAGTAGAATTCGGGGATTCAACACTTCTCTCCACCGCTCAGAGCTGGTCACGACAAGTGCCTTCTTCAATGCCCATCACCCCTCGACCCCTCTCCAACCCACTTCCCTCCATGACCCCACACTGTGCAGGGATGCCTTCCCTCTGAGAGTTCCGTCACGAGCCATCGCCACGGTGACCTGATGACACGCCCCCATCCTTCCGTTTCAACTGTCACTCTGTGAGCCGAGCCCCTTGCAGTTTGGTGAACAGGTGTAAAGGTCCCCACGATGGGAAATCTCAACTGCTGTTGTACGGGTATGTGCCTGTCGATGTTCTCAGTTCTCTTCTCCCAAGCGGGCTGCCCCCCTTGTACACAGACCGGCTTCTTCTCTCTGGCTGTTCCTTTCCACCCTCTGATTTCTCCTCCCGGTTCGATGCCTGTATTTGTTCGTTTGTCTGGGTTATTTCATTGGGATTTCTCGGGGAACCTGCCTTCCGTAAATCGCTTCTACGTTCAGAAAACCGTACCACTTCTGAATGCTCCTTGGACTCAATCACTCGGGACACCGTGACGGCACCCTAACGTCTAGGCCGGAGGGCAGGGAAACGGGGCCCAGAGGGTTCTCGGGAACACTCTCGGGTAGGCGTGGCTGCTCAGTGGGATGTGAACCCAGGCCATCAGGCGTGCGCACGGCGCTCTGCTGCCTTTCTGTCACGTCTCTCCTCAATACGAGCCGTTGCCCACAGAACCTGTGGGTGTGGGAGGGGGCGGAGGTCAGAGCACAGCACACGGCGACCTCTTCCGAAGGCCCACCTGGAGGGAGGAATGCCTGCGGGGCAGCTGGCGAGTAGGGGCGGGAGACGGTTGGACTACAAGGAAAGAATGTCCAATCCCCCTCTGGGCTTCTCACAACAAGATGCCGACACTGCTCTCTCTTTCTATGCGTCTCCCAGCCATCTGTGAGGAGCTTCTCCCCGAGGATGTGGAGCCGCCCACAACCGCGCCGGCCCCTCCACGGCCACCCAAGAAGAAGGTCCGGTTCTCCCTCCAGGATCAGGTCTACACTATCGGGGACACCGACGAAGGTACCTTGGACACTGACTCATTACGTTGACTGCAGACGCATTCTCGCATTCAGTAGCACAGACACAACCGAAGCTTTTTAAACTGCTGAGACACATTTTCCTCCCATTTCGCTGGTAGCCGTTTCCCTCTATGCCGTCCGTCCCCATTAAGTCCACAAGTCACGAGGAAATTCTCATCCAAACTGGCTCCAAGGGGCACAGGGGAAACGCGTCTACTAGCTGAAGGCACGGATCGTAGGTCTTTCTGGAACACACAGGCCCACAGAGGTCTCTCCAGGAAACAGGGTTCTTAGATGTGTAGGAAGGAACAGGCTATGTCTCCCACCAGGAACGCTGAACACAAAAATGGAACAGAACACGACAGGAGGCTTCACGATCTCCCCCCCTCCACTTCCACCCACGAGCCACACCTTACACGGGTGTGTGCTACGTACCTTCCAAGGAACACAATGACCTCACCACGTTTGGGGAACTCAAGCACCCAGTACATCCCATGGGGTGACCATTCTACAAACTGGGCCGATGCATTCGGTGACGTCTTCTCACTCGGGAAACAGACAGAAATCGGCACGCTAACGTCTCACACAGCTGGGTTCCCAATAGCCACAGACAGGCACAGCCCCCAAATCCATCACGGCAGGAAAGGACACATTCAATGGCATCCGTACACATCCTGGAGCGCTCCTCAGGCATACGAGGAAACAAAGGTTTCCAGTATTTGAGGACACAGAGGTACCTTGGAAACCTGACACACAGTTTGAAAGCAAGCACACAAGGAAAGAGGCACGTGACGCGATCCCAGGCTTTGAGGACCCTAGAGTAGGGACATTCGTCGACCCAGAACCCGGAAGGGACGGTGCAGGGAGGAAAGGGGGAGGGCCGGTCATGTCGACACGGGTACAGAGGTTCCATGAGATAGGAGGGCAACGTTCTTCCCCGCAGACGGCAGCGCCGTCTACAAAGCATCAGAGAGGTGAGCAGTGTCACTGAACGTACACGTACGAACGGATACCACCGTCCACGGCACTTAGATTCCGTCCCCGAAAAACCCACTACTCCAAGGCAATAGAGGACCGATAGGGTCTCAGCAGAGATGCAGGGAAGACAGCTGAACAGGCCCCATGACCAGGCGAAGAAGCAGCAAGCTGGCTTGGCTTCGCAGTGGGCAGGAGGGCTCAGGGGACTGCGCCCTGAAACCCGGTGTGCCTGGAGCGTTTCCCAGACGGACGCTGAGGAGTACCCGCTGGTGACGTCCCCTCCGTTTGAAAACCGAGGCCCCGTTTCCCTTTTCCATCCTGCTCCCCTCCTCCGTGTTTCTACGGACACCAAGGACGTGGGCCCAGCGGCACGTCAGGCCTCGCTTGGCCACTCTTCACATCCGTTCCCTCTGGCCCCGCATCCACATCCAGCACACTTCACTCCCCGAGTCATTCCTCAGTAGCGCAGCCAATGTCCTGACGGCTCCTCTCTGTTCTCCTAGACCCTGTGGAGGGCCGGTCCAAGGACCTTCCGAGGGGCTGGACGGAGGGAGGCGCCCCAGCTCGCCCTCAGGTAAGCTCGCCTCTCTTTCTCAGAGACAGAAATGGTCCTTCCTTGATTTCTTCCATCAACGGAGTCTGATGAACGTCGGGCACTTTACCTCCCAGGGGAAGGGGGCAGCGGTCTCCCCTTGTGGAGGAATGCCGGGTCCGACCTCTTACGCACACTGGACCCAAAAAGGGTGATGATACGGGACAGCCTCCGTTACAGACTCCATGGGGTCAAACACCTTCTTCCGCAGGAACGGTTTCTCCTTGAGAGAGAACGTTCTGCCTGTTGATCCGAATGGACTCCGGAGATCTGCCACGAACAGCTCCAGCAGCATTCAAACTGTCCTCTTTCACTCGGGTGGGGGGACATGGACTCCACCACGGGACCTCAGCCAATTCGCTGCCCGAAGTCCTCCCCAAACCAAAGAGCTGGCCCAACAGTGGACAGGAGGCTGGGATCCTCACTGTGTTTCCTTTTCCCTGATCGCAGGTAGACGCTGGGAGGAACGACAGCTGTACGTATTTAAGACCATCGGGCTCTGGGAGGAAATCTAGAGTACAAAGAAGGCCGCCCCCGATTCTGGGTTCCAACAAGGAATGGGGGTGGGGGATACTGACCGAGACTGTCCAGTGAGGCACGGTCACCACGTCGTACAGGGCCTGGAAGAACTCGTACATAGGGGAGGGGTGATTTGTCTGCACGTCGGATGAAGGCCTGTGTGCGTGGGTGCTCAGGGGTGTGTCTCTGTGTGTGTGTGTGTGTGTGTGTGTGTGTCCATGTGTCATGCTTGTGAACACGAATGTGTGCCTTTCTTAGGAAATCTTTCTCACCCTTCCATCACAATCAAAGTGTCACCCTTTCAAAAACACTCTCATCACCCTGGCACACTTTACATACTCCTTCCCCTGCTCACCACAGCTGTACCCGGAGGACGTTTCCCTTTGCTTTCCTGAGACGGCCATGGTGAGGAGATGAAGGATCCAAACCCTTGACCTCCTACGTGGAAAGCCAAGATTTGAGCTCAGGTTTCAATCTGAAAGTCGCTCTGGCCGACGCACCTGTGTTAGTCCCTCAGCCAGGGCGTCATGATGTACCCTAGGTGCTAGCTAGCAAAGGGCCACCAGCATCTGTGCACACAGCCTAAAACCTCGATTCTATGATGGTCCCCGATAGGACCCAACCTGACACACTGGCTTCTAAGGTCACAGAAGCCAGGGCAAGGACAGAGGATTATAGCCTGGTCCCTGGAGTCAAGGGCACAGAGAAAAGCCACATCCTCGGGCTCAAGCCCACATGGCTGGAAAGGGTGTGGACCCGTGGAGGACAGAACAGGGCAACGTCGGTCATAGCTGGTCTCTGGGTACACACCACCGGTGGCAGAAAAGCATCGGGGAGGGAATCCACTGTACTCGATAAGATTTCCGTAAGCCTCAGGAAGGTTCAGATTCTCTAAGCACACGCTCACACACCACTGGCCAATAGGAAATCAAGGTCAAGCTTGGTTGGAAGCTTTGGCCCCAACACCCCCGGGGCCAATCTCCTGCAAAGCCGGCCTACACGCTGTCAGCACACACTCCGACACTCCTCAGTGTAAGGAACTTCCCACTGGTCCCAACACCTGGGAGGCTTTGGACAGCCACTGTCTTCATGGGAAACACGCACGCGCCCACACACACACACACACACACACACACAAGGGACAGCTCAAGAATGGTGGACGGAATCTATCAGACTCCTTGACGGTGCCGGCTGTTTACGGAAGCTACGGTGTCAGTGTTCTCCAGCGTTGTACGTGGGATTTTCTGACGACAAATGAGGCGTGAAGCAAACTAACAGGCTTCTTTGCTGAGGGGTGAATTCAGCCCGGCAAGCTTGGCTGCTTTGGATGCCGTGCAAAATCTCACAGACACGTGATGCATATAGTCACAGCATATGGGGGTCTTGGGCTGATTTCCAAAAAGCAGCCTGGGACACCTTAGTGGCACGTCAGTCAGGAGAGGTTATGGGACTCGGTCCTCACCCAGAAGCCAGGGTGGGGTTCTCATGTATTGGACCGAATGTTTGGCTTTCATCGGGCTGCCAGGGTGGGGTTCTCATGTATTGGACCGACTGTTTGGCTTTCATCGGGCTCGCTTTCGCTAGAAAGACAAAAACCCTCTTCGCGTGTCCACCCTGCTCCTCTCCAGTCCCTTCCTCTCGGCACCAAGGACAAGGCCCGGCGGCGGTGCCACCCGTACCTCCTACGCACCCACACGCACACACTCGCCTCCTGTCCTCATCCATCCAAACTCCCTGCCTACTTCCTGAGCAGCCACACCAGTGTCCTCACAGTGGCTCTGTATCCTCCCAGCTCCCGCGGAGGACCCGATGGCAGTGCTACCCATTTGGAGCGCCGAGGAAGAAACTCCGACTCTCCCTCAGGTAAACTCCTTTTTCCTCGAGATTTTGTTTATGGGAAAGACAGGAAGACAGAGAAGGAGAGAGAGAGAGACAGAGAGCGCACGAGAGCGCAAGCAGGGGGAGTAGCAGAGGGAGAGGAAGAAGCAGGCTCCCCTTTCGAGCCGGGTGCCCGATGGGGGCCTCCGTCCCAGGACCCTAGGCTCAGGTCCTGAGCCGCCCGGTCACCTCGGTAAAGCCATTTTGTGCTCCTGAGGGACAACCAGTGTTTGAGTTCTCTTTCCACGAACGTCGGAGCATGGACATGCCCGAGGGGAGAGACAACGGCCTTGGTGCTGAGAGCCGGCAGTGAGTTCGTGCCATTCACGGACACCGTATGGAGACGGGCACTGAGAAACCAACACCACCACTCCTTGGGCACTGGACGGTCGTCAGCATTTTCCACCAGGTCGTTCTGTCTATGGGAAATGGCTTTGGAATGAGTTGCTGAAGAAAATGGACTTGGGAGATTTGACATTCCGAGCCGGGGCCTTGTCTGCAGGTCATTTTCTCCGTCTCTGGATCATAAACGCAATGACTGCATCCCGCCTAGCTGGCATACGACACCAAGGGCACAGGGATGTGTGCACGTGCTGTGCACAGGGTGCTGGGATCCTCACTGGCTTTCCCTTTCTCCCAACTGCAGGAGCCGGCAACCGGATATGTGCCATATACCTGGTCTCCCGTCACTCCCTTCAGGGAGACAGATCTAGCTGAAGAACAAGGTAGGGCTTTCTCTCCTCCTCTGGTCTGGAGAGCGTCCCCCATTCTGAGCTCCTCCTGGGAACGGAGGCTGGGGCGGACTGAACAAGCGGAGTGTCCTGTAGAAAACCAGGACCCTGTGCTACAATCCCTGCAAACCAGTAGGTCATTCAGGCGGTGTGCCTGGTGCGTCTCAGGGTCGGGGCTCGGTCTTGTGGGGGTCGATGCGACGGCACCGGGCACGTGGGTGTGTTGAGTGCGTGCCTTTCGTCAGAAGACATCTCCCACTCACTGGAGTCGAGGGCACGGGTCAAAGTGTCAAAGCCAAACCTCCTCCATCCCCGCTGGGCCCACCCCCCGAGGACACCACATTCCCCGCTGACCACAGCTCCACCTGGAGGGTTGCTTAGGATTCCCTTTCCTCAGACAGGGATGGGCAGAAAGGAAGGAGCCCCCTGTCCTAGCTGGGGACGTTGCTCAGACAGGGTAGAAGCACAAAGCAATCAGAAGCTACTTGAGGGGGAGACAAGATGGCGGGGAAGTAGGAGGAGGCGCCTTTTCAACCTGCACCCTAAAGTGAGCTGATTACCTACCAAAGAACTCCGATCACCCATGAAATCAGCCTGAGATCAGAATTATACACGTCTGGATCTCTACGGGGGCCAGAAGACGCCAGTGGGCAGGTAAAGTGGAGTGGGAACGTTGGGCTGATATCGGAAGATAAACAAAAGGGGGAGGGAGCCACCAGAGGCGACCGACTGGAAAATAATACCCCAATACGAGAGTGCCCGGCATCTGGGGACCAGCATTAACTTGGAGTCTTGTTGAAAGCACTCAAAAGAGCAAAGACTCGCGCGGGGAAATTGTGGGAATCGGGGCGGATAGGGATAGGGGCTTAAGTCCCCAGACCCAGGGCAGCATCCCCTGGCGCTGAGCCAGGGAGTGCGGCAGAGAAACCTGGTCTTTGTCCCGGAGCCGCCAGTGCGCCTGAGAACGGGTGGAGTCCGGCTCCCGTGAGGGGCTGGGAGCCACACCAGACGGCAGAACGCGCACCTTACTGGAGATGCGCGCGTGCCTCAACCTCCCCTGAGAGAGGTGCACGAACGCCCAGCCTGGTGTTCTGGGACCCACGCGGTGATAGACCCACGCGGCGATAGAGCCGATAGAGCTGGAGGCGCCTCGCCCCAAACCATCCCCTGGGAGAGGTGCGCGCAAGCCCTGAGCTCTCAGCCCCAGCCAGCGGGAAAATCTCAGTGTGCGATCGCTGCTTGGAACCTCTCTGGCGGTCTGGAGCTGCCCAGACAGCCACAGCTGCCTTGGTTTTGCGTACAAGCAGGAGATCCTGAGTCCCCAGGGACCGTGACTCAGAACCTGCTCTGCCAGCGGCCCAGCGGCTACAGCACCTGCAGGGGAGCAGACTGAGGCTTCTCTCTGAGAGGGAGGTTGGGGTGCAGTTTTCTTTCCTCTAAACCTCCAAAAACCATCAAAAGCTGTCAAGGCGAGAGAAAAGAAGTGAACAAACATAAAAACCTCCAGAGAACAAAAACCTGAAAAAAACGTTTTTCTCAGAGCCCACCCCCTTGAGGGGGTCGGGAGGACTTAACTCAGGGAACATCATTGACTGAAAACCCACGTGGCAGCCCCCTCCCCCAGAAAACAAATCAGAAAAAAAAAAAAGACTACAAGAGAACAACCACCACTACTTCATAGATACAACTTTTATTTTTAATTCTTTCCCACTATTCTGGTTCATTTTTTTTCTTTTTTTATATAGATAATTTTTTAACCTATTTACCATCACAGTGAGATGTCCAGTACATCAAATTCCATGATAAACTTCTAACCTGAATTTTTTTGATACATACACATGTGTTTTTCTTTTGCTTTTCTATTTTCTTAATTTTTAAAAAAATTTTTTAATTTAGTTTAGTCCAGTTTATTCCTTTTTTTATTTTTATTTTCTAATATTCATATAGAGTTAAACTTCAAGGTAACCCCCTTTCTCCAAGCAATGCTACCCCTATAGGTGAACCAATTTTTAATCCCCCTTTTTCTTAGGAAAGTTGAGTCCTTTAACAAAGATATCAAGATACATCCAGGAAGAATCAAAATAACCTTCCTCGCCCACACCGAGAATCTATAACCATGCTCCCATCTTTTTCTTCTGCCAGTGTCTCTGTGTATTTATGTTTGTCTGGATAGTATATAAATCTTATACTTGGGGTTCTTCTTGACAAGGCTCCTCCTTTTTTTTGCTTATATATATATATTTTTTCTCTCGTCATATACTTTTATCAGTCTTTTTGTTTGTCTGTTTTTGTTTGTATACGTCATAAACCTTACCCTGGGGCCCATTTGGGCTGAACCTTCACTTTTATCTTCCCTTTTTTTTCCTGTCTCTCTCTCTCCCTCTTTTTTCTTTTTCTTTTCTTTTTTCTCTCATTTGGGTGGGGAATCCTGAGTGCTCAGAAGCGTTCCAGTGTGCACCTTGACTGCACCACGGTCAATACATCCAGCTACATCTGTCCAGTCATCTCTCACCAAAATGACTAGGAGGAGGAATCCCCAACAGAAGAAAAATACAGAGGATGGGCCTTCTGCAACAGAGCTAACGGCTATCAACATAGACAATATGTCAGAAAGAGAATTCAGGCTAACAATTATCCAGGCAATAGCTAGGTTGGAGAAAGCCATGGATGACCAAACAGAATTGATTAGGGCAGAATTGAAAGCGACCAGAGAGGAGGTTCATAATGTTAGGGCAGAGCTGAAGGCCACCAGGGATGAGGTTCACAACGCTCTCAATGAGTTCCAATCTAATCTAAATTCTCTAAAAGCTAGGGTAACTGAGACAGAAGATAGAATTAGTGATCTGGAGGACAAACAAATAGAGAGAAAGGATCAGGAGGAAGCCTGGAACAAACAGCTTAGAAGCCACGAAAACAGAATCAGGGAAATAAATGATGCCATGAAACGTTCCAACGTCAGAATTATTGGAATCCCTGAAGGGGAGGAGAAAGAAAGAAGTCTAGAAGATATAGTGGAACAAATTTTTCATGAAAATTTTCCCAATCTTGCGAATGGAACAAGTGTTCATGTACTAGAAGTAGAAAGGTCCCCCCCCAAGATTATAAATTCAAAAAAAACATCCAGGCACCTCATAGTAAAATTGAGGAATCATAATTGTAGATACAATCTCTTGAAAGCCGCTAGGACAAAGAACCTCCTTACATACAGAGGAAAGCCCATCAGAATAACGTCAGACCTGTCCACAGAGACCTGGCAAGCCAGAAAGGGCTGGCAAGATATATTCAGGGCACTAAATGAGAAGAACATGCAGCCAAGAATACTTTATCCAGCAAGACTGACATTCAAAATGGATGGAGAGATAAAGAGTTTCCAAGACCGGCAAGGCTTGAAAGACTATGCAACCACCAAGCCGACACTGCAGGAAATATTAAGGGGGGTTCTATAAAAGAGGAAAAATCCTAAGAATAGCATTGAACAGAAATATAGAGACAATCGACAGAAAGAAAGACTTCAAAGATAACACAATGTCAATAAAAACGTATCTCTCAATAATCACTCTCAATGTGAATGGCCTAAATGCACCCATAAAACGACACAGGGTTGCAGATTGGATAAAACGACAGGACCCATCCATATGTTGTCTACAAGAGACCCATTTTGAACCTAAAGATACACCCAGACTGAAAGTGAAGGGATGGAGAAGCATCTTTCACGCCAATGGGCCTCAAAAGAAGGCCGGGGTAGCGATTCTCATATCAGATAAATTAGATTTTAAACTAAAGACGGTAGTCAGGGATACAGAAGGACACTACATCATTCTTAAAGGGACTCTCCACCAAGATGATCTAACAATTGTAAATATCTATGCCCCCAATATGGGAGCAGCCAATTACATAAGAAAACTATTAATCAAGATAAAGAGTCATATTGATATGAATACATTAATAGTAGGAGATCTTAACACGCCTCTCTCAGAAATAGACAGATCATCGAAGCAGAAAATCAATAAAGAAATAAGAGCATTGAATGACACATTGGACCAGATGGACCTCATAGATATATACAGAACATTCCACCCTAAAACAACAGAATACTCATTCTTCTCAAGTGCACATGGAACCTTCTCCAGAATAGACCACATACTGGGTCACAAATCAGGGCTCAACCGATACCAAAAGACTGAGATGATTCCCTGCATATTCTCAGATCACAATGCTTTGAAACTGGAGCTCAATCACAAGGAAAAGTTCAGAAGGAACTCAAATACCTGGAAGCTAAAGACCACCTTGCTTAAGAATGCTTGGATCAACCAGGAGATCAAAGAAGAACTTAAACAATTTATGGAAACCAATGAGAACGAAGACACTTCACTCCAAAACCTATGGGATACAGCAAAGGCGGTCCTAAGGGGGAAATTCATAGCCATCCAAGTCTCCCTCAAAAAAATTGAAAAATCCAGAATACACCAGCTGTCTCTACACCTTAAAGAACTGGAGAATCAACAACAAATCAAACCAACTCCACACGTAAGAAGGGAAATAATCAAGATTAGAGCAGAGATCAACGAGGTAGAAACCAGAGATACAGTAGAACGTATCAACGAAACTAGAAGCTGGTTTTTTGAAAGAATCAATAAGATCGATAAACCATTGGCCACACTAATCTAAAAGAAAAGAGAGAAAGCCCAAATTAATAAAATTATGAATGAAAAGGGAGAGATCACAACTAACACCAAGGAAGTAGAAACAATCATCAGAAGTTATTATCAACAGTTATATGCCAATAAGCTAAGCAA
The DNA here is from genome assembly GCF_963455335.1 of Martes martes. NCBI lineage: Eukaryota > Metazoa > Chordata > Mammalia > Carnivora > Mustelidae > Martes > Martes martes. The sequence continues at coordinate 88,891,757 of NC_137902.1, read as the reverse complement.
CCTAGACGAAATGGATGCATTCCTGGAAAACTATAAACTCCCAAAATTGAACCAGGAAGAAATTGACAACCTGAATAGACCAATATCTAGTAACGAGATTGAAGCAGTGATCAAAAACCTCCCAAAAAACAAGAGCCCAGGACCTGACGGATTCCCTGGGGAATTCTATCAAACTTTCAAAGAAGAAATAATACCTATTCTCCTGAAGCTGTTTCAAAAAATTGAAGCAGAAGGAAAACTTCCAGACTCTTTTTATGAAGCCAGCATCACCCTGATCCCCAAACCAGGCAAAGACCCTACCAAAAAGGAGAATTTCAGACCGATATCACTGATGAATATGGATGCTAAGATTCTCAACAAGATCCTAGCAAACAGGATCCAACAGCACATTAAAAAGATTATCCACCATGACCAGGTAGGATTCATCCCTGGGTTACAAGGATGGTTCAACATTCGCAAATCAATCAATGTGATAGAACAAATCAATAAGAGAAGAGAGAAGAACCACATGATCCTCTCCATTGATGCAGAAAAAGCTTTTGACAAAATCCAGCATCCGTTCCTGATTAAAACGCTTCAAAGTATAGGGATAGAGGGAACATTCCTGAACTTCATCAAATCTATCTATGAAAAACCCACAGCAAATATCATCCTCAATGGGAAAAAGCTTGCAGCCTTCCCATTGAGATCAGGAACACGACAAGGATGCCCACTCTCACCACTCTTGTTCAACATAGTATTAGAAGTCCTAGCCACAGCAATCAGACAACAAAGAGAAATAAAAGGTATCCAAATTGGCAAGGAAGAAGTCAAACTCTCTCTCTTCGCAGATGACATGATTCTTTATATGGAAAACCCAAAAGACTCCACCTCCAAACTACTAGAACTCATACAGCAATTCAGTAATGTAGCAGGATACAAAGTCAATGTCCAGAAATCAGTGGCTTTCTTATACACTAACAATGAAAATACAGAAAGGCAAATTAGAGAATCGATTCCATTTACTATAGCACCAAAAACCATAAGATACCTCGGAATAAACCTAACCAAAGAGGTTAAAGATCTGTACTCGAGGAACTACAGAACACTCCTAAAAGAAATTGAAGAAGACACAAAAATATGGAAGACCATTCCATGCTCTTGGATGGGAAGAATAAACATCGTTAAAATGTCTATACTGCCCAGAGCAATCTATACTTTTAATGCCATTCCAATCAAAATTCCACCAGTATTTTTCAAAGAGCTGGAGCAAATAATACTAAAATTTGTATGGAATCAGAAGAGACCCCGAATTGCTAAGGAAATGTTGAAAAACAAAAATAAAACTGGTGGCATCACGTTACCTGATTTCAAGCTTTACTACAAAGCTGTGATCACCAAGACAGCATGGTACTGGCATAAAAACAGACACATGGACCAGTGGAACAGAGTAGAGAGCCCAGATATGGACCCTCAACTCTATGGTCAAATAATATTTGACAAAACAGGAAAAAATATCCAGTGGAAAAAAGACAGTCTCTTCAATAAATGGTGCTGGGAAAACTGGACAGCTATATGTAGAAGAATGAAACTTGACCATTCTCTTACACCGTACACAAAGATAAACTCGAAATGGATAAAAGACCTCAACGTGAGACAGGAATCCATCAGAATCCTCGAGGAGAACATAGGCAGTAACCTCTTTGATATCAGCCACAGCAACTTCTTTCAAGATATGTCTCCAAAGGCGAAGGAAACAAAGGCAAAGATGAACTTCTGGGACTTCATCAAGATCAAAAGCGTCTGCACAGCAAAAGAAACAGTCATCAAAACAAAGAGGCAACCCACGGAATGGGAGAAGATATTTGCAAATGACAGTACAGATAAAAGGTTGATATCCAGGATCTATAAAGAACTCCTCAAACTCAACACACACAAAACAGATAATCATATTAAAAAATGGGCAGAAGATATGAACAGACACTTCTCCAAGGAAGACATACAAATGGCTACCAGACACATGAAAAAATGTTCATCATCACTAGCCATCAGGGAGATTCAAATCAAAACCACATTGAGATACCACCTTACACCAGTTACAATGGCCAAAATTAGCAAGACAGGAAACAACGTGTGTTGGAGAGGATGTGGAGAAAGGGGAACCCTCTTACACTGCTGGTGGGAATGCAAACGGTGCAGCCACTTTGGAGAACAGTGTGGAGATTCCTCAGGAAATTAAAAATAGATCTTCCCTATGACCCTGCAATTGCACTGCTGGGTATTTACCCCAAAGATACAGATGTAGTGAAAAGAAGGGCCATCTGTACCCCAATGTTTATAGCAGCAATGGCCACGGTCGCCAAACTGTGGAAAGAACCAAGATGCCCTTCAACGGATGAATGGATAAGGAAGATGTGGTCCATATACACTATGGAGTATTATGCCTCCATCAGAAAGGACGAATACCCAACTTTTGTAGCAACATGGACAGGACTGGAAGAGATTATGCTGAGTGAAATAAGTCAAACAGAGAAAGTCAAGTATCATATGGTTTCACTTATTGGTGGAGCATAACAAATAATATAGAGGACAAGGGTAGATGGAGAGGAGAAGGGAGTTGAGGGAAATTGGAAGGGGAGGTGAACCATGAGAGACTATGGACTCTGAAAAACAACCTGAGGGTTTTGAAGGGGTGGGGTGGGAGGGTGGGGGAACCAGGTGGTGGGTATTAGGGAGGGCACAGATTGCATGGAGCACTGGGTGTGGTGAAAAAACAATGAATACTGTTACGCTGAAAATAAATAAAAAATTTAAAAAAAAAAAAAAAAGAAGCTACTTGAGTCTCCCAACCCATCATCACCAGCCTTACAAAAACGCTCACATCTTGAATGCACAGAGGGAAGGCTCACTGGCAAATGCCAACTGCCAGGAAAGCTTCCTCATGAGCTTGGGGCCCGATCACACCTCCTGACAATCTGCTACACGGCCAGGTTAGAGAGTGCCCTTCTCTCACCTGGCCTCCGCTCTCTCATCAACTTGACGGTTCCTGATGGGGGGGGAGGGGGTGTCCCGGGAAACTGGGTGCCGCGGACTCGAAGGACACGCCCACACGCCACAGGAATGGGAGACTGGGAAGAATCAGCACTCTGTGGATGGGGACTCTGTGGGAATGCACAGAAGTCAGAACGTCGAAATCCTGTGTCTTTGGTTTTCCTGACCAGGCAGGACTCAGGAACAAATAGAAACCTCTAGGGTACTTGTGCTTGCATTGAATGCAACCCTGCCACACAGTGTTCTTCTGAAGAAATACAATCTCCTCGGAAGAGGTGAGAGAGAGGTAGGAGCGGCATAGGTCGGTCCTGGCCACGAAACGGTCTTGACGATGACCACGACACAGTCTCCGGTTGCAGGAACTTGCCTGTCAGTACAACGGAGAGTGCATCTTAGCGTTTGCCCTCTTTCGGACGCAAGAGCTCACCCTGATGCCATTCCCTGCAGCCCAAGTTCAGAGTCAACGTTTCTCTCTCCGTTCCTGCTCCTTGCCCTGACCTCTCTCGATGCAGCAGCAGCTTGCTCAGTCCATACCCCTGTAACCCAACGTCGCCACACACTCCCGTGCACGCCCACGCCACGCTAAACTCCCGGAGCGCTTCCTGCCGAGCCCCACCGGTGGACTGACCGTTCTGTGTGTGTCTCCCTAGCCTCGCCGGACGGACAGGCGCGTGAACGTTCGACAGGAACGACGGAGGAAGACGCCCCCTTTTTCACCAGGGTGGTACGTTGGCCTTTCTTTGTGGGAGACACAAAAGTCTTCTGGCTTTTTTAATCAAGGTCCCATACAAAAATCTCAGCATGCACAACTGACAGGGTAGGGAGAAGTTGGAGTGAGAATGTGTTACCAAAGGACACCTCATCCCGAAGGCATTGCGGGGGGGGGGGTGGGGGGCGGGGACAACCACAGCAGGTCACCGACCATCTGGAGGGCAGGGAGCTTTGGGACGGGGAGCACCTATTCCTCCTTGCCACCTGTTTTGTCCAGGGGGACCCGGAACGGGGGACCTGTAGGAAGACTGGGCGCATTGGTCAGGACTCATTTTGCTCTCTTCGTACTTTGGGGCTCACGGGCCTCTAGCACCCTTCCCCGTCTGGTTTTCTCCCATCCCCCAGGGAACAAAAGAGCCACGCAAACAGGACAAAGCCTGATTTGATGCTCATACTGTTTTCTTTTCTGAAATCACAGGTGTCCCTGCTGGAAGGGGACGGCGGTAAGTACTCTGTACTCTAGAGTCACTCCCTTGTGTGCAACCACCTGGAAAAGGGGAAAGGTGGGGCTGCCTCGCAGGCCCCACGATGAGAACCACCCTGATTCCAGGTCCTGCGGGACGGAGAAGCAGGGTCGGAGTAACAGAACGGGATTTCCTGGGGAAAGACCCGTGGCCTCACGGCCCTGTCCCCGGAAACGACTCCGCTGCTCTTAGGTGGTGCAGGTCTCGGTGCAGGCAGTAGGTGTGCCCTGGAGATGGACCGTTTCACAGCTGCTCCAGGCCCTGTAGCTCCAAGAGGAGGCAGAGTTTCTATTCACGTCCCTGCTCCTCTCCAGGACCTTTCCTCCTCCATCCAGGAAGGGCCAACTGCAGCTCAGTCCATACTGAGGAGCTCCCCACCTCCACTCACTTGGCCGCACGTGCACGCCAAGCAAAGCTCCCTGAGCGATTCCCGAAGGGCCCCGTCGGGGTCCCGACACCCTCTGTGTGTATCTACCTAGATCCCCTGGCTAGCCTGTGCGATGGCCTGGACGTGGACAGCACAGAGGGAGAGGACCCATTGTTCACCAAGCTGGTAAGTGAGCCTTTCTTCAGGTGAGGTACAGCATCCCTTGTTTCTCTCATGCTCGAAATCAGATCCCAACACCTCAGCACGTACAAGGTCCTTGGTGGGGAGATTACTGAGGGAGCGCCTGTTACCCATGGACACCCCATTCCCAAGACCCTGCAGGAAACAGCAGGTTCAGTTACACTCCACAGGGTCGTGAGCTTTTTCACGGGGACTACTGACACCGCCTTGCCACCCAGTGGACCCAGGGCATGCAATCTCTAGGTGGATTCCATATCACTGCCCATGACCCTGCCCCTCACCAAGGGAACAAAAGAGCTGTGCCCACAGGACGAGGCATGACTTGATGGTCATCATGTTTTCTTTTCTGAAATCGCAGGCGGCCCTGCTGGAAAGGAAGAGTGGTAAGTATGCTGTCCTCTAGAGTCACTCATTGGTTTGGAGCAACCTGGGCCATGGGCAAGGTGGGGCTTCCTTGCAGGCTCCATCTTGAGGGCCACCCAGAATCCAGATCCTGCTGCCACGAGACGAAGGGTCATGTTCGGGACCGAGACCCCAGGACTCGTGACCCTGCCCCCGGAAGCTACCATGCTGTTCTTAGGTGCTGTAGCATTGGGTGCTGGGCAGGAGGTGTGTTTCCACGGGAATGCATGCACTGTGATGCTCAGGGTCGGTGTAGTGTGTCAGGTGGGTGAGTGCTATGTTCTCGAACATGTCTCGTCCCCTCGACATGGCGATGAATGGTGTCCACCTTCTCAGGGACGTTTCCCATCACCGTCACGTCACGAACGTCCATTCACGTGAAAACTCTTCAACACCTACGACTGAAAGAGGTGTTCGTTCCTTGCACTTTACACATCAATTCCCCTAGAAAACAAATCCCGTTGCTAACTAGGAAGGGGGGGTGGGTCTGTGCCCCAAAGACACAAGTGTGTCTTCTCCAAGCCCTGTTACTGAATCAGTGTCCACGGGTCCCTCCCGTCACGGTAGGTCTCGGGCAGGAATGGTCACAGTCCCCCCCCGCGTGCCACTTCACTCACACACACGTCTCTGCATCGGAGGCCCCACGGTGCGTCTTCCCAACCTCATCGGAAGCACTGCGTGCTGCGACACACTCCTCCCTTCTGCCGGCCGCTTCCCGGGGCAGCCTCGTGCAACAGCCCGTTCGGGGAGGACCCTGACGACGGAGCAGTGGCCAGGAACAGATGGGGCCAATTCACTCCATGTTTCTCCACGGAGATCTCCCATTTCCCTGCAGATACTGTGTCTAAGAAGGCGACTGGCCTTCTCCCAGGGGAAAGCACACACCCACCACTGGTCCTAGCTGGGGCTCTCGGAGGTGGGCCCACAAGGTGTCTCATCGAAGGGGGAATGAGGTCGTCTTCAGGGACTGAGCATCACCGGGGGGACCTGGGCCCCCTCCGTGCAGGAACGAAGGGTGCTCTGTGCGTTGCAACGTGGCGAAAGAGAACCTCAAACCTCAACGGGTGTGACAGGACAATCACCGCACGTTTCGCGGGCATCTGCCCGTGCAAGAGGGCCTCGTCTGATTCGGAAGGGTTGGGCCGATAGCCAAGTGCAGGGAGTTCAGTGCCTGGGAATGGAAACAGAGCCAAATCAGGGTTTCAGGGTTCTTTGGCAGCAAACAGGACTTCCTCTCGTGAGAAACGCGTCTTTGAACAGAACCTGATTTTCCGACATCTCTTGTCCTCACTCGCATGTGCCGCGTCCACGGGAGTGAGTACCTTGCGCCGCTCTCTGAGGACACTCAACAGGCTTTGGGGGGGGAGTTGCACCGTTCTGCATCCCACGAATTGCATACAAAGTCTCCAATTTCCTGCATCCTTCCAGCATGGGTTTGGGGTTTGAGTTCCTGGGTTGGGTCCTCGCTACCCTAACAGACAATGCCACAGCTCCGCGTCCTTTGGATCTGCATCGCCCTCACGATGCCTCACGTCGAGCATCTTTTCAGACGACGTCTGTTTGACCGGCCGAGTCATTCGTTCCCTTCGCGGCACAGACTACTGCAGCCTTTTTCTCGGTTCTTTCGGCGGGTGAAATCCCGGTCTACCTTTGCTTGGTTGGTTTTCTTTGTTGTTCTTCGTTTTCGTCAGTGAGCACACCTGTCCTGAAATAAGGACTGCAAACGGTGTCTCCAGTCTGTGGGCTGCCTTTTCATTCTGTTCGCTGCGTCAGAAGAGGATGCTTTTTCTAGGCGGTCCTCCTGTCAAGCATCGTGATGCCACCATGAGCGCCTTTCTTTGGGCATTTCTACTTCGCTCCCGGGTGCCCCTGCCTATTTGTATGCCAGCACCATCCTGCTGGCTCAGGGGAGGGATCCACGGTATTGGAAGGTCAGCTCCTAGGGACCCACCACCTACTTCTTCACATTCAGAGACGTTCTGGCTCGTTGGGTTCCTTTGGGGTTCCATTACCTATTCTAGCAGCTTCTCTGTTCCGAGAACATCACATTGAGCTTTGGGTCAGCGCTGCACGGAATCTGTTCCCCATTCATTCTAGGAACTGGGGCTTCGCCTTAATCTCTTAGGGTCCAAAGACCTCCCGCAGTGCCTGGTGGGTGGGCGTGAGCCCGGGAACGTCTTCCCTATCAACGGCCCTGTCGGGCCAGCCACGGACGCCCGAGACACACGCGGGAGACCGGGCCTTGTCTCTCGCTCCTGGTGGGTTTCTAGTGCTGAGCGATCCAGGAAAGAGTCTGGCTAGTATCCATGGTGCACAGTCACTTATGATCTCAATGTAGTCCACGGAAATCGCCAAGGACACGAAAACGTCCGGTTGCTCACTCCCGCTAGCCACACGTCAAGAGTCCCATAACGACGGGAGGTTTAGGTGGTGGCATGGGAGGGGACAGCGGTCATGGGCACGCAGAACGGACACTGAGGTGACTGCTGCAGCATCCTGGTCTCATCAGAAGGGATGAAACTCCAATCCCCGTCTCCTCCAAGGGCTCCGGCTCCACCAGCCCCGTGAACCTCTGACGGGGCAGCAAAAGGGTCAGGCAGATGCCGCACGGCCCAGAGACATCCCAGCGCACCTGGGATGAAGGGGTGAGGCAGTGTCCCTCCTAACAGCCTTGCTCCTCTTTCAGTTCTGACAGATCTGCGTTTTGAGAGCTGCGACAACTCCGACAGTGAGGACGAAGCCTCTTCTTCAGGTAGGGAATGGCACAGAGGACGGGAACAGTGGGACAGGGCTCCCGGGAACATGGGGTGGCCCCTGCCGCTCTGGAGAGTGAAGCAGGTCGGTAACAAACCACCAAGGAAAGGGGTGCTTTGGCAACAGGCAGGATTTGCTCGTTTCACGGTTTCTGAACGAAAAGAACAGACACTGTGTCCACGGGCCTTTCGGGTAGGATGGGTTTGTCATCACCACTCGACTCCTTGCGCGGCAACTTGAACGATCTTTCCCGTCAAAGCTGCCCGTGCCTCCCTTGGCCGTTGCCACGTGTCAAAGCTTGGTCTCTTGGCTCATGGCCTCTCGGGAATGCTGCACAAGAGATTCTGGATCTTTCTCGGCACGGGCCCAGACCTGGTCATGCTCAGGACTTGGCGGCCCCAGCCACCCTCTCCTGGGCAAGAGAAGCAGGACACTGCGTTCGGGTGTGAGCCAGGAGGTGGAAGACAGGTCTAAACTCTCTCCCTCATGCCCTCCACGACCAACCCGTCCTGGTCCTCTCCAAGCTGCTGGACCTTCCAGGGGACTCCCAGAGCTGCACAACTGCAAGCGTACTTCCCCTGGCTTCACTACCCAGGCTCCCGTGCCCCGTAGCTTCGGCCAGCCTTCACGCCCCAGCCGAATCTGACCTGAGGACGTGTCCCCAAGGGAAGGACGCCCCCATGCAGCCGCCCTCGAGACGCCCTGTCACAGGCCCGGGTACCCCAGACCTGTGTGAAGGGGCTGCTGGACCTGCTTCACCCACTGGCTGCCCCGGGTCCACTCTACCCCTCACCAGCTGTCGTCGAGGCATAGCACGGAGCCTCTCGGGAGCAGGGCCAGGGAGTCACGGCTCCTCTCACAAACCCACCTCTCCGGCACACAGCCCTGGCCACGCTCCCCACTCCCGAGGCATGCCCCAACGGCAAACGTTCCTCAGGCCTGCCCAGGGCCCTACACACACCCCTACCCCGTCCGTTCCCTGCAAGCCTCCGCAGGAGCACGGGCAGGAATCCTGGGTTTCAGGGACCAACCACCCCGCTGGACATTTTCCAGGGCTGCCCCGAACAGCTGAGGGCGCCTGGAGAATTTCCTGTGCGCCCGTCTCCACTCAACCTCTGTAACCCTTAAGGAAACAGAGGGCGTCAGATTAGCCTGAACCACGTCCCTGGGAAGGTCATCTCAGTCCCTGGGCAGACATGGGCCGTGGGGAGGTGGTGGGCCATCTCTCCCTGCACTTCCCCCAGCAATCCCAGAACCATGACGGCTGCTCCCAGCACACAGGGATCAGGGGCTTGATTCCGGGGGAGCCAGGATATCTCCTCTCTTTCCTTGGCTGCCCCCTCTGGGACAACAATAGGACTGGGGGAGCTTGGCAGGGGGGAAGGACACGGAGCATCTCCAGGGGAGGAGGAGGAGGAGGAAGGGGAGCAGGGAGGGACAGCAACAAGGACCGACGAAGGCCAAGTCCCCCAGAGGCCGTCTTAGGGACAGTGACGGCCTCCGGGGGGGAGAGGGTCACACAGACGGGCTTCCGGGGCTTGGAGAGAAGCGGAGGTGCGAAGAGCAGGCGGGCAACCAGAGACCCACCTGCACCCTGTGGACATCAAGCGACCGAGGCCAGGGAGGACTCAGAGCTAGGGACCCACCCCACGGAGGGCAGAGCCCAGCGTCCCCAGAGCAACAGGCCAGAGGTCGTCAGCTGCACTAACTGCCCTTTGTCCTCTCTCTCGGCCACGCCAGCATCCTCGCTGCTCTCTGACCCGGAGGAGTCGTCCACGGAAGACGACGATTCCGACGGAACGAGCCACACTGCGCCTGTAAGGCCCTTCCACCTCTATCTCTTGGGCTTCCTCTCTCCTCTGTCCATAGCGCCTCCTCCCAGCTCCTTCCCCTTTCCCTGCTTTGAGGACACCCACCCTGGAGGCCCTAGTGTCCGCCAGGCACTCAGGCTTCGCGTCGGGACTGCTGCATGAAATCCCTGGGCAGCCCTCCTCACCCTCTTCCGAGCACCACCCTGACCCCTCGCCGCTGCGTCTGGGAGGCAGTCCCGGGCAGCAGAGCAGGGAGGAGGGCCGGGAGTCGGCAGGGCACGGCTCACCCTGCTGGAGGGGCCTCAGCAAGGGAGGCTGGGCCTGGGTGTCCCCACCTGGCTCTCTGCGGCCGGGGAATCTGTGCTCATGTCCCGTTCTGCTCTTGCTCTCAGCTCTCAAGAAGCTTCCCTTCTGTGGACTTGGCAGAGACAACAAGGGAAGCATAAGAAGAGGAGGACTTGGGAACGGGGTGAGTTGGGCAGGAAAAGGGGCAGGCGGACATGGACACGTGTTCCCCTCGTTGCCCCGACTTTGCTGTGGGCAGCTCGGGAATCCACACAAAACCCGGGGCGCTGCCCTACCCTCTGACCGCAACGAGGGGAGGAGAGGTAGGTCCCAGCCCCTGCAGGCACGAGGAAGCCCAGAGAACATCCCACGGAGAACCTCCACCTGATCCGTGCGCCTCCCTGCGGTGGCTGGGCGCTGCCGTCCAGGAGCTACTGATCTCGGAGGGAGGGCACTGGCTGCCTGGAGGGACTGGACCCCAGGCAGCCCAGGCACGGTGCCCTTCTGCCTCAGGGCTCCACGCCCCATTGAGCGCCTCACACTGCACCACCCAAGCCTTGCCCTCCCACCCTGCAAAAGTCAGCAGACGGCTTGCTCCCGAGCGGCACTAGTCGGGAAGAGACCGAGGCGGGGTGGCCTCCTCTCCCACTTCACGCACCTGAGAACTGAGCAAACAAGACAGGCCCCCGGGCTCGCAGGAGCAGGACAGCTCACCCCTCCCGGCGCTGCATCCCTGTGGGCACGGAGTCGGCCCCGGTCTCCAGCTGAGTCATGGCTGCCGGCCACTCCCGTGGGATCGGACCCACACCTCCAGTCCCCGAGCCTCCAAGACGCCTCGTCGGAGGTAGCGGGTCCCCTCGTGGCACCATTTCGCTATGTGAGTTGCATATTCTAGAGACTCTCCTCGAGCCCTCTGGCGGCAGGGAAGACCCACCAGGGAAAGGCCACCCGGCCTGCTCCCACCTCGCCCACCACGGGCCCACAGCCGGTGGACTGTGCAAACTCACGTCCCGTGGGCGTCGGGAGCACGTCGTCTCTGCCACGCCACCTGCGACACTCGTGTGGGCAAAGGCTTCTCCCACAGAGAAGGGCATGTCGAGGGCTCTCAGAGAGGCTGGGGAAGGGCACAGCCCAGCAGGAGGGGGACCCCGCCGTCACGGAGGAGGACGGTCAGGGAAGGGGCCTGAGTGACCCTGGCAGTGGAGCCTTCATTCAGCCCCAGGGGGCCCATGGGAAACTTCCCTTTCTTCAGGTCACACATGGGGCCTACAGGCAGATCTCGACCTCAACACCTCAGAAGGTAAGACCTGCCCCAGGCCACACGCCACTTGCTATCTCACACCACTCCTCCTGTTCTCTCCACAGCTGTGCCACAGGACAGTCTGCCCACGACCCCGAGGCACCAGAGTCTCCTGGGCTGCTCAGAAAAAGGGAGCCAGGAGGGCCCTGGGGCACCACTTGCGGCTCCGATTTGGGCCCGGACGAGAATTCGGCGTGAACATACGAGGAAACACGCCTGCGGGATCGGCTCTCTTACACCTGAACTCCGTAGGCCAAAGAGAAGACTTCTGGGCAGCCCACCAGAAGACGACGAGGCAAGGCAAGAGGACCCTCGCCCACCCGAGGACGACACAAGAGGACCCTCTGGGTCGGCCGCCACACCCAGAGTTGGCTGCCCAGGTCCTGCTGAGGACTGACTCTCGGAGCACGAGGCTACCATCTGGGCCTACAACAGGCCGTTGTCTGGTGAGACTGGGCCCACCTGGGACTGGGCGGGACAGCAGCCTTCCCGTCGTCTCCCCTGTCGGCCGCAGGGGCTGCTCCTCCTCCCGCTGTCCCCTCCAGTCCCCAGCAACCATGCAGAGCATGACACGGGCGGGATGAAGCGGCACTGCCAGGGCCCCTTGACCACCCTGCCATCGACTCGAGGGGCAGCGGCCACCCCTGCTGGATTCCCCTAGGGGGCCGCCCCTGAACCGCCCCTGTCGCTTCCACGCACACGACCGTGACCAATGCTGGGCTCGACACTGGCAGCGGCCCCACAGAACGGGCCCCGCTCAGCCTGGGTGTTTGGCAGCTGCAGTCGGTGTAGGGAGGAGAGGCTGTCCCTCACCTGAGCTCCAACTCCGCAGCACCCAGACACCACGGCAGAGGAACCGGGGCCCCAAGCACCACGCTGCACCTCGCGGAAAACTTGGGCCTCAAGGACGGCAATGCTACACATCTAGGACGTACAGGAATGGGACCCAACATTCCTTTGGCAGCACGTGAAAGCGTGGCACGTTTCACTCTACCTGAGCCCTCCGAGTCCAAAGGTCTCGGGAAGCACTTCATCTCCCATGGCAACCCTCACCATCTCCCGATGTTCCATAAGACTCTCTTCTGCTTGGAACGGGGCATCCCTGGAAACATGGGTGATCTGACCAAGGCTTGGATGGGACTGTCCTATGGAGACAGCTAGGCAGAGACCCAGACGGGACCAAAGGCCTTTCAGGGCCTGAGGCTGCCTTTCGGAACGCCGGCGGCCATCAAGCCCCTCGGGAAGGCTGGCCTGACCCCTTGCCTCCAGACGACCCACCGCCTCACCAGGAGCAGATAGGGTGTCACTTCCTGGCAGGTGCAGGGACCTCAGGATCTATCAGGCACCTCAGGAAAAGGAACCTGCCCAAATCCACAGGTATGGCAGGCACGTCTGATGGCAAGCCCTTCCCTTGGCTTCTGGCCTAGAGAGACGACGGTTACAGATTCCTCGGAAAAGTCCCAGGGATGCAGATTCTAAGCCGTCACTCGGGATCGATCACTAGGCTTGCTGAGCTCAAGTCGGGAACTGGGCCACGTGGGTTAAAGCGGGGCTTGCTCGCCAAGGACATGAGCCCTGAGTTGGCTATCTCTGGAGGGGAGTGTTCTCTGGAAGAGGAAAAGTACGTTTCAAGAACGCGCCTTTGTGGACGCTCACGTCTCACTCTGGTGGCCTTTCCGTAGGTGTTGCTCAACTAAGCCAGACGAACTGAGCTCACCTTCAGAAACATTTCCACATTAGCTCGTGGACAGGCAGTCCCCTTGCTTCTTATTCTGTGCGCATAATACCGAGACCCCACGGGCTCAGGGTTCCTTCCGCAACTGGAACATGCCATTGATTCCCCCACGACTGTAGAACTCAACGAGCACCTAGACCAAGTGGATGGGGCTGGGGTGAGGAACTCTTTCCCTCAAAGCCAGAGAACATACACCACTCCACAGCGTTCTCTGGGGACTTACAGAGCCAATCAAGGACCCCGCTCTCTAACCGGAGTGGAGGGTGCACTTGGGGTGCCCTGATCTCCCGGACAAGTTTGCTCCCACTTACCAGTGACTCCTCCTAACGAGGATCTGCCGGCGCGACCTCCAATCCAAAGGGCTTCCTGGAATGGTTTCTTCCCTCCCAGTCCTACTGATGCAAGAAGCCCCCCCTATTCAGGTACGATGGCAAACAAAGGCTTTGGCTAAGCATCCAACGGCCCTCCTGGGAAAAGGAACCTCCCAGTTGCTACGGGGATGGCCCCTGACTCTAAGGACTTGGCATCAGCTCCAGAGCGTCACAGAGAACAAAGGCCGCCGAACCATGACGGGAGGCCGATTTATCAAGTACCACCTCACGCTCCCAGATACGCCCGAACTAACCCCCGAACGCAGCCCAACTTGAAACCCAGCGACCCTCAGGCCTGCACCCGACCCCTCCACGCCCATGGCTCCTAACTCCGGAAAGGGTCTTAGGTCCACCCGACTGAAGATGCCCCTCCCAAAGTGCAGAGGACAGGTGCTTTAGCAACGGCAACAGTTTCATGGAAAGGGGGCAAGAAGAACCAGGGACGCTGTCATCAGTCAAACTCAGACCGCTGAGGCCAAAGCCTGTCAGCAAACATGGCTGCCCCCACAGCAGAGATCCTAGGGCCCACCCGTTGGTTCTAATTGGCAAAAAAAGCACCCAAGTATTTATCCGGGCTCCGACAGGCCTTCCCCGTCCTCTTCGCCCGTGAAGCAATTGACAGAAAAGGCTCTTCTTCCCAAGCCATAACCCGCCAACCCAATATGGGCCTGAAACGGCCCTCCCAGCCCGAGGGAGGAGCCCTTGAAAGCCTGACTGCGGTTCAAGGAGACTCGGGATTAGATAAGGGCCCCTAGCTGGGACCCAATGGCCATGAAGCTCGAACCTGGGCCCATGGCTTCCCCAAGCTCCGGAGGCCACCGGACACTTGGGGTGGGCCAAAGGCACGGCCGCCTTATGAGAACCATCCCCGACCCAGCCGACCTTCCCCCTTTCAAACAACGGTGCACGTGGGCTCCGTTCCACTGACGTGGCCACCGAGCATCCATCTTTGCCCCTCTTTGGGAATGGAGGACGTCGTGGGGCATGGGGAACACCTTACCCAGTCCACAGTCAAGGCCCTACGTGTCACCCCAAACAGGATTTCTCAATGAGATACGGGAATGATCCCAACGCACAGAGCTGTGCTACAAAACACAAAGGCTTCGGATGTTGTCACTGCTGCACAAGGTGGAGACTGGGCCCGTCGAAACACACAATGCTGGGCGTACATTCCTCACGATCACAAAGAGACTTCTGGGTTCCTAACACACACACACACACAGACAGACACCACTGCTCCAATCCGCACTTCCAAGGATCCCTCTCTTTAAGGACTGGCTCAACTCTTGGCCTGGGGGAGGGTTCTCACCCACTATCAAAGGACCCTTCACGGGTCTCTCTTCTTCTAACCCTGTTGTGTTGTTTCCCACCCCCCGCCCCGTCTCTGCAGGTGGTGCCAGGAACCCTTCACTGCAGGAACGTTCAGAGGACAGATGGTCCTTTCCGCTCAGGAAGATCCAGTCACAACTTCTCCCCTGCACTCCGCGGCCTCTTCCTTTTACAGCTCTGACAACAGAGGCCTCCCCCAGCTGACCAGGAATGACCCACGGGTAGGGACAGCTCTACGCCCCTATTCAGCAGGAAGAAGTTACAGAAGATGAGACCATCCTCCTTCAACGACCTTACCCACGCAAGGCTCTACACTGGTCAGGGGCACACGAGGAGGGAGGAGAAGGCTAGCTGAGCACCAAGCAGGAGGTGGCACGCCACACCGCCCCCCAACCTGTGATAACGGGGGACATTCCTCAAGGCGCTCTGACGGCCCAATAGCTACGGAAAGGGACAAAACAGATTCTCCACCGATGGAGATCCAAACCCGGCAAGACCGGAGTCTCCCTCGCTTTGTCAACGTCCCCGTGATTCTGCACGAAGAGGCTTGCTTAACCAGAGGCTAGCGACCTTCCAGAGACCCGGATCTCCGTTTCCTGAAGCCCTGACATCTCCCTCCCCTCCACGACACTGAGGGAGGCTGAGGCCGAAGGAAATGTCCGTAAGACAAGAGTTTCTTTTCCAACCTGCAGTCCCTTGAGAAGGACCTGTGAGAGGAGGAAGGCAACATTCCTCCAGGAAGCCCCCCACCATCTCTCAATTAATGCCTTCCTAGGAGGAAAAACCACCTTCCCTTGACAAGAGCAAAGCCTCCGGTATCCTGAGTGTCCTCTGTCCTCCTGCAACGTTCTT
The DNA here is from genome assembly GCF_963455335.1 of Martes martes. Classification (NCBI taxonomy): domain Eukaryota; kingdom Metazoa; phylum Chordata; class Mammalia; order Carnivora; family Mustelidae; genus Martes; species Martes martes. The sequence goes on along the minus strand of NC_137902.1, from coordinate 88,876,085 downwards.
GCAAAACCTCCCTTTGGCCTGACCTCCCCCAGTGCCATCCCAGAGAGTCAGCCTCCCGTCACCACCCCAGCAAGCAACCCTTTCTACCCACGGGCCGTGTCCCTGTGCTTTAATAAAAATCACCTCCTGCCAGCAAAGCCGTCTCCAGACTTCTTTCCTGACCATCGGTCTTGAACGCTGACGTCTTTCCTACATCGGTCCTGTCTCTCGTAGGGCTCCTGTGGAAACAACCCTGCCACACGGGCCCATGTCTGTCAACTCTTCCGACTCCATCCACCTAACCCACTGCACGTTCCGTGTCCTCCGAGGACAGGACACTTCTGTGATTCTTGCACTGAAACCCTCACACGGCACCTCTTTCCGTCCTCGACGTGGTCGAGTTTGCCCATCTGCAACGCCCCAGCATCCTGTCCTCACCTTCTTTTTCTCGCATCTTTGTCTGGTCCATAGGGTCTCCTCACCAAGACCCTAGAACAGGTTTCTGCTCCTGAGTAGAGGACTCCATTCCTTCCCTTTGTCATCAAGCTCAAACCTTCACTCTCAGATGTTTGTCTCACAACTTTCAAAATTCTTCTTTCCCCTAATGCCTCTCTACCAGGTTCTCTTCTCCCTTTTTCAAGGCCGCCCGCCCGCCCGCCCACCCGCCCTCCCTCCCTTCCTCCCCTGCAGTACCTTTTTGTTCTTTGTATTCCTTCCTCCCTCCCCATCTGTCCTTCTTTCGTTCTGTTCTGGTAGTCCCCATACAGCCCTTCAGGACTTTTTCGCCTAGTGTTCCGTGACTCATTCTGTCTGTAGAAGACCCAGGAGCTCACGGCGATACGTTCCCTATCAGAAAGGATGAAGGGATACCCGCACGGGGGCATCTCAAAGGTCTGCTTCTCTGCAAGTCAACGGGAGGCTTCAGGGTCATGAACCCTGGCCTTCCACACCACAGCTGGACATGGGCTACGCTAAGCATTCCCCACACTCTCCTGTCTTCCAAGACCCCGAGCATACGGGCTGTCCCACCAGAAATCGGAAGAGTTTCATTTCTCGGCTGAAATGGGCCTCAGGGCGAGCCACCGCCCGAGTGTCTGGAAAAGTCACTGCCTTCAACACGACTCACAGGTATATGGTCTTTGAAACGGAAACATCGAAAATTGAAGCAGCAGTTGATGTGGTGGGTGAGGCTACCGTGTAGAGAGATCTATCTGAATTCGGGAAAGGCACACGGCACCCGACTACAAGCGGCTTGCAGAGGTAGACGCAGAGACCGTTCCTGAAGGAACGGGCTGCAATGCGTACGTTGAGGCGGGAAGGGAGGGACATGAGGGAGCAATCCTTCCACAGCCCCTCCTGTTCTGGCCATGAGCAGAGGGTTCACACTGCCCAGGAACCCGGCCAATGCTGGGGCCCAGGAGGGAGATGTCTCACGTCCCTCACCTCGCTCCATGTGTGTTGCGTCCGGGGAAGACACACCTTGTATTTACTGACAATGTGGAAGAGCCTTCGGCCACGTGTCCCCGGTGCCAAGGACATCAGGGCTCGTGCATCCTGGATCGCACCACACACCTCTCCCCAGGGTGGGAGAGCCTTGACTCGGGGCTGTCCCCTCGGGAGACACGAGAGAACTCACCCTTCCGAGGAAAGGAGACATGACACGCATGGGGCAAACAATTGCAGGGCAGTGCTCACCTCGGTACACAGCAAGACCACCGGAGAGGCCCTTTAGGGAGGGAACGAAGGTGGGAGACCCTTCCTTCGGAGAGCTCTGCTCTCATTCACGCCCAGCACCTCCCACGGGGTAGAAGCCATGTGGTGGGACTGCTGCACGAGAGCTCGCAGCAACACGCATCCCTTCGAGGCCATGGGCACGTTCCCGCAGACAGAAACTGGTTGAATGCCACCTTCGGGGGAAAGCATTTAGTCCAGACACACCCTGAGCCAGCATCCGAGGATCCACACCGGCGGGAACCCCGACCGATGCGGTCAATGGGGGAGAGCCGTTCGATACAGCTCTCACGTTTGGAGACACCCGACAACTCAGAGCAGAGGAACCTGGGTCTGTCATCACTGGGCTCCCGCCTGGACCCAGAGCGCCCACCTTTCTCACCACCGCAGAAACCACACAGGGGAGACACCGTGTCTCCCGTCACGGAGGCAGAGCCTTCTGCCAGAAGTGGGCCCCTTCCCAACACCACAGAACTCACACGGGGAGAACCACGAGCGCTGTAGCCTGGTGGGAGAAGCTTCAACTGGGGCTCGGGCCTGAGCTCCCGCTACCATCTCAGAGTGCGCGTCATCCCTCCCACGGGAGCGAAGGCGCAGGCACCTCCCGGGACCCCCTGCGTCATCGCGGCGGCTGAATGCCGGTGAGATCCATGTGGGAATCCCATTCCTCACGGAGCCAACACGGGAAGGCCCTGGGAGGATTCCCACACAAGAAAATCCTCCCGGTGTGATGAGGAAAGGAATGGGCTCAGGTATCCCTTCTTCCTTAGCCAGCAACGACACCCTCACGCCGAGGAATCCCTGATCCCAGCGCAACGCGGGGAAACCCGTTCCCGGACACTCCCATCCGAAAATCACTGGGCAAAGACCTCCCAAGGAATTTCTTAGGGTGACGCTGAGATACAAACTCAGACGCTGCAAACACATACAACTGGGTCCCGTGCTGAGGGATGCACAATGCGCTATTCCAGTAACCAATCGCTAGAAATCAAGCACATCTGCTCCGATCCATCAGTACTTGCACAAAGGCCAGGATCCCCGAACAGGCGAGGGGGGGGGGGGTCTCACAACCGTGCACACTGTGCCAAGTAAGAACGGGGGACTTTTCCTTTACGAGCTCTCACAACTGACACGGGTGCTGTCTCTTGGTAGGAAGTGGGATCCCAGGAAGAAACACTGCCTGGGATCCATGAGAACATCAACTGGAGGGTGAACTCAGAATCTCAGAGCACGAGGTGCTCGACGTCCGTTCACAAAAACACTGACCTATCGATATATGTAGATCGCAAGGATGAATGGCCACAAGATTCATCAAACACATGGTTTGGGATCTACCTCTCATGTGTCCTTAATTCTACTAATATTATCCTCATAAATTAGAAACGACTTGCAAATTAATTTCTTACTTAGAAATACTTGTGTTCCTTTACTTTTTTGAGATCAAGAGAGCTAGAGAGGGATCAAGAATAGCTGGGAGTCAGCTGGGGGGAAGAGGGAGAGGAAGCAGGCCTCCCACTGAGAAGGGTACCCAATGCAGGGCCTGATCCCCCAGGATCCAGGGATCCTGACCTTAGTCAAAGGCAGATGCTTAACCAACTGTGTCACCCAGGGGCTTGCAAATTAATTTTATCTTTTACAGAGGTGCTGTTTTGGAAGAACTGTGTGTATCAGGACAGGAATAAAACTGGGCTGTTCAGAGTCAGGCAGTGAGCGCTACCTCCCCCTCTGAGAGGATATGGTAGCCAACTGCTTTCCTCTACCACCAAAAATAGTTACTTTTCTCTTGGCCTGAGAAGGTGTAAGACCACTGCCGATATGGAAATAGTCCTTAATTTAGAAGATCATAGAACAGGACGGGGTATGTACACTGCCTTCCATAAACACAAAGCACATCCAGGAATGCCTGTAGGGCTCTTTTAGTTAAGGGACCATCTCTTGATTTTGGCTCAGGTCCTGATTTCAGGGTTGTCAGATCGAGCCCGTGACATGTGTCATGCTCTGCACAGCATGGGGATCCTGCTTAAGGGTCTCTCTCTCCCTCAGTCCCTCCACTTCCAAATCTGGCTACCAGGAGTTCCATGATGTCTATGCCAGACGAAAGGAGGAGCGTGTAGGACAAAACGTGACCCAGACGTCAATCACCACTGGCAACTAGTGACAAGAGACTAAATAAACTTCCCGCTGCTCCCAAAACCAAAGAGAAGACTTGCAGAAACCCTATTACAACTGCATTTCACATGACCATCTTAGCGATGCTTACTTCTCCTAGAATCTTCATATTAGAAACATGTTCTCACTCATCTACCCTGATTCTTCAGTGATACGGAATTCCTACAGGAAATGGGCATACACTCTACCTCCTCATGTCTTCTCTACTCTATGTGAGTGACCTTCTTACTGACTCTCTTGATTTTGGCTGAGGTGATGATCTCAGTGTTGTGAGATCGAGCCCTGTGTCATGCTCTGCAAAACATGTAGAGCCTGCCCAGTGTCTACCTCTCTCTCTCCCAACTCCCCCTCTTACAAAAAAAAAAAAAAAAAAGCACGTCCACTCAGAGATCCATTTGTAAAGATGCTCAATATTCTTTAGTTTACTGGCCCTAAAAAGAATGTGTTGGCAGAAAACACTATTTTGGAGAGAATTTCTATTTATAAGATAACCCTGCAGTAACTCAGGATTCTGCTAACAGACGCAACCTGGAGTTAAGATGTTTTGTATGGGGCAGGGACCTGCAGAACCTTCTCCATATGTGCCACCAAGTAATTTTCCCCAAGCAGCAAACTCTAGATATTCTGGTTAAGGGTACATCTCCAATTTAATCAACAATAAGAGGGCATCTTTCCCTCTGGAAGAAAGACAGAAGCCAGCAAAAAAGACACCCAAGTCAAGGCCTGAACCTCAACTCAGGCGGAAGGTTCCAAACCAAGACAACTTACTACTGTGATGTACATCCACCAGGGAGACGGCAGGGGTCACACTCCTGTACATGTTGCACTTGAATCTGCACTGAAGAGACAGAGGCCAGACCCTTTGGATGCTGCCCATGAGGCCATGTCCTCTGAGCCCTGACGCACCACCTGTAAAAACAAGAAGAGCATTTAGTTGAGGTCTCAGGACCCACACTCGGGAAGACACAATGTCACCCAAAACTGAAAGCGTGCCCCTCCCTTCCAGCAGAGAGCACAAGCTCAAAGATGCCCAAACCACAGGGCCCCGCGATCTGTGAAAGACAGCATTGCTGCTGGCAGACCTTCAAATCATACACACATGGTCAATTTGCTACCGGGAGTTCCTTGATATCTTTGCCAGACCCAAGCAGGAGGATATGGGCCAGGAGATGGCCCAGAGGTCCATCACCATGTGCAACTAGTGATAGGAATCTAAATAAAGTTCCTGCTGCTCCCAGAACCAAAACAGAAAATCTGCATAAACCCTATTTCAACTGCATTTTGCATGACCGTCCTAGAGATGCTTACTTCTCCTGGAATCGTCTTTCACCTTTGACATGGTTCTCATTCACCTACTCCGTCACTTCAAGGACACACAACTCCCATAGGAGATATGCATCTACTCTACCTCCTCAATGTCTTTTCTACTCTACGTGAGTGACTCTGTTAGTCTTGCTTCCTTTCTTTTTTCACAACTCTATTTGGCTGAAAGGAGCCTCCGGTCTTTCCTTTCTAAGACATGCCTCTCATGGACCCTGGAACTCAAAAAAAAGAAATAAAAAAAGCAACAACTAATCACCACCCAATATGAATATAACCTATACCTTGGAGATTGAAGTTGTTTCACTCCTGACCAGAGATTATGCTACTGACCCAAAGGGCAAGCCCTCCAACAACCAGCTTCTAGAGGATTCTGGGACGATTTGGGGTATAGTTATGATAGGATTTTCCCAATCAGAAAACACTGCCAGCCTCCAAAGTGAGGTCCCCAAACCGGATTGTGAACTAAATAGATTCAGAGCTTCACGGGACCCATTGGAGGCACAGAAACACCTGGCGGTGGTGGCAGCGGATGCCAGTCCACATGGGTGATGGATTTCAGTTCAATGGATTTGGGATGGTTTCTTAGATGCAAGAAGGCAGCCACAAGCACACTTGGTTTCTTAGCATCTATTCTAACTAAGCCTGGCAGGCATAGTGACGGACCGTTCCATACAGATTTTGAAACCCTGCTGTGCTGAAACTTTTCATGAGGAATCTCTAGAGTGAACTTTCAGTAGTGCGTCCAGGCCAAAGCCAAGCGCAATACTCCCATCAGACTTGACTGCGATACCTGTCGATTTGGGTGGATTCCTCTTCTCAAGGTCCCCCAAATATCCTGAGGTTCCCATACCTTCCAACAAGTAACATTCCCTACTCATCTGGCAAGGCTCCTCGGCACTGCGTCATCGAGGTGGGAAGCCGCTATTGCCAAGGGGCTCCACAAAGTCACCCTTAATTCCTGAAAATTGTCTGGTCGTTATCCGAGTCTATACACGTTACTCTCAAATTGGACATTTCACTCAATCTCTTGGTAAAATAACCAATATTTCCAGCGGTGTCCTGTTACAAGAAAAAGGCGCTTGTGCTGAACTTACGCCAATGATCCTAAGTACCTTGGAAGAAAGAATTCTCCCTGAGAGTTCCTGAATGATGGAGGGTTCAGGGAGGGAGAGAAGTTAAATGCTCCCATTTGTTCACACAGAAATGTTTCATCACATTTCTGTAGATCATGGATATTTTCAGATACCGTTTCCCTCGATCTGGAAGAAGAAACATTAAAGAACCAGCAAGGTTTCAAACAAGAGTCACAAAGGTAGACTCACGATCCTCAGCTCACTCAGTCCCCGCTTATTAATTCTTGTTTGGCTTGAATGCAGCTTTTCCATGAGTTCTGCAAATCCGTACCCAGGTGAGTTTGAGAATTTTCACAATCAGACACTAAGACCCCACAAGATACATCACCATGTACAGTCACAGGCATTTAATGGCAAAGTAGGGAGGAAGGACCTGCGGACACACGCTTAATGAGATGTATTTTCACCAAACACAGAGGGCAAGACATCAACATGGAAGCAGAGAGGCCACAAGACCTGCATCCTGGTCGCCAGGGCATGGCATGTCCATGAGTTTCCATATCTCCAAGCCAAACACGCTCATGTCTTCTGAGCTAAGGGTTCTGCTTCTAGAATTTTCTCCCAAGGCAAAAACCAGAGGGGTTGTAAAGGATTTGCAGCGGCGTTTATGGAGGCTTCCTGGATGATGGTGAAGCCCTGCAGCTCACCGCCTTGCCCCAGGCCCACAAACCTGTTCAGTGCCCCCTTTGCATCCACCATGGTCAGGCAGGTCTAGCCCTTCCTACCCCGGTTGCACAGCACACCCTCTCCTGGTGTCCACCAGGCCGCTCGGCCTCTGTGTTCCATGTCCTCGATGGATCTCTTTGGAAGAAGGTAACCCACATAGGGGAGGAAGGAGCAAATATACTCCTTCCCACCCTTTCTCCCTCCTGGCACCCATCCAAGGTTTGTGCAGGGGGAACAGAGCTGCAGAGACGTGCAGATGGGGCTCTTCTTCTGTGGCGCTTCCAAGAATCCCCTTGCACAGATCCTAAGCCTTAGCGCTTAGCAGACTATTTTGGTCTCTACCCCCACTGCCCACCCCAGCCACGGGGCAGCATTCCACCTGCCAGCCTCCTCAGAAAGAACTCCCGCCCCCTAGCTAGCTGCCCTCCGTCCAACGCCCAGTTGCTGACCTAGCCATTCGAAAGGAGACTGGATGAGGAGACACCCCCACCGCACCCAGGTGCCTGAGTGCGCGCCACACCACACCGTCTACTTCAGGGTTGTGGTGATGGCAGACTTCCCGCTGTGTGCTTTTTGCCCTGAGACATGCCAACCCTCCAGTGCAGCACAGAGCAGAGCCGGGCTTCAGCCCCCCGGCGACCTGGCTGGCTGATGCGGCTGCCTGAGCCTGCCTGCCTCCCTCCCTGGCTCCAGTCCTTCCCTATGAGCATCTGCTGGGCCCTGCGACTCTGGCTCTGCCCCAGGTGCCGTGGGCCCTGGGCGCAGGCCGTCTAAAGGCAGTGGAGGGGCTGCAGACTCCAGCCGGCCGGCCCTGTGCTCCCCTCAACCCAACCACCGTGGTGACCAACGTGGGCCCAGGTGCCGGTTCGGACTGCAGCCCCCGCCTTCCTGCTCAAACACAGGGGGCTCCTCGGAAGCAACGCATGTCGGCCCCAGATAACCTGCCCCTTAGCCCCCACCCCACCAGCCGAATAACCCCTAGGGACAGATGTATAGAGAAGCCAACACAATCTACACTCCAGGCACTGTATTTCACTCAGCCTCTCATGGTACGCAGGTGGGTCAGAGGAGGAGTCAGCACAACAGCACAAATCACACTTCAGTAGTGAGCAAATGGGTTTCTCCCAGGGCGGCAACATTTACAGATACTCTGCAGTAGGCCTGGTTGTCAGCCTACCTGTGCTCCAGTAAAAGCCCTGCTCTGGCATTGATGAGCCACAGACCAAGAGCACCTCTGCAGGGAAATGAGCCCAAATGTATCCTGGATCCTTTCATTTTGTTGTTTTGATTTTGCTCCAAATTCCAGGGAGATAGTTCTGGGGCATGGATGGGGCTCTCCGTTCAAGAGCACAGGAGGTAAATGAGCCCTATGTTCCCCTCAACACCACTCCTGGGATAGGCCGAGTCAAGCTACTAACCGTGTGCTACCCTGTGACCTCAGCAGGGCCAAAGCACAGCCTGCTCCCTGGATGTGGAGAGAACTGGGATGCAGTCCCTGAGCCACACATTCTGAAGCCAGAACTCGAAGGGAACTATGCATGTGGGCTGGTTGTAGCACAGAAACTGACAGGCACCATGCTGCCCTGAAAGCCACACAGGCTCCTGGCAGCCTCAGAGTGGGGGTTCAGTGGCTTCTCTGCATTCCAGATTGCCCCTGCTCTGCCCTGACTCAGACCTAAGCTGGAACCCCTGTGGTCCCCCCAAGGTCAGGTGGCATAAAAAGGGCCTATAGTAGTTGAGGTGGCCCTGGGAAGGGAACCCCCTGAGGCAGATCCCAGGATGAGGCTGGACGGCATATCAGGGGCTCACTGAGTTGGGAACCCACAGCAGATTGCTGTGGGAACAGGGAACCCAGTGTCTGTGAAGGGTGTCCACATCACTGCCTCAACAGCTGTGTCCCTGGCAAATGACAGAATTTGTCTGTGCCCCATGTCTTTTGTAGAACTGGGCCTCAGAGCACTTTGTCCCCCAGCATTTGGTGAGGATAACCAAGACAATGAACAATAAGCACTTCACACCAGTGCTTGGAACAGAAGCAGCATCCATGAAGACACATTTCCCTAGGATTGCTTGGTAGGAAACGTGTTTTGGAACACCTGGCTCAGCTGGTCATGTGGTCTTGAACATCAGAGAAAAAGCACCTGGCTTCAGGGAGCGTCCCTCCAACACAGAGACTCAGAGCCACCCTGATCCCAGTTACACAACCTCCTCTCCAGAGACATTCCTGCCTGTCTGGTAAATATCAGGCTGTGTAGACACACTACCTTGCAAGCCCTGCCCCAGGAAGCCGTGGACCCAGCAAGTCTATGGCTCCCAACTGGGCCCAGCTATCCTCCCCATGTCACCAGGACAGTGGACCTGGGCCTCTGGCCTTACCTCGCTTCTCAGTGGTGATGATGGTGGCCTCTAGGGGCTCCCCCAGCCCTGCCTCATCTTGATCATCAGCCTAAAGATGTATGCTGACTCTGGGGCCAGCTCGGTGGCCGTGAATCGCCTCACCATGGCACCCATCTCCACTGTGGTTAATGTGCTGGAGTTGCTGTTGGCCAGGCAGTAGGCCATCTGATACCCTGTGGTGGGACAGGAGGGCCACGCATCAGTCTCATCACCCCACTCGGACCCCACATTCCCGACACCACCACTCTGCCGTGTTTCCACCACGTCCTTCGTCCTCTGCCAGCATCTGAGAGGAATGGCACAGCCACAGTGGCGGATGGAGCCTCTGAGTGCTGGGCCCCCATGACTCTCGTTCCCCTTCATCCATCCCACCACCAAGATATGGAAACAGTTTCATCTTTAGTGATTCAATACTTACATAAAACACCAGTACTCATCATATCAGCAATTTAAAACCTCCCAAAAATCCAAGTTCCAGAACCAGATGCCTTTCATGGTAAATTCTACCATTCAGGGAAGGATTCATACCAGTCCTTTGCCCACTTTTCCAAAAAACAGGAGAGAAACCTTCTAAACGCACTTGCTGAGGCCAATATTACCCTGATACAAAAATAAACGAGGACACCCCAAGAAAAGAATCTTACAGTCCAATATCCCTGATGACCATAGACGCACAAATGTTCAACAAAATACCAGAAACCCAAGTTCACCAATATGCTGAGAGGATCATATACTATGATCAAGTGGGATCTTGCAGGAATGCAATGATGGTTTACAGGTGCACATCGATCAAAGTGATACAGCACATTAACAAAATAAAGAATAAAAATGATGTGATCATCTTGAGATGCAGGGAAGCATTTGACAAACTTTAATATCCGTTTGCAATCAAAACTCTCAACAGAGTACATAGACCAGGAACATACCTCAACACCAAAAAGGCCATATATGGTCCACCTGGGTGGCTCAGTGGGTTAAAGCCTCTGCCTTCGGCTCAGGTCATGATCCCAGGGTCCTGGGATCAAGCCCGGCATCAAGCTCTCTGCTCAGCAGGGAGCCTGCTTCCCCCTCTCTCAGCCTCTCTGCCTACTTGTGATCTCTCTCTCTTTCAAATAAATAAATAAAATCTTTTTTTAAAAAGGCCGTATGTGACAACCGCACAGATTATGTCACATCCCATACCGAAAAGTTTTAGCTGTTACTATTTCCTCTAAGATCGCCGACGTTAGGAACACTGCCGATCTTTCCTTGCCACTTTTACTGAACACAATATTGAAAATCCAAGGCAGAACAATTATGCAAGAAGATAATCACAAAGCACCAAAACTGGAAAGAAAGAAGTAAAGTGGTCACTGTTTGCAGATGATACAGAATATAAGGAAAACCTCAAAGAAGCCAATGAAAAATTGTTCAAACTATGACTAAATTCAGTAAAGGGACTGGATACAATATCACTACCCCAAAACCTGCTGTGTTTCTATACGCTAAAAACGAATCATCAGAAAATAAATTAGGAAGATCATCCCACCTGAAATTGCATCAAAAAGAATAAAATAGGGGCACCTGGGTGGCTCAGTGGGTTAAGCCTCTGCTTTCGGCTCAGGTCATGATCTCAGGCTCCTGGGATCGAGCCCCACATCAGGCTCTCTGCTCAGCAGGGAGCCTGCTTTCCCCCCCCCACTCTCTGCCTGCCTCTCTGCCTACTTGTGATCTTTCTCTCTGTCAAATAAATAAATAAAACCTTTAAAAAAAATACCCAGGAATAAACTTCAACAAGAGGTAAAATCTTGTATAATGAAAACTACAAGACAGTAAGGAAAGAAACTGAAGGCAACACACATAAACCGAAAGATATGGCATATTCATGGGTGAGAAGAATCTATAGTGGTAAAATGTCTATACTTCCCTAAACCATCTACATTGCAATTCCTATCAAAATTCTAAGGACACTTTTCACAGAAAGAGAACAAAGGATCTAAAAATTTGTATGATGTCACAAAAGACACAATACCAGAGCAATCTAGAGAAAGAAGAACCACACTAAAGGCATTGCGCTTGTTCATTTCAGACTAATGACAAAGCTTGAGTAATCAAAACAATCTAGCATTGCCATAAAAACAGACACACACATCACCAGAAGACAGGAGAGAGCCCAGAAGTAAACACATACATCTATGGTCCGGGACCTTATGACAAAGGAGCCAAGAATAAACGAGGGGGAGAAAATAGTCTCTTTCATCAATGGTGCTGGGAACACCGGAGAGCCACATGCAGAAGAACAAAACTGCACCATTCTCTTACACCATACACAAAAACTAACTCAAAATGGGTCAAATACTTGAATGTATTCAAGTCCTGGAACTATAAAACTTATGGCAGAAAACGCAGGGTTTGGAAAAGTCCTTGACATAGGTCTTGGTAGTGGTGCTTTTAAGCTTATACCAAAGTAAAAACAAACAAAGAAGCAAAATATGTGCCAACATCAAACTATAAAATGTCCAAACAAAGGAAGCCATCAACAAAATAAAATGGTAACCTAAGGTAAAACATTTGTAAATTATACATCCAGTAAGGGGTTAATATTCAAAATATAAAGAATTCATGCAACTCAACAGCAAAACAAAAACAAAACAAAACACACAAAAGCACCAAAACCAACAAAAACTCCACAAGTAATTTAATGTAACAGGAGCAGATCCAAATAGACATTTTCCTAAAGAAGACATACAGATGGTCTACACGTACATGAAAAGATGCTCAACGTCACTAATCATCAGGGAAATTCAAATCAAACCAGAATGAGGCACCACTTCACACCTGTCAGAAGGGCCATTATCAAAAACACACAAGAAATAGCAAGTTTTGGTGAAGATGTAGAGTAGAGGAAAACTCTAGCGCACCATTACTAGAAGTACAAATGGGTGCGGCCACTATGGAAAACAATACAAAAGTTCCTCAAAAAAATGAGAAATGGAACACCCAAAGGAGCCAGCAATTCCCCTTCTGAGTATTTATCTGAAGGAAATGAAAACACTAACTCACAAAGGTATATTCAGCCCTGTGTACACTGCAGGATTATTTACAACAGTGAAAATAAAGAAACGACCTAAATGCCATCAGTGGATGAATGAATAAGGAAATTGTGGTCGATAAACACAGTGGAATCCTACTCAGCCATAATAAAGGATGAAATCTTTCGATTTACAACATGGTGGTCCATGAAGGCATTATGCTAAGTAAAACGGGCCAGACAGAAAGACAAATACTAGAAATCACATGTAGAACCTTCAACAAAACAAAAACAAAAATATGAGCTTACAGACAGAACAGATGGGGGATGGCAGAAGTTTGGGGTTGGAGGTGGGAGAAATGGGTGAAGGGGTCAAAAGGAAAAAAGAAAACAAGCCCAACTATAGCATCTTTTTTTTTTCAATTAAGTAATCTGTACCACCAACATGGCTTAAACTCGTAACCCGGAGATTAAGAGTCAGACACTCCGCCGACCCAGCCAGCCAGGGTCCTGGAATTGTAGCATCTTCCGATACTCAATGTATGGAGAAAGAGGAAACTAATTGAATCTATAGTATTTTGAGAGCTAGGTATTTTTTGGTAAATGTAAAAATGAAAAAACACATTCTTCAGGGTGACACACTCAGGGCTCTATCTAGTTCTAATATTTATCATGTCACTGAGCAAGTAACTTACCTTTTTAATTTTTTATTTGAGAGACAGAGAAGGGGGGGACACAAGCAGGGGGAGGGACAGAGGGAGAGGGAGAAGACGACTCCGCACTGAGCAGGGAGCCTGACCTAGGGTTCGATCCCAGGAACCTGGGATTATGTCCTGAGCCGAAGGCAGAAGCTTCAACGACTGAACCACCCCAGTGCCCCTACTTAACCCCTTTTCCGCCTGTTTGCCCACCTCTGAGGATATTATGAATATTTGCTTTTAGAACAGCTTCTATTTTTAATTTAAGAATAGTTTTTAGAATTGAATGAAATAGAGGTCACTTAGAATAGTACCTATGAGAGTAAGCCCTCAAAAAATGTTTTAAAAAATCTGATTCTTGGGGTACCTGGGTGGCACAGTCAGTTAAGCAGCTGACTCTTGATTTTGTCTCAAATCAAGATCCCAAGCTCCTGGGAGAGAGCCCCGCACCAGGGTCCGCACTCAGCGGGGACGCTGCTGGAGGATTCCCTCTCTCCCTCTGACCCTCCCCTCTCTAGCATATGCTTGTGCATGCACTCTCTTTCTGTCTCTACAATAAATATGTCTTAAAAAATCTTATCCTGAACATTTGGTGGTTGCATAATCGTTTTCATAACTGGGCAGTATCTCCTCGTTTACAAAGCACTTTTATACACATTGTCTTATTGGAATCAGGATATGGTCCTGGGAGAAGAATTTATTGTGTTTATTTACAGAGGAAAAAAAAGAAAACCGGACTTAGAGCAGGGGTGTGCTTTGTTCATGGCTGCAGAGCTAAGAGATGATCTTCTGATTTTCAGTCCAATGGAGGAGAAAAAGAAAAAATCCAAACACTGTAACAAGAGCCAATGAAGGGCACTACAAATTGCTAATGGAATCAATGCAGTAAGACGATGCAACATTTATAAATACTTACCCACCCAACGGTGGAGCAACTAAATATGTAGAGCATATATGAACAAACCTAAGAGAAGCAATCAGCACAAATACCATAGGGAACTTTAATACCACACACTTATCTCAATGATACACCATCCAGACAGAAGATCACAACGGAAACATCGGCCTCAGACAACCCGTTACTTAGATGGACTTGACAGATACACACAGAACCCTCCATCCAAAAGCAGCACATGGAATACTTTCCTCTCAAGTACACCTAGAACATTCTCCACCATAGGTCATATATGAGGCCACAAGACGAGTCAATAAACTCCAGAAGCCTAGAATTTTCCCAAATGATGACTGAAATCAAATCAACCATCTTTTCCAACCACAGTGATATAGAACTAGAAATCAATTACAAGAAGAAAACTGGAAATTCATAAACACAGAGACTAAACAACATGCTACTGAACAACCAACTGGGTTCATGGGCAAACCAAAATAGGAACACAGAAATACTTTGAGGCAAATGAAAAAATCATACAATGAAACAAAATTTACTGAATGCAGTAAAACAGGTTCTAAAATGGGGCACCCGATTAGTCGATTAGTCGAGTCGATCAGTCGGTGGAGCTCTGTGACGCCTGATCTTATGGTTTGGAGTTTCAACCTCACGCTGGGCATAGAGCTCACTTTATTTTTTTAAAGATGTCATTTATTTATTTGACACAGAGCGGGAGAGAGAGAGACAGAGGCAGACAGACTGAGCAGAGTAGAAGGAGCAGCAGGCAGTAGAAGAGGGAGAGAATGGCTCCCCGTGCTGACCAGGGAGCTGATGCAGGGCTCCATTCCAGGACCCTAAATTCATGACTTGAGCCAAAGGCCAACAACTAACAGACTGAGCCACACAGGCACCCCTTAGAGCTAACTTTAAAAAAAAAAAAAGTGGTTCTAAGAAGGAAGTGTATACTGATACAGGCCTAACTCAAGAAACAAGAAACATCTCAAATAAGCAACCTAACTTGATACCTCAAGGAAACAGAAAAAGAACAAATAAAGTCCAAAGTTGGTAGAAGAAAGGAACACATCAGAACTGAAATAAATGAAATACAGACTAAAAAGACAACAGAAAGATATTTAAAAAAAACAGATCAACAAAGAGCTGGTTCTTTGAAAAGAACAAAGCTGACAGAGTCTCAGCCAGACTCAAGCTAACAAAAAAGAGGACTCATCATCAGAAATGAAAGAGATGTTCCCTGATACCATAAATATGCAAAGGCTCATAAGAAAGTACTATGAACAATTACACCCCAACAAGCTGGATAATCCAAAAGAAAAGGAGACATTCCCTGAAACATACAACCTGCCAAGACTGAATCCTGAAGAAACAGAAATCCGAACAGACCAATGACCAGTAGGGAGATTAAATAAGAAATCAAAAACTTCCAACAAACAAAAGTCCAGGACCCCATGGTTTCACCAGTGAATTCTATGAATCATAGACAGAGAAAAATGAATACCAATCCTTCTCAAACTCGCCAGAAAAACAAGAGGGAGGAAGGCTCCCCACCTCATTTTATGAGGCCAGCATGGCCCTTATCGAAACCTCCCAAGGTGCCCCAAGAAAGTGACAGACTATTATCTGTGATGAACGTAAACATAAAAATCCTCACCCAAATATCAGCAAACCGAATTCTACAATACAGGAAGAGGTACGAACCCGTAAGATTTATTTCAGGGATGCCACAGTGGTTCAACATCCACAAATCAAACTAATGTGCCGCATTCACAAAACGAAGGGTCGACGTCATAGGACCATCTCAACAGATGCACAAAAAGCATTTGATAGTGTTGCTACCAAATCACTGCCCCCCCCACCTGTGCTTCTGCCACCTGGCTCATCCCCACACCCCGTACCACTGCCACACCACTGTGCCATCCCCCCACTGCCACCCTGCTGCGCCCCACACACCCGCCAAGGTCCCTTCCACCCCCCATTCCCAACAGGCCGCTGCCACCAGCGCTGCCACCCTCCACCCTGCTACTCCACAGCACTGCCTCTTTGTCCCACAACGGCTAACCCTCGCCATAGCCGCCCTGCTGCCCTGCCTGCTGCAACTGATGCCCTGCTGTGCCACCCCCATTGCCCTTACCGCTCCCGTGTGCACCTCCCAGCACTCTGCCACCCTGCTGCGCCACCCTCCAGTGCTTCTACTGCCCTGGTGCCTGTTGTTTCCAACAGCACCACCACTGCTACCGCGGTCACCCTGCTGCTCCCGCCCATCTCCACTGCCCCACCCGGCCCCCAAGCCATGCCGCACCATGGCCATGTACCTGCTGCGCCACTAGTCCCTCCCAACCACATCAGGGCCAATCCCTCCCGCTTTGCCTCTCTGCTTTGCCTCCACGTCTGCTGCCGTCCAACTGCGCTTCCTCAAGTCACTTCCTTCCTCAAGTCACTGCTGCCTCACTGCCCCTCCCCCCACGCCATTTCTTCACTGCATACTGTCCCCTTGCTGCCGCGGCTGTGCAGAGCCACTGCCCTGCCCACACAGCTATGAACCTGATGCTCTTGCCCTGCTGGTCCCACCAAACACCCCTGAGCAGCTACCACCTGTTGGCCCCCCTACCCCTGCTCCGGTGCCTCCCGATTCCCTCCCCGTTGACCTGCTGCTGCCGCCCCACTCATCCCAGCCTTCTCGCAATGCTGCCACCACCTGGGTGCCCCTGCCTCGTGACCCTGCAGTCCACAGCACACCCCTCCTACTGTCCACCTTACCACCGCTGCTGCAGCTAAACTTCTGCCCTGTGCCCCAGGCCACTATTGACCTTCACTGTCCAACCCCATTGACATGCATTAAGGCCCTACCCCACCCTTCATGCCCTTCCTGTGCAGTTGCTGTGCCGCTGCCTCCCAGCTGATTCCGTCCCCCCTTCACACGCCACCACTTGCCGGCCACCCCACATGCACCCGTGCAGCCACGCTGTCCCACCCCGCCCACCAGCATGCTCATTACTGTCCTGTTGCCCCACCGCATTGATGAATCCACCCCTCTCTGCTCTCCCCACACCTTTACCCTGCCGAGTACACCACACCCCCACTACCAATCCTCTGCCCCTCGCCATCACTGCCCCCTTACCGCTACCCTGCTTCTGATCTGCTGCCACCCTGTGTCCCACTCTTGCCCTATACGTCCTGCTGCTTTCCTGGGTCCTGCAGCTGCTGGTCTTTGTAGCCCAGCCCTACGCAGGCCTGCCCTATTGACTTGCATGACTGCCCCACTTGCCACGCTGCCCCCTGCTGTTCCTGCCCACCCCTCCCTGCAGCTACCACCTAGCCGCTACCCCTACCCCCCACTCTGGAGCTTTCCTGATTCCCTACCCCTGTTGCCACGCTGCTGCCGCCCCAAGTGTCCTACTCCACCTTCCCTGCACTGGTACCACCAGGCGCGTCCCCCACGCAGGCCCTCCTTACTACCTTACCGCTGCCCAGCAGCTGCCTGGCCCGCCCTGGACGTCATCAGTGGGCCCTAAGAGAATTCCTGCATAAGGGCTGGCGGCAGGTGTGTTCTGGAAGTGGGTTGGAGATAGAGGCACAGGAGTAAATCCCAAGAAGGAAAATGCTGGCGTAATTATGTTAAGTGTTAAAATAGCCTAAAAAGCTAAACTTAAAGTGCTTTCAATGTCTCCTTCTTTTCCATACAGTGACTTTATTCATCATATTGTGCACCTGAAAATAATATAATCTTAAGTTAACTAACTGGAATGAAAATAAAAACCCTAAAAAAGATAAATAAAAATCTTTTAACATCATGTGCATCGATTGACATACAGACATTAAGGAAACAGTTTGCATAACAAAATGTGTATATGTGTCTAAGTGCTCTTTCTCAACCCAGGCTGGTCAAAATCATGGGAAAGATGAGTTTTGTCTTCAGAATCACTCACTGTTCTGGGCTTCCACGTATAGTGTACAGACATATGAACAAGCTTTTCTCAAAAACTAAAAGAAAAAAAAGCTCCCAAGAACCAGCACTAGATGTCCACCGTAGAATTGCATGAACAGAAATGCCCTCGTTGGCTTTGTTGTATGAGAAGACCTTGGGAGATACTCATTGGAGAAATAAGTGTCGAGTGAAATACATCATAAACAAGAACTTCTCCCTTACCGTAATGCTCACTGGGGAACTTAACTCTCCATTTTACTTTGCTCTGGTCACCAGAAAAATCAAAATTTAACAGCACACTTAGCCCAGTGATTATGTTAAATTTATGCTTTGCGCTCTGTTAGCAGTAGAACTGAAACCTTGGGGCTGACTCTGTGATCATACTTGTGTTACTTTTAGGATAAGATGTGCATTAATATGAATAAATTCACCCCTGTTATGTTTTCCACGGCAAGCATTTTCACTGACATGATTTCATGGGATCTTCATCACAGTCCAGGTGAAAGTAAGGGTAAGTGTTTATGGTATATAAAAGGTAAACAAAGGTAAATGCACAAAATATGAATCTGTGAAATAAGACAAATGCAGCCCAGTAAGTTTTGAGACCTAATGGGCTGTATTAATTGATCTACTAATGACTTGGATAGTATCCTATCCAGTAGATAGAGGGGCGCTCCAAGTGGCCACAAGAAAGAAACGACTTCCAAGATAGCCTGTGAGATGCAGTGCATGGGTGGTGCAGTCAGATAAGTGTCACACTCTTGGCTTTGGCCCAGGTCCTGATCTCAGGGTCTTGGGATCCAGCCCTTCACAAGGATCTGTGCTCAGCACAGAGCCTGTTTGTGTTTCGCTCTCCCTCTCCCTCTGACCCCTCCACAAATAAATAAATCTTAAAAATAAGACAGCAAGGGAGAAAATAAAACATAATCAGCTAAGAATCCATTGTTTTTAGCAAGATCACCCTCCTAAGGGAAACAGAGGGGGCCAATCAGTAGTCTTCCTAGCGCTGACCAGGAAATTCCCACCTGAACTGGCTAAAGGTTATATAGTTCTGGATGTTGAAACTGCAGTTGGGTGGGTATTAAGTCTTGACTTACCAACTTAGGGCCTTAAGCCATGTGAGGGCATTTTGAGCCTGTGGTTTTCCTTTTCAACCACCCCAGCTTTTGATCAGACTCTCAGCTTAACTGAGAGATCTAAATTGAAGGCATTAACGCCACTCTCAGCAACTGCTCTGAAGTGCTCACAGTACTTGTTGCTCCTCAGTGTAGTATTCAGAGTTCTTGACCTGTCTGATTAACTCTTGTGATGTTCACAGGTCGCCACTGCAGTCTTACAATTTTTGAGTTGGTCATGCTCTTCTTTTTTTTTTTTTTCCTGATGTTCCAGTCTTAGAAAGATCATTAGTATGCAGGTTAGTGTCTCGGTTTTGCATTTAGAGCTTTTGAGAAAACATAAAGCACCACACAGATTATATTGATTATGATAAACCAGATAATTCCCAATGTTCGGAGTGCAACTTGAGGCTATGTACTCCAAGACTCAAAGCAATTAAAAACAAACGAGTAAGAAAGACCCTGCTGAAGGAGTCGCTCTTTTAAGCCACGTGGCTTCCTCAGTAATCTGATATTATTGGGCTTCAACTTCCCCCAGAACTGTTCATCCGGGTTTAGCACATGCTGTTGTCTACTGCACAGACCCAGCCTTGCTCAGCTAAGAGATAACCAAGGGCTGTCTTATTTTCAAGAACTCCTTTGGCCAGAGTGGAAGGATTCTCGTTGGGCAGACATTGCTTTGGCAAGGGGTCCTGCAACAATTTCAAGAACGAAGGAAAAGGTCTTGATCATACTCCATCTACGTTTGTCCCTAACCAGGGAAGTAAGGCCAGCCAAAGACATGAATCTTGGAACACAATTTTTCCTGGTAGTTCCCTTCTAACTCAGAACATGAATGTAGGGAAGTTAACCAATGAAATGTCTTATTTAGCTTGAGTAATTTCAGACCAGGGTTGACTTTTCTGGTAGCCTGAAATAAAAGGTAGCTCTAAATTCCAGAGGATACTGCTGTAGTAATGACCCGGTTGGACAATACAGATGAGGGTGTTACCTTTCCAGGCCATTGCCAGAATAAAGGAAAAGAGAAGAGAGAGAAATGATCACATGTTTGGTCAAAGCTTAGAGTCTTGATCCATTGTCTTGAGTGAGCACGGTCTACCTAGATGTCAGCTATTTCACTTTCTTCCAAGTAGATTCGGAAATATCAAGGGTCTGTGCAGGACCAGGTGTCAGGTGGAGACTTCTGTAGCTGTGGGATGTGCACTGGAGGCTCAATACCTATGAGTTTTGCAGAAGGAGACTTAGCAAGGTCCCTCTTTTACTGGCTTTCAAGGGTTGCCTTCCTCTAATGATGTGTCTCAAATACTTAATCACCAGGCTGAACTGTGTTGGAGAGGATCCTTTTAACTGTGATCTAGGAAGGCTTCCATAACCTGTTGATGACAGGCTTGAGCACTGGACATCGCAGTCTTACAGTAGTTGGATAGACCAGCATGCAACACAATGGATCAGTAAAAGGTTGTACACTGAGACAATTCAACGAAGTCTGCAAGAATTTCCTAAAGGCTCCTGTGGTTTGCCCAGTGAAATATGTGCCCTGGTCACTGGCAATCACAGAAAGTGTGCCCCAAGGGAGAAACCCATTTTTAACAGGGTCTTTGTCACAGTGCAATCATCAGTCTCTCGCAGGGAAAGGCTTTAACTGATCCAGAAAATACAGAAACAACAACAAAGGTATATGACAAACCCTACTAAGTGGCAGTGGAATGAACCCAGCTGCAGGTGTTCAAAGGGTCCACAGGAAGGAGGCCTGAAGCCTCTGGAGACAAAAAGTTGTTCAGGATTATGGACCTGACAAGTTAGACACTTGGTTAGACACTAGGTAAACAGGTTTTGTTTGTTTGCTTTTTTTAAATTTTTTTTTTTATTTTCAGCATAACAGTATTCATTGTTTTGCACCACACCCAGTGCTCCATGCGATACGTGCCCTCCTTAATACCCACCACCTGGTTCCCCCAACCTCCCACCCCCCGCCCCTTCAAAACCCTCAGGCTGTTTTTCAGAGTCCATAGTCTCTCATGGTTCACCTTCCCTTCCAATTTCCCTCAACTCCCTTCTCCTCTCCATCACCCCATGTCCTCCATGTTGTTATGCTCCACAAATAAGTGAAACCATATGATACTTGACTCTCTCTGCTTGACTTATTTCACTCAGCATCATCTCTTCCAGTCCCATCCATGTTGCTACAAAAGTTGGGTATTCATCCTTTCTGATGGAGGCCTAATACTCCATAATGTAGATGGACCACATCTTCCTTATCCATTCGTCCGTTGAAGGACATCTTGGTTCTTTCCACAGTTTGGCGACCGTGGCCATTGCTGCTATAAACATTGGGGTACAGATGGCCCTTCTTTTCACTACATCTGTATCTTTGGGGTAAATACCCAGTAGTGCAATTGCAGGGTCTTAGGGAAGCTCTATTTTTAATTTCTTGAGGAATCTCCACACTGTTCTCCAAAGTGGCTGTGCCAACTTGCATTCCCACCAACAGTGTAAGAGGGTTCCCCTGTCTCCACATCCTCTCCAACACACGTTGTTTCCTGTCTTGCTAATTTTGGCCATTCTAACTGGTGTAAGTTGGTATCTCAATGTGGTTTTAATTTGAATCTCCCTGATGGCTAGTGATGATGAACTTTTTTTTTTTTTACTGTTTTAGAAGACTTCCCACTGCTGTCCATTTATCATTTGAATCATCTTAAATGCCCTATGGTGGGTGAAGGAATGAAAAAAACAATCAAGAAAAATGGGGCTTGCCAGGGATCTGGCAAGATTTATGTATTTATGTATACATATATTTATGTATCTGGGAAGAACAGAGTGGTTGTCTTGGTTTTCCCGTAGCCCTGACTCTTTCTTTAAGTCACTCCCATTCTTTACCCACCTTCTTCTCTCTGATTCAGAAGGAAACAGGTGCCATGTTACAAGGACATCAGGATGGCCTGCATCTGGCAATGAGGAGCCATGTTTTGTTGAACCAGAATGGACCTTATCTACATGAGAAACAATCTTACAACTATAATACCACAAAAAAAAAAAACTTAGTATGAAGTTTTATTTGACAATGATTCCCATGTAATTTAACATATCAAATAAGCTAAATTAATTTAGCAAATCCTTAGGGATGTTCCAATTCAAAGAGAATGAAGTGGGCCAATTCTCCAAAGGAAAAAAAAATTTTTTTTAAAGATTTTTTTATTTATTTGACAGACAGAGACCACAAGTAGGCAGAGAGGCAGGCAGAGAGAGAGAGGAGGAAGCAGGCTCTCCACCAAGCAGAGAGCCCAATGCGGGGCTCGATCCCAGGACCCTGGGATCATGACCCGAGCCGAAGGCAGAGGCTTAACCGACTGAGCCACCCAGGCGCCCTTCCAAAGAAAATTTAAAAAAATCCACAAAATCCTTCATTCTCTTGAGGAAGGACAACCAAATTCTGATGTTTTACCAGCTTACTTTTGATTGGAAAATTCTTCGTTCCAATCTTAGGCCCTCCTGACCATGCATGACATTCCTTTCCAAACATTCCCTTTTAAGAAGGCTTTACAACTTTCTCTTTTACATTCAGATTTTTGTCCTGAGTTTACCCTCTTTAGGTAACCAGCTTTGCTGTAAAACAAAATTCCTTTCTTTTTTATCCTGAAAAAAAAAAAAAAGATTTCCATTCCTCATTCCTTTACTTATGAAAAACACATATCTTACTTTCTTTGCATTCTGAGTTGTTTTTCTTATTATTTTCAGTAGCCTTCATTACATTACTTAGAGTTCTTAACTCTTGGAAAGTTTCATTTTTAAAGAAAGCAGTTGTGAACTGTGAACAAGTATTCTTTAGGTTGGTAAATGTATGAATGCATTTCATAATTTGCTGAAATATGTGCTTCTTCATTAAACAATCTTTCAGGAAAGCAGAAAATGCATTTAAAAACAAGCCCAGTTTCTTTGCAATAAGGTAACCAAAAGGAGATAAACTCATGTTCATTTTCTAATAACTTAGTATTATCTTACCTAGTAATGATCTAGATATTTAATGACAGTAATTTCATTTAACCATTGACCTAACTCACCAAAACATTAAAGTTTCAGTTTTCCAAAAAGATTTGGAAGACTAAGACTTTATCTAAAATTTCTAACTTTATTTACATCTATTCAATGTAACTTGTTCCTAACAGTTTCACTGAGATTACCCATAAAAATTGTGTGAGACATGGGATGGGATCAGTGAAGTAGGAGATGAGGACTGCAAGTTGTGCTTGTCCTGATGTGCACATGTCATGGATAGAAGTGTTGAATCACTGTACTGCACACATGGAACTAATATAACATGGTGTGTTGAGTAGCTGGAATTAAAATAAAATCTTACAATATAAAATAAAAATTAATTAAAATTTTAAAAATTTAAAATTAAGAAACATAAAAGCTTGTCATTCTTCCAAGCTATTTTTTTAACATTTTGGAATAGAGATCACATCTACTTATTTTAGTAAACCAAGGCACACAAAAGTTTTAATTTTAGTGCTGATAACGAAAGCCAAGTCTATTTGCCCAGATCATATGAATTTGGAACACATTTAGGTTAGTTTCTATCTTTCTGACAGTTTTAGAATGCCCAATTCTTACAAGTACCTGTAGCTCTCTACAAATTAATTTGGCAATATCCATCCAGTGAGAAAAATATCTCACATTGACAACATGTATTTGTGGACACAAAGAGCACTGCATGGAGCCTCGTGTCACTAACACGTATGGAGAAAACGTTAAGATCAGTTTGTGTCCCTGGAATATTAGGGAGACTGTGCTAGAGTTTAGGCACAGGATCCCTTTAGCAGTTCGTATTTTATATTTATGTATTATCAGCAGTTTGTGTTTTCAAAAGGCACCTTTCCTTTTGTTTCCCTCAGTCTCGGGCATCTGTAGGTTGGTCTTATATTTCAAAGATACGATAAGATGTATAACTTTAAGGAGAAAAAAAGCCAAACTTTTATAAGCCCCCTTTGATAAGCAGGAGAAGTTGGGAGATCCAGAAAAGGAGTAGGGGAACTTTGGATTGCTGAAAGAGCTGCATTTACAGTTCTGCTCAGATTTGTGAGGACAGTTGCTCTCAATGACTCACAGCCTTGTATTTACATGAAATGACATCCTGTGTTGTTGGTCCAACCTATCCAGCACATGAGCTTCAATTTGCTTCCTTCCCTCTGGGTGTGTAACTTGAATTTTAAGGATTTCTGGCAGTAAGGAATGACCCTGCTTGGGTATAAGATGGGCTCCCAAAGAGGGTGCAAAGATACTCTCTCCCAAGTTCCAGAGTCACTCACAGCGAGAGCCAAAGGAAGGAACCAACCAGCCACAGGTCCCCAGCAGGCAGAAAGCTAAGAACAGTTATGCAGGATGCCTCCAGCAAGAAGGCAGTAGCCTATCTCTGTGAGAGAAGGGATCCATCGGGATGGGTCTGGACTTGGAAGGATGAGACAATGTGAAATTTTATTATCCTCTCTGGATCAAGCACTGCAGACAGAGAGATCTGGAAGGAGCTAATTCTGCTAATGGTTTGTACCCATCCCTCTACAGTGCCAGTTTTTGCAGGACCCCTTCTGTAGGCCCTGGACTTTACTAGAATTTCCACCCGGCTGTATGATACCTATATAGTAGCTTGCCAGAAACCATCCAGTTTCATCAGGTCTGGGAAGAGCTCGCTTGGGGACCCTCCCATGAAGGTAGATACTGTACATGACCATGTCAGACATCTGTTTATGGCTGTGTAGTCTGCAGAGTGGAAAAACTATTCAGACTAGAATGAGTGCTCAAAGGAGCAAAAAGAGGAGCATGAGGAGTTATGTCAGTCTTCGATAGGTTTTTCTGTTTTTCTGTTTTAGGTACTTCTCCAACCTTTAATTTGTCATTAAATTTTTACAATGAATGTTTCAATGACTTTGGAATTTTGAAACATTTTAGAGACTTCTGCTTGCCAATTAACAGAGGTGTCTTAGTCTGCTTAACTGGAGAATGCTTGCTTCTAAGTGTATTTCTTAAGTGATCTTATCTAATTGGAAAGTTCCCCATTTTGGACATTGTATTTCTAGGTTCTAATTGTCCTGAGGGCTGGCAGCAGAATGGTAGGAAACTAACCACTAATGGAATTAACATCCATTTCTGCCCAGCTATATATCCACAAATAAGTTGTAGTTCACATTTCTGTCAGGCCTTATTTTTGACCGTTATATTTGACAGTTACCAAGCCAGTTCCTTAGGACACAAAACAAGCTTAGTAGGATCTTGCCATGTTTGCTAGATATCTGTAGCATTTGGGACAATAGCTGTTAGTTGTACAATAAGCAGGTGGACTAGAAGGTGGTGAGCTTGACTCATCGTAATGGAAGGATCCTAGGAGCTAAGACTTCTCTGAGCAGAGCTAACAGCTGGCAGGGATGTGTCCTGGAGTTGGGGATTGTGTGTGTGTTCCAGTGTTAGCTCTCCGTACACGAGTTTTCTTGAGGTTATCGGCTGTCCTACTGTCCTGCCAACCCACTCCCTGACCCACTTATATTATCAAGGGGTGTTCTTGGGCTGGCAAGGGCTCTAATGTCTTTTGAATGTTTGACCAATGCCTTCCAATTTTTGTTGGTTATTCTGCCTCTGAGATCCCTATTAGGAGTAGTCTTTATCTACAAACAAATGGAGACAAACAACAGTGTACACCTTGGTGTATGGGCAGTAAAGATACTACTGTGTTCTGGACAAGGAAGGCTCTGTGTGCAGCAACAATAATCCCAGGAACCATGTTTGGATTATACTCAGGGTACTGGGATCTGAAAGCTTAGGGGCTTGGCTCGGGGCAGACGTTTCTGCCAGTTCAACTGGGCTCTGGGCAAATATGTGCGCTCAATAGAGCTCTAGATAAACACGCCAGCTCAGCTGGGCTCTGGGCATAACCCTTGGCCAGCCCATGCTGACCTGAAAGCCAATTAGATCAGGAGCCTGAATAGAAAGAAAAGGGAGCTGAGAACCAAGAGGAACCCATCCACAGGACTTGAAAATAGCAGGAAAGACAGGGAACACAAAGGACTCAAGGCTCCCACACCTGTTTCTCCTTGTGTCTGAATGTCCATGGAAGGCCACTTCTGATCCCATTGCTGCCACCAAATTTATTAAATAACAAAAATTCAACCAAGTAAATGTTAAAGATACAAAGGCTGTATTAATCAATCAATTCATGAGTGAGGCATCATCCCACCTTCCAAATGTAGGTGAGCTCCAAAGGATTACAGCAAAGGAAAAGAAGAAAAAAGGAAATTGATAACAAAAAGTCCATTGTGGGATGCCTGGGTGGCTCAGTGGGTTAAGCCTCTGCCTTTGGCTCAAGTCATGATCTCAGGGTCCTGGGATAGAGCCCCACATTGGGCTCTATGCTCAGCAGGGAGCCTGTCCCACCCCCACCCCCCCCCCGCCATCTGCCTCTCTGCCTACTTGCGGTCTCTGCTGTCAAATAAATGGGTAAAATTTTTTTAAAAAAATCCATTGTATTAGGTATTATTTCCCTCCTAAGAGGAATGGTAAGGATCAATCAGGAATTTTCCTGGGGTGAACAGGAAACTCCCATGTTCACTGCTTCAAGGTCTCTTCTGGGGTTGAAATGTACTTGAATTAGACAGGAAGTTTTCATTTAGTGACCTGGGCCTTAAGTTAAAGGTTGCCATTTTGGGTCTGTAGGGTTTTTCTTTTTAAGATTTTATTTATTTTTTTATCAGGGAGAGAGAGAGAACACAAGCAAGAGGAGCAGCAGGCAGAGGGAGAAGAGCAGGGATCCAGTGGGACTTGATCCCAGGACACTCAGATCATGACTTGAGCATAAGGCAGACGCTTAACCAATGGAGACACCCAGGCATCTCTATGGCTTTCTTTTTAACAGATCCAAGAAGATGAAGACTGACTTTAAAATTTTAGACTTCTATATAGAAAGCTCTTCACAGGTCTTGTTATGTGCTTTCCACCCACTGCTGAAAAATTGCTCTTTAAGAACAGGGAAAAGTACAAACAAAAATTCCTTCTCATGGGCTCTCTGGAGCCTTAATCTGTGATGTTAATGCTCAGGAGTTGACTTCTGAGTCTGGTGAGTTACTGAACCACTGCCTGGCCAGGGAACATTCAGCCGTCTGCACACACTTTCTAAATATGACTAGAGTCCGCACCAATGAGGCTAATTTGGGATACCATGCCTGAATCACAAATAACCTTGAGTGGTTAGGAAAAGTATATTGGCCTTACTGTAGTGATCCTCCTTGGGACAGTAGTTCATCCTGCATCGCTCCCACACCTGGCACATACTAGAGCTGTAATAACGTTTGCTGAGCAGCATTTACCAATGGTAAGGAATACATTCCTGTGTACAATGGAAAAAGAGGCACGTTAGACTCACTCAATCTTCACTTGAAATTTCACCTTACTGTGATATATAAAATCTAAATTTGAGAAACCCAAGACCATATTAAAACCTCAGCAGCCAAATTATTATTTTCTGTAGAGCTGCAACGTGACTCCAAGAAATGAACAGCATTTTGTTGCCTTCATCTTATTGTTTGTGATTTATACTTTGGGTAGAGCAAGATTGAAATGAGAGGGTATTTGAATGTTGAGTAAAACATCCCTGAAAGATGTATAATTGTTCTTATTTCCTGATTGAGTAAGAACATCAAAACTGGTCTTTTGTGCGTTTATTGTGTGTGAGGTTGCTAGGTGCTTTCATGTGTATTGTTGCATTTGATGCATACAATGACACTAAAAACATCACTGTGACCTTAATATTTTGGATGACAAAACTAAGGGGAGAAAGGGCAAGTGATTTTGTCTTTCTCATTTTCTCTGTATGTTCCAAAGCCTATACTATTTCGATTCCATGGGGACATATAGCAGGACATTATGCAACTGTTAAAAACATCAACATGAAAGAAAAACTTCTAGTCCTTTTTTTTTCCATTAATACTTGACAGAAAGGTACAGTATTCCCTTTGGTGGAAAAAAAGTTTCTAGGAGGTTATATCTTTTTCTGTAAGCACATACCTTTGTTTATTGAAGGAGAAAGAATCTCTTGATCAATCCTTCCATTATTGCACTCATGTTTGATGATACCTTTGTGTCCTTTATCCATTGACACTCCAGTCACAGTCAGCCAGCTGAATTTCATGTATGTGTCATTTGTTTTCCTGGTGTCTCCCAGCCGGGATTTCAGAATTGGTTTGCCATTCTATTCTTTCCAATACATCTTGATAAAATCAGGGGGAAAGTCCTCAAGAAGACCAAGATACGTTCCAGCCCTATGGAGTGTTCTTCGGCAATTGAAGGAAGAAGTATTGTGGGCTTGAGGGAAATATCTTCATTGGAACTTTTATCTGTGGGGGAAAATGGAATAGCAGATAAAAATATTATTAGAGAAAAAAATATATTATTAGAGAAACACAGACATTAGGTGGTTTGGAAACACTCAACACATAGTAAAAGGAAGGAAACTTGTTATAGAATTAGTCTTTACCATGGCCTTTCATCCACAATGGCTTAGGAGGTACTGATTGTTCTTAGCTTCCATAGGAAAAGAGGTTCAAGACATTATGTAACTTGCCCAAAGTCACAGCTTTAAATGGCAGAGTCTGATTGAAACATGGAAGTTTATTATTTTTTTTAAGATGTTATTTATTTATTTGTCAGAGAGAGAGAGAGGAGCGAGAGCGAGCACAGGCAGACAGAGTGGCAGGCAGAGGCAGAGGGAGAAGCAGGCTCCCTGCCGAGCAAGGAGCCGGGTGTGGGACTCGATCCCAGGACGCTGGCATCACGACCTGAGCGAAGGCAGCCGCTTAACCAACTGAGCCACCCAGGTGTCCCTATTATTATTTTTTTGAAACATGAAAGTTTATTAAACAATACATAGTCACTTGTTAGAATGGGAATCCATTTCCACAGGTGTTTGATAATGTATTAGATTGACCTTTTAGCTTCAAATGTGGATCCCACGTCCACTTCTAATCCTGAAGTACTTCTCTTTGATTTCTGATTTTATAGAACATCTTGTTCTCACATGAGAACCAGTCTAGGATTTTGATTGGGGCGATGTTTAAAGCGGTACCCTCAAAGTATTTGCAACACCTTAAATTTAGAAGCAATGTGCCTATATCTCTAAAACCTCTATTTGAAGCATTTATGATTTTCAGAAATGTTTACTAACCTTATCAAATATTGCACTGATCAGAATTTGTTTTGCTTTAGCAAATCTTCACTAAAAACACATCTTAAAGATTTCACTTTTTTTTTTTGAAAGAGAGAATGAGTAGGGGCAGGGGCAGGGGCAGGGGAGAGGGAGAAAGCAGACTCTCGGCCAAGTAGGGAGGCTGACAAGACACTGGGCTCCAACCCGGGACTCCAGGATCAGGACTTGAGCCAAAGACAGATGTTTAACTAACTGAGCCATGCAGGTGCCCCTAAAAGCACATTTTATAATCAAGTTTTATTTGAAGTTAAATCATGACTAAGAAGACGCCATTTTTTGACTCTTAGCATTTTCCTTCCACCCCAAATTAATCTACCCTCCAAGCATCCTGACTTTTTCATTGACATGACCTGTTGAAAAAGTTATATATAACTGGTGTATTAACAGTTATTGTTCCAGAGCTTTTTGCAGACCCAATGTCAGGGAAACATCATGGTTTTCAAGGGCATGTTATCTGAATGTTGAAATGTTACCAGATTATACTTTTATTGTTAATTTAGTGATTGAAATTATACATAGTAGAACCCTTTCCAATTTGGTTCCCAACTGAAACATAAATGCTTTACTTATTTTCTCTTTGGGCTACTTTAGAGTTAGAATAATAATTTCATTGGCAACTTCTTAAGAAAAAAAAGAATTGAAGGCACCTGGGTGGCTCAGTGGGTTAAAGCCTCTGCCTACAGCTCAGGTCATGATCTCAGGGTCCTGGGATCGAGCCCCACATCGGGCTCTCTGCTCAGCGGGGAGCCTGGTTCTCCCTCTCTCTCTGCCTGCCTCTCTGCATACTCGGGGTCTCTCTCTGTCAAATAAATAAATAAATAAAATCTTTAAAAAAAAAAGAAGAAGAAGAATTGGATTTCTTCCTTGAGAGGAAAGAAAAAAAAATTCTTGAGAATTTCTGCCTGTGCAACAAACTTCCTGATTTATTTTTAAAGTTCCTGATTTGTATAAAACATCAGTTAAAATACAATGATGAGTGTTTTCTCATGGTGTAAATAGAATTGGATCTAATATACTTGTTTAACTTTGTACTTCTTGCTTATAGTGCAAATAGTATTTTTTATTATAATAGTAAGACTCTGTATATTTTCCCAAAAATATACCTTGTTTTTAACCTAAAAAGCATGTTATATAAAGCAAGATTTGTTTTTCAAAGTAATGATATTTCTGTATTTTTTGCCTCTAGGCAATGCAGTAAAGAATCTAGTCGTCATAGTAGAAACTTTGGCTTCTTATGGGAACACTTCTGGTTCATCATAGAAAAGAACTTGAAAATAAAATTATGAACTTGGATAATTTCTAGGTGGTCAAACATGATGCTTACTTCCTATTCCTTTCCCTTAACTAGATTCCCGAGTTTCATTATTTTCAGATAAAATGAATCTTAAACTCCCACAACTTTCTCAATGTGATAGTGAACTGAGCATTAAATAGTGTCCTTGGGAAGCAGGGGCAAGATGGCGGAGAAGCAGGAGACCCTGTTTCAACCCGTCCCCTAAATTGAGCTGCATATCTACCAGAACACTCTGAACATCTAGGAAATCATTCTGAGATGTAAGATTATACACTTCTGATCTCTGTGAGAGCAGAAGACACCAGTTGAGAGGTAAAGCAGAGTGGGGATGCTCAGACTGTTATCAGAACATAAACAGAAGGGGGAGGGAGCCACCAGAAGCAACCCCATTGGAAAGCAATTCCCCAATACAAAAGTGCCCTGTGGTAGGGGACCAGCAGTAACTTGGAGTCTGGTTAAAAGAACTCAAAAAGAACAAGAGATCTTAAGGGGCAACTGATGGAATCAGGCAGTCACGAACATGGCCTAATCCCACAAACCTAGGATGGCCACTACTGATGACAACCCATGCCAGAGAGAGTGTGGCAGAGCCTCCAGTCCATGGCCCCTGAGCCCCCAGCTTTCTGCTGCCTGCACCACCACTTGGCTGGGTGCACTCCTGCCCGCACGTGAGAGTCTGGTGTGAGCTCCTGCCGGTGCTCTCTAGGTCCACAGACTTCCACACTCTTCATGCCCTGCATGGACCGTGGGGTCTGTGTCCACTATCGCCCGTGTGTGAGAGTCTGGTGTGGGCACCAGCGGGTGCTCTCTGGGACTGTGGCTTTCTGTCACTGGCCAAAGGATCTGAATGATTCCAGGCCAGGCCTGAGAGAACGTTGCATGATCTCTGGTCAGGGTGCCTCAATGGCAGCCTCCCACGAACAAACCCTGCCTTGGGCCTGGACAGTAGTCCTGGCAAAGGCAGCCTCCGGAAAGGGGCTCCCTAGACCAATATCACTCACAGTTTTAGTGGCACGGAGGTGAAGAGACAAGCAGGCACCTCTGGTGACCACTGAGGCAGTGGCTGGGGGAGCGCACTGATTGTGGGAGGTTGTGCTGTTCAGCGAAGTTTGCGGGGGCGGGGTCGTCTATGTTTTCGGGACCACAGAGGGGAGTAGACTGAGGCTTTTCTCAGAGGCAGAGGTCAGGGTGCAGTTTGCTTTCCACTAAACCTCCAAAAAGCCGCCAAAGGAAAAAAACCTCCAGAGAACAAAACCCTGAAAAACCAGTTTCCACAGAGCCCAGCCCCTTGAGAGGGGTCGGGGAGACTCAGCCCAAGCAAGACTGACTGAAAAACAATGCGGCAGGCTCCTCCCCCATAAGACAAGCTAAAAGAATGAGAAAACAATCACCACACCGTCTCCAAAAACTATAAAACTCCAATATCAGGGGGAAAAGCAATATATTAGCTAATGGTATTTCCCTAAAACCTGTAAATTTCATAGATATAACTTTTTAAAAATTCATTCTCAGGATTCTTGTTTTTTAAAAAATTTTTAACATACTTAACATACAATTAGAGGTTTAATACAACATATTTCATAATAACTTTTTTAACTTGAATGTTTTTCATACATATACATGTGTTTTACTTTTTCTTTTCTTTCTTTCTCTTTTTTAAATATACATATAGATATAAGCGTCAAGGTATTCCTTTTTCCTTATTCAATACTATCCCTGTATATAAACCAGTTTTAATCTCCCTTTATCTCTGGAAAGTTGAGTCCTTTAACAAAGATATCAAGATAGTCCCAGGAAGAACCAAAATAACATTCCTCACCCACACTGAGGATTTATAACCACCTTCCAACTTTTTCTTCTGTCAGTGTTTCTGCATATCTTTTTTTTCTTTCTGGTATTATAGAAATCTTATTCTTGGAGTTTATTTTGGCTTTATTTCTTTTCTTTTCTTTATTTCTTTTTTTATTTCATTTATTTCTTTTTTTCTCATTTAATTTTGTCAGTCTTTTTGTTTGTTCATTTCTGTTCATATACATTATGAATCTTACTTTGGGGGCTCATTTTGGCTGGGCCTTCTCTTTTTTCTCTCTCCCTCTCTTTCTCTCTCCCTTTTTTGTTTTTGTTTTTTGTTTTTTTCTTTCTTTTTGGTGGTGACTTCCGATAGCTCTGCAATGTTCCAGATTGCACCTTGCCTGGATCGTGGTTGATATATTCAGCTGTACATCCCCTCATCCACCTCTCATCAAAATTACTAGGAGGAGGAATACCCAACAGAGGAAAAATTCAGAGACCGTGACCTCTGGTACAGAACTATTGGATATCAACATAAACAAGGTGTTGTAAATGGAAATCAGAGTAAGAAAAACAGAGTAACACCTAGCACTAGCTAGGTTTTCAAAGACCATTAGTGGAAACATAGAATCTCTAAGGGCTGAAGTGAGAGCAAATCTGGCAGAAGTTAAAAATGCTATCAGAGAGATCCAATCTAATCTAAATACTCTAACAGCTAGGGTAAAAAAGGCAGAAGATCAATTTACTGATCTAGAAAATAATGGATAGAAAAGAAGAATAAGGAGGAGGCCTGGAACAAGTAGCTTAGAAGCCATGACAACAGACTTAGGCTAAAAAGGATGCCATGAAATGTTCCAGTGTCAAAATTACTGGGAAGAATGAGGGGGAGAAGAAAGAGAGAGCCCTAGAAGATATAGTTGAATAAATCCTGGATGAAAATTTTCCTAACCTGGAGAATGGAACAAGTGTTCATGTCCTAGAGGCAGAGAAGACACCATCCAAGAACAACAAGGCTAGAAAGACCTCCAGACACATAATTGTGAAATTCCTGATTTATAAAATCAGAATATGTCTTCAGGGCAGCTAGGGGGAAGAGACCCCTTCATACAGAGGGAGGACCATCAGAATAACATCACACCTGTCCACAGCAACCTGGCAGGCCAGAAAGGCTGGCAAGACATATTCAGGGCAACAAATGAGAAGAACATGCAGCCAAGAATACTTTATCCAGCAAGGCCATTCAGAATAGATGGAGAGATAAAGAGCTTCCAAGACTGGCAAGGCTTAAAAGTCTACATGACCACCAAGCTGGCACTACAAGAAATATTAAGGGGGGAGGGTTCTATAAAAGAACAAAGAACCACACAGTGACAAAGAACAGAAATTTACAGAGACAATCTATGGAAACAAGGACATCATAGGCAACATGATATCAATAAAAACGTATCTTTCAATAATCACTCTCAATGTGAATGGCCTAAATGCCCCCATAAAATGGCACAGGGTTGCAGATTGGATAAATTGACAGGACCAGTCCATATGCTGTCTAAAAGAGACCCTTTTGGAACCTAAAGATAGATCCAGACTGAAAGTGAAGGGATGGAGAAACATCTTTCATGGAAACAGGCCTCAAAAGAAAGCTGGTATAGCAATTCTCATATCAGATAAATTAGATTTTAAACTAAAGACTGTAGTCAGAGATACAGAAGGACACTACATCATTCTTAATGGGTCTATCCACCAAGATGATTTAACAATTGTAAATATTTATGCCTCCAGTATGGCAGCAGCCAACTACATAAGCCAACTGTTAATCAAAACAGTCAGACTGATATGAATAATTAATAGTATGGGATCTTAACATGCCATGCCACATGTAATAGACAGATCATCCATGCAGAAACTCAATAGAGATATAAGAGCTTTGAATGACACATTGGACCAGATGGACCTCATAGGTATATACGGAACATTCCACTCAAGTGCACACGGAACTTTCTCCAGAATTGACCACATACTGAGTCACAAATCAGGGCTCAACCAATACCAAGAGATTGAGATTATTGCCCACATATTCTCAGACCACAGTGCTTTGAAACTGGAACTCAACCACAAGAAAAAGTTTGGAAGGAATTCAAACACTTGGAAGCTAAAGACCACCCTGCTTAAGAATGTTTGGAACAACTAGGAAGTCAAATAAGAACTTAAACAATTCATGGAACCAATGAGAATGAAGACACATCAGTCCAAAACCTATGGGACATGGCAAAGGTGGTCCTAAGGGGGAATTAGATAGCCATCCGAGCCTCACCTCCCCCCCAAAATTGATAAATCCCAAATACACTAGCTCTCTTTACACCTTAAATTACTGGAAAATTGACAACAAATTAAGCCAACCCCATGCACAACCCCATGCACAATCAAGATTAGAGCAGTGATCAATGAGATAGAATCTAGAGATACAGTGGAACACATCAAAAAAGTCAAGAAGTTGGTTCTTCGAAAGAATCAATAAGGTCAATAAAACAAAGGCCAAACTAATCCAAAAGAAAAGAGAGAGGACCCAAATTAATAAATTTGTGAATGAAAGGGGAGAGATCACAACTAACACCAAGGAAATAGAAACAATCATCAGAAATTATCAACAGTTTTATGCCAATACGTTAAGCAATCTAGGAGAACTGGATACATTCCTGGAAACGAATAAACTTCCAAGACTGAAATAGGAAGAAACTGACAACCTGAATAGACTAACATCTAGTAAAGAGACTGAAGCAGTGATCAAAAACCTCCCAAAAAACAAGAGCACAGGACCTAATGGATTCCCTGGGGATTCTACCAAACATTCACAGAAGAAATAATACCTATCCCATTGAATTTTCTTTCTTCAAATTCTCTTGAAAATTCCTTAAAAAAATAGCAACAGAAGGAAAACTTCCAGACTCAGTCTATGAAGCCAGCATTACCCTGATCCCCCAAACCAGGAAAGGACCCCATCAAAAAGGAGAATTTCAGACCAATATCCCTGATGAATATGGATGCCAAGGTTCTCAACAAGATCCTAGCTATTAGGATCGAACAGTACATTAAAAAGATTATTCACCATGACCAGGTGGGGTTTATCCCTGGGATGCAGGGGTTGTTCAGCATTCGCAAATGATTGTGATACAACAAATCAATAAGAGAAGAGAGGAAAACCACCTGGTGCTCTCAATTGATGCAGAAAGAGCATTTGACAAAATACAGCATCCATTCCTGATTAAAACCATTCAAAGTATAGGGATAGAAGGAACATTCTTCATCTTCATCAAATCCGTGAAAAACCCACCGCAAATATCATTCTCAATGGGGAAAAGCTGACAGCCTTCCCTTTGAGATCAGGAACATGAAAAGGATGCTCGCTCTCACCACTCTTGTTCAACATAGTGTTAAAAGTCCTAGCAACAGCAATCAGACAACAAAGAGAAATAAGAAGTATTCAAATTAGCAATGAAGAAGTCAAACACTCTTTCTTCACAGACAACATGATACTTTCTATGGAAAACCCAAAAGACTCCACCCCCAAACTACTAGAACTCATACAGCAATTCAGCAATGTGCAGGATACAAAATCAATGTACAGAAATCAGTTGGTTTCCTATACGTTAACAATGAAAATATAGAAAGGGAAATGGGAGAATCGATTACATTTACTATGGCACCAAAAACCATAAGATACCTGGGAATAAACCTAACCAAAGAGGTAAAGGATCTGTACTGGAGGAACTCCCTGATGAAATCTCCCTGATAGCTAATAAGATGAGCAGTTTTTTTCCACGTGTTTGTTAGTGTTTGTATGTCTGCTTTGGAGAAGTGTCTATTAATGTCTTCTGCCCATTTTTTTAAACAATGTGACTATCTGTTTTTTGAGTGTTGAGGTTGAGGTGTTCTTTATAAATCTTAGATATCAGCCCCTTGTCTGTAGTGTCATTTGCAAATATATTTTCCCATTCTGTAGGTTGCCTCTTTGTTTTGTTGACTGTTTCCTTTGCTGTGCAGAAGCTTTTGATCTTGATGAAGTCCCAAAAGTTCATTTTTGCTTTTGTTTCCTTTGCCTTCGGAGACATGTTTTGAAAGAAGTTGTTGTGGCCCATGTTGAAGTGGTTACTGCCTATGATCTCCTCTAGGATTCTGATGGATTCCTGCCTCACGTTGAGGTCTTTGATCCATTTGAGTTTATCTTTGTGTACGGTGTAAGAGCCTGGTCGAGTGTCTTCTTCTACACATAGCTGTCCAATTTGCTCAGCACCATTTATTGAAATGCCCGTTAGGGAGAGGGCACCCTGCCGAGAGACTGGAAGAAGGCAACCCTTTTACAAAGGGACTTTTTAAAAAATAAAAAGTCTGTTTGCTAGATAACAACTGGATGTATGCATTTAAACTTGTCCCCTTAGTCTGCTGACCAGGAGCCCACTGTGTGCCCGGTATGGAATGCTGTGGAGGACGAACCTCTCCAGGGCTCTGCATGAGTTTTAATGTTTTCAACTGTAAGAAAGAGAAAACCCAGTTAGAAATATCTTTAAACCGTAGGAAAAGTCAGCCCACATAACAAGAAGGCCAGAGTAGGGCAGCTCCAGGGTTGATGCCTTCGGGGGCTCAGCGATGTCATCAAGGATCAGGTTGCTTCCACCTTTCTGCTCTACTATCCTCAGCGTGTCCTGCCCAGAGGAACCCCCACCTCGTGACCCCAGCATAGCTGCCATTGCTCTGGGCATTCACAGGTTGGCCTCAACAAGCATACAGGACACCAGAAGGAGGCAAGGGACCATTTCTTCGGGGTCTATTTCTTGACTAGACTATTTGTGGTTTACCCGGTGGAGCTGGGCATGGGACCCGGCCCCCTCTGAAGACATGGAAGGTGAGCCTCAGGAAGTAAGACACAGCATCAAATATTAGCACAGGGATGCTGACTAGTAATTCCTTCATCATCTCAGATGCCACAGGTCCTCATGGCAAGATAACGAAGGCATTATGGACTAGTGTCTCCTCATACCCTCACCACAGTAGCCAGAAGATATCAGACAGCTGGAATACTCTGGCAAGAGCCTCAGGTGTGCAGTTTCTTCAGCAGCCCTAGAAAGGAACCACTGGGGACACTCCACATCCTCAAATCTAGCAGCCCATCTCCTGGGTGATGGTTGCCTTTACGACATGCTCCTCTGTATCTTGTGACTGGGTTTTGTCCTGAATATAAATGTACTTTGTTTTATTGTTGTTAATGTTTTATTTCTGTTGCTTTCTGTTTTCTGTTTGTCTCCATTTCCCCTCCACTAGTTATACCAGTTCCCGTTCTTTTGTCCTTGACCTCCTCCGACTCACAAAGTCTCTGGCGTTTCACTCAGACATGGTTGGGTCTTGCTTTGGGATCTCTTGGGAGGAGTTTTTCTTGTAAGAGACAGATTTGTCCTGTTTTCATCTACTAGTATATTTATACATACTCCTGTGATCTGTTCAAAGTCTTCCTTTGTTTCCTGTATATTTCCGTATTTTCTTCTCTTCTCTGCTTTTGGAATTTATTCTGATAATATTAAGGTTCAGTAAGCATAAGTTTGATTACTCTGGAGGATAACTTTTATAACGGTAAATAAAGTATATACATTTTAAGAGTATACGGTAGAGTATGGACATAAAACTCTATTTCCTGATTTTTAAAATTTCTTCCTTTTGGTTCAAAACCCAAAAATGGCTTTAATGACGTGGTCTTTGACTGAAGACTAT
Organism: Martes martes; assembly: GCF_963455335.1. Classification (NCBI taxonomy): domain Eukaryota; kingdom Metazoa; phylum Chordata; class Mammalia; order Carnivora; family Mustelidae; genus Martes; species Martes martes. The sequence goes on along the minus strand of NC_137902.1, from coordinate 88,837,947 downwards.
GGAAACTAACAGACTGTAAAAAGCACATGGTCTTGGAGGCAGACAGACCTCTCTGGCAAGGCTGGTGGCAGGCGGCCATCTTTTTGTGGGTGTATTCTGTGCAGTGAAGCTAATTTTTATGGTTACCTTTTGAAGCATGCATCATTTTGATGTTCTTGATAATTCTGATTTCTACAGAATAGACTTGAAATTAGATGAATTAACCTTTTTTAAAAAAAAATAGTAAAAGCTTTTAAAAAGCTTGGTAAAGACGTGCTAGCCTAAAGGAAAACACTTCAGATGAATGAAAAAACATCTTTTCTATGCCTCTCGTGAGAGATTACTCTTTGATTCTAAGTTAGAAAAGGGAAAAGCCCTGTTTGATTTTAGAAGCCACTTGGGTGCCATTTAATCCAACAGCAATTGTGCATGGAAGACCGTAAACAAGAGCGTTCCAGAGAACAAAAGTGCAGTGAAACAGCATCACGAGCAGCTCGAGAGATAAGGCAGGGAGAGCATTGAAGGGACAACTTCTCAGGGCACCTGGGTGGCTCAGTTGGTTGAATGTCCAACACTTGATTTCAGCTCAGGTCATGATCTCAAGGTCGTGAGATTGAACCCTATGTCAGGCTCCACACTTGGCGTGGAGTCTGCCTGAGATTCTCTCTCTCCCTCCCTCTCCCTCCGCCCTTCCCTCCCATCCCATCCTCTCTGAAAAAAAAAAAATATCTTATCATAGATGCTTACCTACTGTCCATAAATAGTTACAGAAATATAAAATAGGGGCACCTGGGTGGCTTAGTGGGTTAAAACCTCTGCCTTCGGCTCAGGTCATGGTCCCAGGGTCCTGGGTTCGAGTCCCGCATTGGGCTCTCTGCTCAGCGGGGAGCCTGCTTCCTCCTCTCTCTCTGCCTGCCTCTCCGCCTACTTGTAGTCTCTGTCTGTCAAATGGATAAATAAAATATTAAAAAAGAAATATAAAATAGTTAAAAATTCATACACAACCATGTACATGAGTGTAAGCTTTAGTATCTGACACTCGATTATAACAGATTCAGCCAAATACACATTTTCAGAAGATCTTTATTATGAATGAAAAACTGATCAAAATGGAAGGAAATATTTAGATGATGAAGAGCTATTGAGTGGGCCCAAGAAATTGCGCCCCAATCAAATAGAGAGAAGGAAACTTCTTGAATTTTGAAAGAGTATCATTTCCAAATTCTGTGAGGAAGTAGTCCTTTTTCTTATTTTCTGGAATGTAAATCACATTCTGTAGGGCACAGAACAATCGCTGCATAGAGAGTGCATGGTTTTCTATAAATAGAAAAGATTTGTTCCATGTTCCTCATAATTTAACTGAGAGGACGAATCTACAAAATGATGATCTGCTTTTGTGCTGCAATTTAACTCTTGGAGGACCACTACACTCCAAGTGCTTTGGGTTTTGATGGCGTAGGTTAAAAATTGCAGCAATGAAGAAGCATTGCTAACATGGACCTTTGGGTCAGTGGACCCATCAAACAGGTCTTGCATTTCCTCAAGATTCTCTAGCTTGCTCCAGACTGCTTTTCCCTTGGCCACAACCTTCTCTGTCTTCTGGGCATGCTTTTCATTCTGCATGCTTTGCCATGGGCACAAATATAAGTACAGGCTAATTTTTGCCCTTATCCTACAGAAATTTGTAGGGTAGATAAAATGTGCACAGAAATAATTGTAATAGTAGGAGGGATTTCCTATGAGCCCCGAGAGTGCTATTACTGTGATGGCAAACAGCAGCCCCCTCAACGATATTCACATTCTGATCCTCGGAACCCAGCATCGGTTACCATACGTGGCAATGGGATTGCAGCTTCAATTAAGAATTTTTAGAGGAACTGATTATACCGGATTGTTTGGGCGGATCCAGTGTAATCACAAGGGTTATTATGAGTGAAAAGGAGAGGAATGGTCAGGCGTCAGAGTCAGAGATACTATGCTGTGACTTTGGAGCTGGAAGAAGGGGCCACAAGACAAGAAATTCCAATACATCTACGAGTTGTAAAAGTCAAGGAAACAGATTTTCCTCTAGAGCATCCAGAAGGAACATGGCCCTGCTAACATCTTAATTGTAGTCTAGGAAGAACTGTGTGGACCACCGACTAAAGAGAATGAATCACTGTGAATTGTTTTAATCCATTGTCTGCGATAACTTGTTACGACAGCAGATAGGAAACACACGGGAAGGAAGTGCAGAGAAGGAATCACATTTTCAGCCGGAGCAATAGAGGAGATTTTACTGAAGGAAGAAGCATTTGTTGACCTTGGATGGGACTGTGACCTTCAAGTGAGGTAGTGCCATGAACCAACAGGCAGAGCAGTGGCTGTGAGGCATGTGTTGAGGTTCTTGTGAATGGTTGCATTGGCTAACCTGGGGACGTGGGAAGAGGAGCTTGGTGGCAGGACTGGGCAGGGATGGCAGGACATGGAATTGGGAACCCGGGCTTGAGGTGGAGTTACTTGGAAGAGTCCAAGCTCCAGATGAGCTAGTGTATTCTGGGAAACGCATCTGCAGTGGTGTCTAGTGGGAGAGGGGAGGGGGGAGAGCACTTAAGAGGAGGAAGAGACATGGCCATGGGCACTGAAAAGTGGGGTGGGTGAAAAACTGGGGGCCTGATAATGTGTAATTGTTCATTTACTCATTACAGAGAAATCTTCTCCAATGAAGACATACAAATGGCTATCAGACCCATGACAAAATGTTCATCATCACTAGCCATCAGGGAGATTCAAATTAAAACCACATCGAGAGATCTGTCTCAAGTGTTTTCTGATAGCGTCTCTCTGACTCTGATACCTGGCCATACCTCCTCCCCTTTTCACTTATGATGACCCTTGTCTAGATTCAGATCTGGGCACCTATCAGAAGCTGACACATTACAGCATGGGGGGAGGGAGACATACCAGCTAAATATCCCCACACATCCAGGTAAAGGCACCATAATAAGAGATGACGGAAAGTGGGGGGGAGGGGGGCTGTCCTCGTGCTGCACATTATAATGGTGACAAGGTGAGCTCACCCTACCTGAACTAACCCTAACCTAAGGGACCCACAGTGGGGAGGAAAGGGTCCCACTTATCTCAGATTTGTATGCAATTGTTAAATACTCTCGCTCTCTGCTTTTTAATTCCTAACAAAGGTTTGAAAGGATTTTCTAAGGAGACTAGGTCCAAAGGAATTTAAGACTCCTCTGGCTGAGTCCACTCATTACTCCCATTAAAACTGGTTTGTTGGTAGCACTTCAGATAGTTACAAGTGTGGGTGCCTGAGGGCAAGCGAGGGCCCCAGCAGAAGCCCTTGAGCTGCAGCATGAACATGAGCTTGAGAAACAGACGAGCACAGGAGGGCGTCCTAGGAACCTGGTGTCAGCGGATGCATAAAGTCAGAACAGCTAGCAAAGACCTGGAACATGGAAGTTCTTCTACATGGTGCCCAATATCGTAGATGTTCCCAGCGCACTGGGAGTGTTAGACAAGGAGAGTCACCAAAATAGGGGCAGGGCAAAAAGTGCAGTGAAATGCAGGGAATCATGTGACCCCCTTTAAGTAGGGAGTGACACAACTGCTTATGCATATCGATGGCCACCACCGTGACCATGCACAGAACAGGGTCTCCCTCCTCCTTCCTCCATCCCCTCTTGCTTCTCCACATTTCCCCTCAGTCAGTGATTTTCAGACTGATTTCCACAGACACTGGGGGTCCCTGTGGTTTTCCTCGGGGGTGGGCTGGCATGGAGGTGGTAGATGAAGGCTCGAGCAGAACCCCGACATTTCACCAGTGATTCCATCAGAGAAACACCTCGTTCATCTCTTGCTGTCTTGAGCTTTGGGAAGGGCTGCTTCTCAAAAGCAGAGACGGAATCTCCTGCCCAGGCTGGCCCCATTTCTGTTCTTTCATTACACAGACGAGTGCAGAACCCGAGGGTGAAAACTACATATCCCGCGGTAGAGAAAGTTTCCCGATTCTTCTCTGGAAGAGACTTCACTTAGGGACGAGACAAAGGTGGACAAATGGAATGATTCTAGGGGGTCTTCCCCAAATTTATGAGCGGGGCAGCTTAGTGCTGGCTCATGCTGAGGTGCTTTCCTTCCTGCACAAGTGGAAATTGTGGAGGGATGGAATTCTCCAGAACGGAGGGTAAGGACTTCATTCTCCCAAGGAGCTGGAGCGGTTATGTTATTCATTTAGGACAGAGCTAAGGTCCTTGGCTAAAGCTGGTGGTTTAACACACCTCCTGGCTGATTTCCCCCATTAACAGGTATCCGTGAGGAGTGAGCTTTAGTTAATGACACCCGTTATGGTGTGCGCTCCATGGGTTTTGACCAAGGTGCACAGTCACATACCCACTGGCAAAGTCATTTCCTTCTTCACAAAACTCCCATCGTGCTTTGCTTCTGTCACGGAACCCTCCGGGCACCGGCAAGCCCTGATGGTAACGGATCTGTGCCCCATCCCTTCTGCTTCCCCTTTCCAGGATGTTACAGATGGACTCAGAGACTGGAGAGCATTTCGGGCCAGGCTTCTTCACGGTGAAATGCATTGCCGAGTCGTCCACATGTTTGCCTGGGTCAGGTGTTCCTTCTGTTAATGGGTCGTGTTCCGTTGTATGGATGTAGCACAGTTTGTGAACTCACTCCCCTGGTGAAGGACTTCTGGACGGCGTTCACTGTTTCAGGACTAGGACAGAAGCTGGATTTACAACCCTGGATGCTGGTAACCTTGATTAACTCACAAAATGAGACCAGTAAAGGAGTTTATCTGTCCCCATGCACCCCACTTTCCTGGTCACCAGTGGTCTTTGATGGAAGGAAGATATAGGGAAATGTGATTTGACCCTACTCGCTTTCTGACCCCCGAGGGAAAGACAAATAGTCCTGGAAAGCCTGAGGGAAAGAGAGAAAGGGAGAGAGAGAGAGAGAAAGAGAGAGAGAGAGGAGAGGTGGCAAAACCACTCCCTGCTCATGCAGCGGGAGCCATAGCAAAATACGAAGCTTGAATTCTCTTTCGTGAAGGGAAGAAAAGTGCTCAGGGCGTAGACACAGAAAATTCAGACCCCGAGGTCATCGAATCAGTTGGGCTCTGCCGTGCTTCTCCTTTCTGGAACACCTGCCATAAAAAAAAATGTTTCTCGACTCCTCAGGTTGTCACAAGCTGTCCCACACGTTAGCTCTGGTTAGATTTTCTTGAGTCAAGCGTAGATGCAGGGTAATGAGATACGCAACGTTGAAGAAGTGGCATAGGTCAAAAAGCAGTGATGTAAGACAACAGAGGATGTTTGCATATAGTAACTTGAACTGGGAAAACGATCTAAGTTCTCAACTCATTTATTCTGGTGTAATTTAATGAAGGCATGAGAAGTCTTCGGACAGTTCTAGTGAGCCGAGATACTGCAAATTAAATATGAAGTGGAAATGCTAGCACATTTCTCCACAGGCTACTCTACATTAAATGAGTAAATCCTAAGACTGGATGTTTGATTTTGAAAATTAAAAAGACTATTTCCTGCCTAAACTAGACACTCGGTCTGGTTCCACATCCTGGGTGTGGCATCCACTCCCTGAAATCTGTGACCCAAGTGACATCTCTTCCTCCTCCAGTGCTCCTGGCTGAGGCTGCTGGCCCAGCCTCCCGGTTCCCTGGGTTTAATCCCCAGGCTGCCTTTGCCCTCTCTCCTCTGGTGGTCCTGCCTTTTGTCTCTTACCCACATCCCACGGCGCCTTGGTCCTTACCACACTGTGCCAGGAGATGTGTGAGCCATGGTTCTGCTTCATCTCCTTTCAATCTGAAAGCCTCCCCTGGCTCCCTATTACCTAGACGATGAAGCTGAATGTCTCTTGGCCCTTGGCCATACAGACAACACAGTGACAGGCTCACTGAAATTGTTCTGTAATACCGGATTGCTTCCTGATAATCTCAAGCAAGAGCACGTTCTGCATTCCAGGCTCGGCTGCCTTGTCCTGGCCCATCCCCCTGGTGGCTGGATCTCCTCTCCCTGCCTGTCCTCATTCTCCACGAGGACCCCTTAGCACTCTCAGCATGTATGCCTCATCGCCGCCAGGACGGGAGGGCTCGTAAGACCTGGAGGAGCACAAGACGATCAACGTGTCTGAAATAAAGCATGGATTGAGCGGTGTTCAGAGTCCAGGTGTCCCAGCAGCTGGCGGGCTGCCGTCCTCCCCTCCCCCATCCCAGTCAGACGACCGGGCCGCTGCGGACGGGCTGCCAGGCTGCCACGCTCCATCTGGAATGCAAACACTCCAGGCAACCCCTTCCTAGCTGTCAGAGCATCTTCCCCAAGCTGTTTTCACTAACAATGCCTTGGACACCAAAGGTCATGGGCATTTTGTACACCAGGGGCCAGGCTCTGATACCAGCTGGGTGTGGAACAAATCAGATCCATTCTGATGTGAACTAACCCCGAGCTGGGGAAGACGCCCCAGTCCCACAAGACCATCCCCCACTTCAGAAACCAGTCACAAGTCCTGGGCCACTCACACTTCTGCTGGACCAGCTCTAGCCTGGGCATTCCAGGACCTGCTCCTCAGGTTTGAGAATTTGCTCGAATGGCTCGCACAACTCAGGAAAGGGCTCTGCTCACTACTGTCAGTTTATTGTAAAGGCTCCAACTCCAGGACGGCCAGGTGGATGAGAGGCACAGGGCGAGCCATGTGGAGAGGGACAGGGCACTGCCACGCTCTCTTGGGGGTCACCAATCTCCATCACCTCCATGCCTTCACCAACCCAGAAGGTCTTTTTGGAATTTTCAGGGAGGCTTCATTACATAGGCACGGTTGATTAAATCGTTGGTCATGGGTGATTGACTCAACCTCTAGCCCCTCTCCTCTCCCAGGAAGTCAGGAAGGGGGTAGAAAATTCCAGCCCTCTAGCCACATGGGTGGTCTCCTGGCCGTCAGCTCCCATCCTGGGGCCACCAGCCATGTCACTGGAAAGCAGAAGCTACTCTCATTACTCTGACTCCAAGGGTCTTCTGAGCTCTGTGCCAGGACACGGGGACAAAGGCCTAATACATGTTCCCCGTGTTCTCATGGTTCCTTGGCTCAAACCCTCCCATGGTGCCCCATACACTTGGAGTAAAGGCCAGAGTTGCCCAGTGGCCCGTAAGGTGCAGCATGACCCAGCCCCGCTCAGATCTCATCTCCCACCATCTTCCCCAGTCTCACTCTTCAGCCACTGCCAGCTGCTGCGCCTCACACATAGCTGACATGCCCTGCCTTTGGGCCTTTGCACCTGCTCTCCCTTTGCCAGAAGTAGGCTTCCCAGATGTGTGAGCGGCTGCCTCCCTCACCACCCAGGATCTCTGCTCGAGCATCCCCTTGTTGAAGGGGCTTCCTTGGAAGGAGACAGCAGCCTTCTCCTGGGCACTCTCTCCCCTCTCCTCTATGTTTCTCCCTGCTGCTCACCATTTCTGACACCCTGAGTCCCCTTGCTATCCATTGCATGTCCTGCCTCTGCTCCCAGCACTGGAAGTCCAGAGAAGCCCCCTCTGGTGGTCTCTGGGTCTCCCAGGCTCTTGCATGTAGTGGTTCTTTTCCCTTCTGTTGGCTGGAGAGGGTACCGCCCCCCCACATTGGCTGGGTGGGTGTCTGTGAGCATCTATGCTGCAAAGAAGGCAGGAGGGAAGGAGTGAAGCTGCCTGGGCTCAGCCCACCATGACCAAGTGTAAGCCAGCTGATACCCAGAGATATGGGGTGAACCTGGGAGAGGAACCCCAGGTCTTCTGGCTCCCAGTCTCATTCGGTGGACTCCACTGTGGCCAAGATATCAGCATTGGCCACCCGCAGGACTGAAACTTGGAACCCATCTTAGGACCCCAGATCCCACCTGGTAGGTTTTCCCGAGTCAGTATTCATGTCCTGACCTGAGTACGTCTTACTTGTGGGCGGGGACAGACTGCCGGTGGTGGGACTGCCCCGTCAGCCGCCCCTCGCAGGGGCCAGGCCTGCAGGCGGTTCTGGTCCAGGAACAGCAGACAGTGGGGGTGCTGGTGTCACACGAGAGCACAGAGGGTAAGAGAGCTAGTCCGTGGGGACACAGACCGTCTTCTGTGCACTTGCTGCGGCGGAGACTCAGCTCAGTTCCCTCGCGCCCTGCGGCTGGCTCGCTGGTTCCAGCCCGGACCATTCCTCGGCGCACAGGTGGCCTCGCACCTGCTGTAGGTTCAAGTGAGGAGCACGAGACACGTCGTGTACCCCTTTGCTCAAGGTTTTATGATCTTTCTTGCAGTAAATACAAAGACTCCTAATTTTTTTATACCTCAAAGCATAAGAAATAATAATATGCCTATTCCAATAGACAGCAAGATATTGGTATTATTGATCCCAATTTCTGTTATTTATGATGCTTGATGTTCAGTCGAGCAGTGGTTTACCAACCAATGTCTATGATACATGAAGCACATGAACTATTTTTGGCCATACCATTCTTGCTCTCACGCTAATAGAGATGGTCAGAGAGGTAAGCATCTCGTATTTTGCTATTAACAACCTGCTATCTCCCCCTCAAATAATATGATTTTTAGTTGTCCAGCACTTTATAAAGAGAATGTCTGTCATCTTTCATATCCATCTACAAGTGGCTACTAACCACTTTCTCCACAAAACAAGGTTCTGAACAGCCCCTGGTCAGTGGTCCTTGGAGTGCTTACTCTAAGAGTGATCAATATTGACATATTGGTGGACAAATCAATCAATAAATGAATTCAAAAGGGGATAGGTTCACCCAAAATTGACTTCTGACTTAAGCACCATGTATTGTTTTCTTTTTACTTCAGTGTGTGTGTGTGTGTGTGACTTGCGACCTGTTCTTCATTTTATCCACCCATACAATCATTAATCAAATATTAAAATTTCTAAGCTGTTATATGCCATGCACTGAATATGCATTCTCTGTAAGTTTAGAGTGCAAATGTAACAACCAAATAAATTAAGGAGTTATCACTCACATAAAATCATTTGTCTGGGCCTGGGAGGCTCAGTGGGTTGAGTGTCCGACTCTGGTTTCAGCTCAGGTCATGATTTCAGGGTGGTGAGATCGAGCCCGGAGTTAGGCTCTGTGCTCAATGTGGCGTCTGCTTGAGATTCTCCTCTCCCTCTCCCTCTGTCCCTCCCCCACTTGTTCTCTCTCCCTCTATCTCAAATAAATAAATAAGATTTTTAAAAAAGCAATTCTGCTTTCCTCACACCTCATCAGAAGATAGTAATAACTTAATAACTTGTAACCAGGAACATCTCGGACCAAAAAACTAAGAGGAAGCCAATGCGGGCAGACTGGTGAAATGATGTCTCTGTGCCTGTTCTGTCATTTGAGAAAAAATATCAGAGGTCAAGAAAGTGAAACAAAACAGAAAGGCACGTGGGCATTTAAAATAAAAAAAGGGAGGGCTTAGGGGTAATTTGTACTTTTGAAGAATTGGTTGCTACAAACTGTGGAGAAATGTGGATCCCTTACTTATATACTTATTTTAATAAGAGCACAGGCTCAGGGTTTCATCCCAGAAGCAAAGCCTCAGAGAGTGGTCCGGAGGGAAGCTTCTGCCCCACCCCATCCCTGCAGGCACAGAACCATCCCCCTTACAACAAAGGCATGCACTGCAGAGATTGTGTTGGGAATGGCACTGGGGGGTCGTGGGAGCCACAAGGGCTGGTTGAAATGCCATTCCTAACGGGGGATGGCCATTCCAGGCACCCAAAGAGCCGGCTGTCTTTCCCTCCCATTCATGTCTGCCAGCTCTGGGCACTGGCTGAGGAACAGGTGTTGTCCAAGGCCAACAACTACCTCTGGAGACAAAAGAAACAAGCAGAGCTCTGGCACTCATCCAGAGTCAGACCACAGGAGCCTTCCTGAACATGAGACACGGAGTGGTTTTCCTCAGAAGACATCTGCTGAATTTTGTATGGAAGGAGCCGGTGATGCCAAAGCTTCTGAAAAGCAGAGTAAGATCTCCTGTAGCCTCAGGGTCTTCAGGAAAGAAGGACCCGTGGCAGTAGGTGCCTGAGATGAGACCTCTACAGGGAGGAGCAAGTAGACACTGAGGGTCTACACTTGACCCTGGCCTGAGGGTTTCTGCTGCATTTGGTGGGAGACCTCTGCTAGGGACATTTGCATGAGATTAGAGTAATAAATTTAGAGATGTGGGGGGAGTGTTGAAGCACACAGTGGTTTCTTCACTGAAGACATTTGAGAGATTTTGAAGCTGTTGTCTGTTTGGCTCAAAGGAAGGTGGAAAAAGGAAGTGGATCTTCTCAACCCAACCAGATCCACCATGGATTCTCAACTGAAAGGTTTAGAGGGGAACTGAAGATACACTAAATCTCACTAAAGTTTACCCAAACTGCCACCCAGTTCTGATCGAATGTAACTCTGACTGGTGTAAGGCTAAATACCCATCTGAGGAAAAAAAAAAAAAAGAAATGTAAGATGTTCCCTAGTGCATAAAGGAAGGATAACTCTGTCCTCCTAATGTCTCTGTATCATTTTGTTTAGGAAATTTGAAGTTGTAAGTGCTCTGTCTGCCTCTACGAGATGTGCAAATGCTAAATTGGGACTCTTGGCGTCCCAAGAGTGTCCTTCTTGAAGGTCTTGGAGGTATCTCTTCAAAATACAAACACCAAGGAGTATGACACCCCATCTTTCTGTTTCAGGGGGTTCAAGTTTCAACCCTTAGCTCCAAGTGGTAACTTCCTGTTTGTGAAAAAGACACTGCAAGTTCTAATTTTCTTTTTGATAGTTAGGACAATTTACAAGGATGCAATGGATGAGTGTCCCTGGCTGTGGGAAAGGGTGGGATTCTAGTCTGCCTTTGCAGTATCTTTAGTGGATTGTCTAATGGTTATACAATATCAGTTTAATGCTTACTCGAAAACAAAACTGTTCTCTTGCTTTAAAAAAAAAAATTGTGGAAATGTTTTCTGGGTTGGCAGCAGACTTTATTTTTGTGTTTTCCCAAAACTAGATGTGGGGCATCAGCCCCCACACATCCTCTGACATAGAAGAACACCTCCAATAGTGGGGAACATCCCTGGGTCCTCTAAGGACATACCTGGCACACTCTCAGAGTGGAGCCATGCAAAGAGGCAAGATGACAGAGCTGGTAACCAAGAGAGACAAGGGATGATAGAAACAGAATCACAGATGACCTAGCTATTAGCAGTGGGAGACAAGGGCTTTTAAATAACTGATTGATCTATTCAAGAGACAGATGGAGAAGATGGAAAATGGAGGGTTTTATCAGAGGATTGGAATGTATGAAAATCAAATAAGCATTCTAGAACTGAAACAATACAGTATCTTAAATTATGATATCAGTGGATGAACGTAAGAGCAGATTGGACAGAATTGCTGCACCTGAAGACAAATCAATAGAAAATATCCAAAATAAGTCGGAAAGAAAATAAGCATGGGGGAAAATAAAATTATAAGAGACATGTAGAACATACTCAAAGTTTCTACGGGATTTGTAATTGGAGTCTCCAGAGGAGAGAAGAAACAGAATAAAGCAGAAGCAAAAATCACAAAGTTTAAAGAAATACTGGCCAAGGACTTTCCAGAACTGATGAAAAAATATTAACCCAGAGGTATTCGGTGAGCCAAAACCAAAACACCAAAACAAGACAAAACACCAGACCTTGGTCTTTTTAAGTAAAACTATTAAAAATCAATGACAAAGTGAGGCACCTGGCTGGCTCAGTTGGAAGACCGCACAACTCTTGATTTCAGGGTTGTGAGTTCAAGCCCTATGCTGGATATAGAGTTTCCTCAACAAATAAACTGAAAAACAACAACAACAACAACAACAGTGAAAAAAAATCTTTAGGGCTGCTAAAAAAGAGCCAAAACACTGAAATATTCCTTTCCTTCCTAACTACTTCATCAAACCATTTAAAATATAAATACAAATGGAACCACCACACTAAAGAACTCTTACTACTGTAGCAGAGGCTATAAATACATGCTTGTAGAAGACTGTTCCTGCTGAGTGAGGTTTGTTATTTAATTTGTGAGTATATATTTACTCCTATGAATATGGTTCTGAAAGCAGGACCTTTGGATGAGAAGGCAAAATCATAAAGCAAAGAAGCTATCAGTTGGAAAGTCATAGACATCAACCTCCAAGGGGAAAAGCTCAGAAGAGAAATAAGTCTGGTGCAGAGGAGACATGCAAGAAGAAGCTGGGAGTCCAGATGCACGAGAGCGCTGGAACTAAGAACGGTTACATTTGTAAACACACTGACAAGGAAACGTGTATGGTAAGAAGGATGCGGCGTGTTGGCCCGTCATCTGGATTTATGCAAGTACAAGTATCCTGAAGTTCATTGACTAGTCTCTCTCCTATGTTACCCAGATTAAACAACATGACAACATTTCACCACCTTTTTAGTCCTTTTGTAATTCAGCATCAATATTCAAAAAAAAAAAGCTCCACTGCCTTAAAATTGTTTCAGAAAAAAAAGGGGATTTGCTATGAATCAACTAAAATCACTTTTTTGAGTCATATTTATCCTCGCCAAGTCAGTCTGCTATACATTTTTAAAAATCAATAGAGTCTACCAATTTAGCTAAACAATGTGAGAACTCCAGTCTTTGTGGTTAACTTCTGACCTTCCTGATAAACACTGACCAAAAGGAATGAATACCCCAAGCTATTTCTCTTCTACCACAGGAGATGGGGAACCTTGTAACTTTCCCGAGTCTTGCCTACTTTCCATGAAAACTTTGTAATTTCTTTCTGTAAGAAGCTCATTTTTGGTACACTTATCATGTTGGGGGAAAAAGCTCATGTTTTCCCCCTGATGCTGGCCAATGGGGGAGCTGGCTATGTGGGAATCAGCGAGAATAACAAACGTGCAAACTGAGTGAAAGATTTGGATTCTGCCCCGTGAGCCTGCGGTCTGTAGATTGTGAAAGAGAAACACTGATTTTAAAATCAACACATAGAACCAAAAATAGCTCTAACAGATGCAAATAGTATATCTTATTAAAGGTGATCTTTGAACAGCAATCGTAACAATCATTTCATTTGACCACGAAGATGTTATTGTTATGTCCATGGTAACCTGGTATGGTGGAAAGAACATAGAATCAAATGGGGATTCAAAATCTAGTCCACTTCTTCCTGGGTATACTGTCTTTGAGAAGATGTTCAAGCCATTCATTTCTTGGTAAGTAAAATTAAATGAGTAATATTTCCATCAGACAGATGCTGTGAGAATTGAGAGAGAAAAACAAGAAAGCATTGAGTACAGCACCTGACACAAATGTCAGTCCCTGGTTCCTCCATCCCGCCTCAATAATACAGACAGATAGACATAGAAAGTGTATTGAGTCACCCACTGGAGAAAGGGAACGTTAAGTAAGTGGCCATATGTATGTTGCTAAATGACTAAGGGATCTGAGCAGTGTGGAGGTAAAACTCCCCTCAGCATGTGTTTTAGTCCTAAATGTCATCTTGTCAGAAGACCTACTTGGATTTAGGGCACAGGAAAAAAAGAAAAATAACTAGAAAATATTAAATGCAGGGTTTGGCTCTCACATCCAGATTTAGGCTTTTCTCATTAAAAAAAGAAAGAAAGAAAGAAAAGAAAGCGAAGTTATGAATGGCTACCATGTACTGACTATTAAGTATGTCCCAGTAAGTGTGAGCTTAACTGTGTAGTCGTCAGCCCACTCAGTTGCCATGCAATTCTGAGAAAGGGGTTTTGCTCACTTTACTTTACAAGTGAAGAAACTGAAGCCAGGTGTGAGTAGAGAAGTGTATCAAAGTCAGGTACCCAGGTGGCACATTCGGTTCGGTTGGTTGATTTTCTGGCCCTTAGTTTGTGCTCAGGTCATGATCTCAGGGTCATGGGATTGAGGACATTGGGGTCTGTGCTCATCAGGGAGCCAGGCTGAGATGCTCCCTCTCGCTCTGCCCCTCCTTCCACTCTCATGCACTTGCAGGTGCATGCTCTCTCTCTCTCAAAATAAGCGAGTAAAATCTTTTTTAAAAAAAAGTCAGGAACCTACTCAATGATAGAACTAGCATTTAACCCCAATCTTTTGAATTACAAAGCTTCTATCCTTTATTTGTTGTAATGCCTCTCTCACGGTCTACACAAATACACCAATATTTGTTCATTGGTTTCATAGTGAGAATGCATAGTCAAGGGGACACTTAAGGAAAGAAAGAAAGGAAGGAAAAAAGTAGGAGGGAGGGAAGAAGGTTGGTAGGTGTGCTCTCTAGGGCTTAGATTTTTTTTTTGTTTCTGATTTAATCATCTCTGACTTATAGACATTTCTTAGAGCCTCAAAAATATAGCACAAGTACTTCTACTAAATCCAAGACAAAATCAAGATTACACTTACTTAACTGAACAATCAGTCCCGCAAGGCAGGTCAAACAAAGCTGCAGTCTTGTCATCCTGCCAAGTAAGTGACACCTGCTCCACTCCCAGGGGAGTAGGCCCTTTATGGCGGATTCTACCCACAAGAGCTGCGGTCCAGGACATCAGTCTCTGCTGGGTTTGCACGAACGGGGGCTGCCCAAGAAGACACGACCCACACAGGCACTGGATGGAGCAATACTTTCCTCCCGTAAGAAGAGACAGGGCAAGAACGGCTTTAGTAGCGAGCTTGTCTCACCCCTCAGCCCATGCACGGCCATGGTCTTCATGCACCCCTCTCAGCTGCAGGGGGAGCACGCCATTTCCTCCCCGGTGGGAAGAAGGTAGAGCAGTGGGCTTGGCCAGGTGCCACATGACACCTACACACACTGAACAGAACAAAGAATTGCATGTCAAGCCGGGAACAGGAGAAGACAGTGTCAAACAAGAAGAAAGGCGGCACAGGCTAGGAGGGCTCCTGTCTCCTGCAAGGAGGTGGTTCACGTCCGAGGCCACTCTCTTGATCAAGAGTTGGCAGACGGCATGACCGTTGCTTCCACCAATTACTATGTCATGAAATTAGAGTTCCATTTTGCTCTTTTTAGGTCTATAAAGCTTGTTTTTTTTTCTCATCTGAAGAAAATATATATGGGAACTTTTATCAAAGCAAATAATCATTTATGAACAGTTTGGAATATTTGTCATAAAAACACGATGCCAGTCACACCTAAAACTAACCAATTCGTGGTAATTTGTGCCAGTAGAAGATTTCAAGAGAAACTGGAATTGATACTGTTATTTGGTTGTAATAAAAATACTATCAGGCCACATAGTTTGATAATATTTTATTCATTTATTTTTTAAAGAGTATTTCTTTATTTATTTAAGAAAGAGAGAGCACAGAGGGAGAGGGAGAAGCAGACCCCCCACAGAGCAGGGGGCCCGACGTGGGGCTGGATCCCAGGACCTGAGATCATGACCTGGGCTGAAGACAGAGGTTTAACCATCTGAGCCACCCAGTTTGATGATAATTTTTTTCGATAATATTTTAAATGGCAATAATAAATATGGAAATTTTTATAATTGATAGAAATAATTGACCTGAAATAATACTGACAAGAGATTAAACTACACATAGTAGAAGAGTTTACTGGGCAAAACCGGACAAATCTGAACCTTCAGGACTTCGGATCATTGTTAACCAATTGAGGAGAGGAATGACCTCATGTCAAACAAGGCACCGTGACAAAAACTAGACTCAGGAACATAGTATATGATATCGCACAGAGCAGGATTGATAAATCTGTAATTTCTATAAAATTAAGACAGAAAAGAACTGAAATTTGTGGGCTGCAAATAATGAGGTGAAAATTTCAAAGTATTTTCCCTGCGCTGCAAAGCCTTTGATCAAAGAATTAGTGGCTATAGACAGGAATTTTAATGGGAAAGAATCCATCGAGATCATGACAGTTGCACATTTTATGTACAGTGTCCTCAGGGTGGAAATGACAAGGTCAAAGCCTGAATCACTTGAAACTGGCAGGACAAGACAGGAAACTAGACATTTCTTAACAGTGGTTTCCTACCCTTGGCCTTACGTTTTAGAGGCTTACATTGTTCATGGATAAAGTAAACATGCTTCTAAGGGACCAGAGCCCTTGACTTTTCTGTGAGGATGTGGAGATCTCCTTTGCTCCTACCAAACCTAGCACACTTTATAATTTCTTCTCTCTTTAGATGAGTTTCCAATTCTGGCATCTTCTTAAGGACTTTTCATTTTTTTTTTTCCATGTTCAACTTGTGACTGTGAATTTTGGCTTCCATTCCCAACTCCTATTTTGCAAAAGTGTTTGCAGAAACCTAGACGTACAATGTTGCATTTTTTATTGGCAGCAGTGAGTCAGACTTGGCTGAGTATCTGGCTACACGACTTACTTACTATGCGACTTTAAAAAACTACTTGTATTTCTCAAGCCTCCATTTCTAAATCTCTAATAAGGAGATAACAGCCCTCGATTAGTGTGTTTGTGGTGAGGGTTAATAAGACCAGCCTTACAAAGGGCTTTCTGTGATTCATATTCCATAAAGGGAGCATTTGTCTGCCTTCCCAGCAGGCGGACTGTGAATCAGATCTTGTTTGTTAATTCTTTCTTCAAACACAGCTTCATCATCTCTATACTTGAAGGGGTTTACTCTACACATTCAGATTTCTCTCTTTGAACTCATGCATCCCATTGTCAGAGTCACAGACTCATGTATGTATATAACCGTTGGGATTGTGAAAAATCTCATTATTTCAATGGGTGTTTGGTGTGGAGACATGTGTGAGTCTTCACCTTGAGGCCAACAAATCAGAAGATGACTTCCATTGCAAAGAGAGTTTATTATACTCCGAGGTCCCCACAGGAGGGGGTCTGCACCACCGAGGGCCACGTGGGAGTCAGGAGACTAAGGTGCAGAGGCAGAGGGGATGAAGGGAAAATGTGGCCAAGGACCTATCTTGGGGTCTCCGTGGGATTGAACAGGTGAGGCAGGGTGGGCAGTCTTGGGATTGGCTAGTTTGAACCATGTCAGTAGGCTGTAGGGCAGAGGGGCTGTCCCGAGCTGCCTGGCTCCTGGTCTGGGGCTGGAGCATAAGAACCCAGCACCCAGGGGGAATGGCTGGGTGTGGAACTAACCAGCTGCTCAAGGAGAGTTACTGATGGGCCTCCAGTTGGAGCCTCAAAACTAGGTCAAGACAAGCTAGAGAAAGCTGTACCCCGCATAAGGGTGAAGAAATACGGACTCTCCTGCCGTGGGGAGTGCAGCTCATGCCCTTGGAGGCTGGTTCTTAAATTAGGGAACTCAGGAAACCCAATGTAGCTGGAGGCCTGGGGCCATCTCATCATGGTTCCTGAGCTGGGGGAGCACACCCTCATCGACAGCCACGATGTCATATAATAAACCGGCAGACTCCTGGCTCACACCATGGGCCAGCGAGGGAACCAGCAGTTTGGAGAAGGTAAAATTTCAATTCAGAGGAAAATATAATTTCCTCCTGGGTCTTGGCATAAGCCGGAACATGCAGAAGAGCGTGGGAGACGGGAAACGGATTAGCGCACGTCTCCGGAAGAGTGTTTTCTGGTGAGGAAAGACCTGTGTGGGTGTGAGGACTGTTTTCCCTGGGTGGGAGGATGCTGGATGTTGTCTAAAGACAGCCTCAATGACAGCAGGCATCAGCCAAAATGCCAGGTCACCAACTAAACTCTTCATCACATCGAAGAAAGCCATTGGTGGTAGTGCATTCCAAAGCAGCTCATGAAGAACCACATGGTTCCATCCGAAATTCCAAGCCAGACCTAGGAAATCGAGTGTGAAGAGGAAGGAAATGGAAGTCTAATGCTCAAGTTGCATTTTTAGCCTTTTCATCTGGGACCTCCTTATCCATGAGGGTACAGCTGACAAAAAGGCTGGACTTGAATTTCTTTTAAAATTATGAGGGAGGGGCGCCTGGGTGGCTCAGTGGGTTAAAGCCTCTGCCTTCGGCTCAGGTCATGTTCTCAGGGTCCTGGGATCAAGCCCTGCATCGGGCTCTCTGCTCAGCGGGAAGCCTGCTTCCTCCTCTCTGTCTGCCTGCCTCTCTGCCTACTTGTGACATGTCTGTCAAATAAATAAATAAATAAATCTAAGAAAAAAGAATCAGGTCAAGTCATTTAGGGAGATGAGTTTCGAGCTGATTTAAAAAAAATTATGAGGGAAAAAGTGAATATAAATAATAATGACTATATTAAACAACTAGATTTTTATACTAATACAGTCATATGATGGAACTTTTAATACTTTCTAATGGAGGAAATAGTCCATGGAGCAAATATGCTCACTCAGTCAGTGAGAATAACGGCCCCAGCATTGCCCCCACTCTCCTCCCCAGACCCTGTGTCCATGTGACTCCACGTGGACAAAAAGGACTTTGCACGTTAAGGGTTTGGGGATGATCCTTGAGTACCCAGTGTGATCTCCAGGGTCCTCTGAGGACGGAGCAGGCGTGAGAGAGAGAGGGAGGCGATGTGACCAGAGAAGAGGGGTTGGAGTGACGTGCTTTGAATGTGGAGAATGTGGCCACAAGCCAAGCTAGGTGGGCGTCCTCCAGAAGCTGGAAAAGGAAGACGGTCACTTCTCCCCTGGAGTCTCTTGAAGGGACGCGGCCCCGCTGACGCCTGGTTTCATGGCAGAGATCTGACCTCCCAAACCATAGGACCACCAGTTTCGGCTGCTTGAAGGTGCTGAGTTTATGGACTTGTCAACAGCTTCCATAAGAAACTACGACACCCATGAAAGTCGCAAAGCGGTCCCCTCACCTTTGGCAAATCTCTGACATAGTCGGGCTTTAAGTTCTTCCTCTGTCATGGAAGGAGATTGAAACAAGTCTCATTTGCACACTCAGATGATTTCAAGGCCAGATAGGTAGCGTAATCTGGTGACTCTAGACCCTGGTTAGGAGCAGGAAGGCGGCCTGTGGCACACTGCTGCTGGCCTAGCCAAACAAAATGCACTCGGAGACATGGGTGGGAAGGAGTTGCGTGAAGTCCCTCTCAAAGTCCTTACAGAATTTTTGTCTTTTAAAGATTTTATTTATTTATGTGACAAAGAAAGAGAAAGCCCATGTGTGGCACGGAAGCAGGGGGAGGGCAGGCAGAGGAAGAGGGAGAAGCAGGCTCCCCGCTGAGCAAGGATTCCCCACTCGGGACTTGATCCCAGGACCTCTGAGATCATCACCTGAGCTGAAGGCAGGCACCCAGCCTACTGAGCCACCCGGGCATCCCATCCTTATAGACTTCTACAAGAGACAGGTCAAACTCTTGAAACTGTAAATAAACTTGGAAAAATGTCATATTATATTAACTAGTAACTTATACCAGCTCAAGATTTTATAGTTTCAGGGTGCCTGGTTGGCTCATTTGGTTAAACATCTGCCTTCTGCTCAGGTCATGATCTTGGGGTCCTGGGATCGAGCCCCATGTCTGGCTCCCTGCTCAGGGGGGACCCTGCTTCTCTCTCTCCTCCCTGCCTGTGCTCTCTCTTGCTCTCTCTGTCACTATCTGCCTCTCTCTAAAATAAATAAATAAAATCTTTTTTAAAAAGAAGATTTTACATGCTCACTGTTATCTACATGTAGAAAATGGGTTCCGACACCTGGGAGAGTATTTGGCATAAAACGTGGGTTCCTGAAGAGCGTGCTTTGAAAAGAGAAACATGCCTTTAGACCAAAGGTCCTGAATTATCCCCAAATCAGACCTTTCCACCAGCATGCGAAGCCCATCTACTTTGAGTTCGTAAATAGCAAGTGTTTGCTTACTTGTTTTTACACATGTTTGGAATCAACACATTTACCCACCTTGAGGGAGGAAAAAGGATTCACTCAGCCCGATTTCCTCTATAATCTCCCTTCCTTCCTGGAATCAAGATTGCATCTAGGTTTTTCTCTCTGGATAGGACTGAAATAACTCCATCAGGAACAGCAAGCCGTGTGCCTCCTGCTAGACGAGCAGTGGGCACTGCAGACAGATGTCACTGCTGCATTTCCCATCCAAGGGAGGACGATCTAATGAGGAATTCCAATGTCTCTTCGATACCAGTAAAACCAGTAAAAGGCATCATTGTCGCCTATAAAAAGAACAATCCCTAAAGTCAAAATAATTCTGAAACTGTGTTCTTCAGCATTGTGGAAAAAAATTAATACATTTTTGCTTTAAGGATTTTCCCTCTTTCTTTAGGAAAAAAAATAAGTGGCGTCCAGAGCTAGAAGAGCTGGTCCAAGTGGCTTACTTGGTATTTGCAAAGTATTTTCCTACTAATTAAATTGTGTTATATCTAAGGTTACATCCATAGTCTCCTAACCTATTTGCAGTTAAATTTTAGTAATAGGAATAATAGATATTTTAAGCCAATGTGATTTCTCAGATGCCTACAAAAAGCCAATTACTAGTATACATTCCCAGACAAAATTAAATACAGTGATAAGAAGATATTTTGTT
Organism: Martes martes; assembly: GCF_963455335.1. Taxonomy (NCBI): domain Eukaryota; kingdom Metazoa; phylum Chordata; class Mammalia; order Carnivora; family Mustelidae; genus Martes; species Martes martes. The sequence goes on along the minus strand of NC_137902.1, from coordinate 88,817,536 downwards.
CAGAGCGATAACAGTTAACTCAGAAAATATCTTCTTAAATTTTATAATTTCAATGACAAGTTTGTTTTTCAATTGATTTGGAAGATTTTTAAGTTTTTATTTTAAATCCTGGTAGTTAACATACGACGTTCTATTAGTCTATTAGGTGTACAATCTAGGGATTTGAGATTTGGAGATTTTTTTAATGAAGGCTTTCAGAATGGTGACTTTTTTTTTCTAGAATCAGAAAAAGTGGAAAAATGTATTATTAGTGTTTAATATCAAAATATCTTTGGGAGACTTATAGTTCTGCCTCTAGCAAATTTATTTCCACGGCATTTAAAATTCTGCAACTGACGAGTGGAAAGCCTGAAGACTCTGACATATGAAGCTGGACTGGCACTTCAATATCACTACTGAATGCAGACCTAGGGCGCCAGTTTGCAGAAAATGAATAATAAACGTATAACAAGCATTCCTGTGGACGGCAAATATGCTGACATCACAAAGGAGACAATAGAAGGCTTACACTGCAGTGCAAGTTGAGAGATGCAGATTTCTAATCAGTGATCAAGCCAAAGAGCCACATCAGACAGATATTAACCAAGTGTTCTGTCCACCAGGACACGAGGAGTCCCATGCCAAACAAGAACTTAGAGTTCCTGTCCCCATGTGATTATCAAGTGCTGGGTAGGACAGCATAGGAAAGCACATTAAAAAAATTTAAAAAACCCCACAAAATACACAAACTGGTTATTTTAAACCACAAAATGATTTGAAGGTACGAAACAACATTTGAGAGAAAATTAGAGAATCACATTTGCATAAGAAAAGGCAATATTGGAGCTCAGTCCTGGATGCCAGTTGGAAGCAGTCGAGTCTGGCAGAGGGAGCACATGGTAGGTAGAAGGAATAAAAACTGGTGCAAAGAGCCAGGCTTGTTCTAGAAACCGGACAAATCCCAGTGTGAATGTGGCAGAGTAGGGACGGGCATGGGAAGTGGCAGAGGTGAGTGGAAACTAGGTCTGGAAGTTTACGAGCACAGACCAGCATACTCCTGTAAGAACACTTCCCAAGGCAGGGGAAAGAACCACCTCCGAGCATCAGAAGGGGGGCACCTGGGTGGCCCAATCCGTTGAGCATCTGACTCTTGGTTTCGACACGGTCATGATCTTGGGGTCCTGAGATGGAGTCCTGCTAGGGCTCCAAGCTCAGTGTGGAGTCTGCTTGGAATTCTCTCTCCCTCTCCCTCTGCCCCTCCCCCTGTTCATGCACTCTCTCTCTCTCAAATTAAAAAAAAAAAAAAATATATATATATATATATATATATATATATATATATATCCCTGGGACTCACACAGGGCAGAGAAAAATGCCCGGTCTCTCCAGCCAGCATGGGAAAACTTCAATACATGAGCACTCAGAATAGTTCTCAGTCCTGAGGAGTGGGGAACACAGCAACATAAACTACACATTGTCGGACCTCCACCTAAAAAACCTTGAGAGCAAGACCCAAAAGGATAAAATTATTTTCAAGTAATTTAACTACATCCCAGAACCAAATTAAAGTACATTTATAGAAATACTAAAATATTCAGCTCCAAAAAAAGTAAAAATTACAATGACTGGCATCCATTAGACATTATTGGGCATGCCAAGAAGCAGGACAATTGAACCGCAATGAGAAGGAAAAATAACCATTCATTAACACTGATCCAGAAATGGAGAGATTAAAGCATTTTTAAACAAGGACATTAAAACAGACATTATAACTATAGTCCATATTTTCGAGAAGCTATAGGAAGGAACCTGTGAAGTAGAGGCAGGGAAGTTATATAAAAGATGCAAATCAATTTTCTAGATATTAAAATGAAAAATGCTCAGATAAAAAGTACACAGGATGAGATTAACTGCAGACTAGATATTGCAGAAAAAAAAAATCAGTGAACTTGAACAAAAAGCAAGGGATCTTATCCCAAAGAAACTCACAAATAAAAATTTTAGAGACTTAAAAAAGAAATGAATACCAAGAGAACAAGAAGACAGACCAAAGAGAGTGAGAAGATATTTGTAAATCACACGTCTTATGAAAGACTCATATAAAAATATGCAAGGAACACTTAAGGATCAACACTAAAAAAAAAAAAAAGAAAAATTGAACAACCTGTTTAAAAATGGGCAAAAAAGCTTAGTAGACACACCAACAATGAAGATACAAGTACGTCAGGTAAGCATATGCAAAGATGCTCAATGTCATACATGGTTAGGGAATTATAACTTCAAACAATAATAAAATACCGCAATGCACCTGTTAAGATGCCCCAAATCCAGAATGATGATGACGTCAAATGTTGGTGAGGATAGGGAACCCCAGGAATTCTCGTTACTGCTGGAGGGAACACAAAATGGTATAGCCACTTCAGAAAACAGTTAGGCAGTTTCTCAAAAAAAAAACAAAACACACAAAACAACTGAATAAACACTTAACATGCAATCTGTTGATCAAACTTCATGGTATATACTCCAGTGATCGAAAACCTATATACACACAAATGCCTACACATGCATGCGTGTAGAACTTTTATTCATAATTTCCCACAAATTGGAAACAACCAACATGTCCTTCCTAAGTGGGTGGGCAAAGGAACCATGCTAATATTCCTATAATGGAATATTATTTAGTGATAAAAAGCAATGACATATCCAGCCATGAAAAAACATGCAAGAACCTTAAACGCATATTCCCAAGTGAAAGAAGACAATATAAAAGGGCTACATGCTGTGTGATTCCAACTCTGTGACACTTTGGAGGACAACACTAGAGATACAGTAAAAAGATCAGTGGCTGTCTGAGGTTTGGGAGGAGAGGGGATAAGGGGGTAGAACACAGGGGATTTTGGAGCAGAAACTATTCTGTATGATTATGATGGTGGTTACATGTCATATTAGTCAGGGTTCTCCAAAGAAGAAGAACTTGCATGGTGTGTGTGTGTGCACGTGCATGCGTGTGATGGGGAATTGACTCACACCACAGGCGTGTGTGTGTGTGTGCACATGTGCATGTGTGTAACAGGGAATTGACTCACACCACAGTGGAGGCTGAGGAGTCCCACAATCTGCTGCCTGCAAGCTAGAGACCCAAGAAAGCTGGGGTGACTCAGTCCACACCCAGGACTTGGGGACCAGGAAACCAGTTATGTAGACTCTAGCCCGAGGATCAGGAGATGAGATGAGGTGTCCCGGCTCAATGGTGAAAAGCAAGGGCAAATTCTTCCTTCCTCTGCCTCTTATTCTATTCATGCCCTCAACAGATTAGGTGAGGCCCACCCACACTGGGGAGAGCAATCTATTTTCCTGAGTCCATCAGTTTTAATACTAATTTCACCTGGAACACACTCACAGATACACCCAGAAATAATGTTTAATCTGGGCACTGTGTGCCCAATCAGATGGGCACATAAAATTAGCCATCACAAATAATAAACCCCGGGTCAACATGACACATGAGTCTCCTTAAACCATACTTATCCTCCAATAAGTACAATAAGAAGGTCATATTTCTACCTGACTCTAACATGATATAACAATCTGACACTCAACAGAAAGTGCACCAACCCCATCCTCGGAAGAGGAGGCAAGGTCCTTGAGTAATATAACTTAATGTAAAATCAATAAAGCTTATGTACTAGGACATAAAATCAGTACATCTTAATGTTACGTGATAATAAGAGAGTAACCCCCCCACACACACATTCATAACAAAAAAAGAATAAATACCCCAGACACTTGTAGTCCTCATTTCCGTACCTGGTCACATGATTGTAGCTGGTATAGGTCCTTCTTCCCCTGTCTGTTCTGTATTCCCTTCATCTTGAGCAGGCACGTCAGCCGGTTGTGGTTCTTCATCCGGTGGGGTGACCCACGGCTTCATTCCTGAATGGTCTGGGTCACTGGCAGTCCCGCCTGGTTGGGCTGTTGTACGTTTTCTATTGAACCTAATCCCAGAGCATTAGGCTTTGCAAGGGCTGCCTTAAGGGACCCCTGTATTCCAGATGCACACCTCCTCACCTTCACTGTGGAACTTGTAGTCTGCAAATCGTCCCCTCGGTGGTCAGGGCCAATGAGACTGACCTCCCTGACTGTTGATTCAGAGGCGCGAGGAGCCCACAGCGGCCGAATGGAGGTGTTAACTCACGTTTAAGTGGAATTGTTGTGTCTCCCGGTGGAAGCATTCATGTCTTTGGAGCTAAGGCCAGCAGGGCATAAGGTTATGGGAACACTAAAGGCTCGCAGGGGTCGCAACTGTCCTACTTCCGTTTTGACCCCCCGATTCCTACACCCGTGAGCCTTGGCTGTGGAGGAGGCAGCACCACGTGTCAGACACGGACTCAGGGCACACATGGCGCCCTGGAGAACCCTGGCCCAGGAGGAGCTTTGCCTGCAAGTTATAGCCGCCCCGGCGGCACTGTAACCGAGTCTTCAAATTTCATGTTTTACTAAGCCAACTGCTTCAGGATGGTGGGGAACATGGGAAGATCATGACTCCCGCCACCGTGGGCCCATTGTCACTCTTGGTGTGCTGTGATATGGGTTTCTTGATCAGGAGCAGTGCTGTGTGGAAAAGCATGCCAATGGATAAGGCGTTCTGTAGGTCCAGAGATAACAGTTTTGGCAGAAGTGTTCATGTGGGGAAGACAAGTCTGTATCCTGAGCAAGTGTCTATTTCAGTAAGCACACAATGCTGCCCCTCCATATGGACGTTATCCAGTGTTATCAATCTGCTACCGACCAGCTGGCTTATCGCCCGGGGGAATGGGCCGTATTGGAGACAGGCTGGACTCCGCTGCTGGAAGATTGAGCACTTCATGGTGAGCATGGCCAGATTGGCCTTGGTGAACGGAAGTTCACACTGCTGAGCACAGGCACAACCTCCATTGTGCCACCGTGGGCACTGTCGATAAGCTCCTTGGGCAATGACAAGGGCGACGGGCGAGACAGGCTGACTTGTATCCACAGAACGGATCATCTCATGTACTTGAGTATCAAAATCCTCGTTTGTGGAGGTTACCCTTTGCTGAGAATTCACATGAACACAAATACCTTCACATTTCTGACCCTTTCAGAGAAGACCGTCTGTATTTCTCTTCCCCATATTTCCTTACGACTGATTTTCCAATCCTGTGCCTTTCAGGTCCCCGACCATCCAGCCAAACCATTGGCCACAGACCACGATCCAGTATAAAACCACAGGTCTGGCTATTTCTCCTTCTATTTATCTTTCAACCAGGTGAACTGCCTGAAGTTCTGTCCACAGGGAGGATTTTCTTCACCACAGTCCCACAGGGATGTCCCAGAGAGGGTGTTGTGCTGTGGTAGCCCACTGTTGGGTCTGTAGAGTAAGCAGAACCATCTGTGAACCAGGACTGCGTCTTCCCTTCCTTTGTCAGTGAATCATAGGGAACTCCTCGAGAGGCCCTTCGTGCACATGGAGAGAGAAAGCAGCGTAGCAGGAGTGGGGACCACGGGTATTTGGGTCACGTCTCCATGTCACTTATGTGTGCCTCCAGGACCTGGTCTGTACTGATCATATATATATGCTACTCCCCTTGGATGATGGGGTGCTGTTGCGCAAGCCCCACTTTGTGGCTTCGTGAGTAAGGTAGCACTCAGTTCATGGTGGACAGCTGAGGTCACCTGGTAACTTAGTGGTCATGGTCAAGTGTTTAGTCTTTTGGCCCAGAAGCTGGCAAAGAGCTGTTTCTCAGAAGGAGAGTAGTTATCTAGTGGATGATAGAAGGGCCTTGCTCCAAAATCCGCAAGGCCTGTTCTTTGATGCACCTAGAAGGGCCTTCAAAAGGCTCCGAACAGCAACCCTCTCTGCCCCTAGATCTTTAAGCATTGTATGGCCCAAATGGAGCATCACAGGCCCGAGCAGCTGACCAGCTCAGACAGCAGCTTGGACCTCCTGCAGACCCTTCTCTTGTTCTGGGTCTCACTCTAAACTAGCAGCTTTTTGTGTGGTTCAGCAACAAGGCATGAGTCACAGACTCAAACGAGGAACACATAGCCTCCGAAATCCAAAGAAGGCCCCCAGGCGTCACACCTCCTTCACGGTGGCGGGACGAGTCAGATATAGTAACAACTTGCCTTCATCTGAGACAGGATCTCTCATCACGCCCCACACCACTGGACATCTAGAAATCTCACCGAGGTAAAGGCCTCTGCATTTTGTCCCATTTATTTCCCACTTCTGACACTCAAAGGTCTCATGTGAATCTAGAGTAGTAAATTACTACTTGTTTCTCATGAGGTTCAGTAAACGTAATGTCATCAGCATAATGGGCTAGTGAGATGTCCTGTGGAAGGTAGAGGCCATCAAGACCCTGAGAACTAAATGAGGTTGGAGAGTTGATACGCCCCGAGGTAGGACAGTGAAGATGCATCATTGGCCTTGCCAGCTGAGAAAGCTGCCCCTGGTGTGGGCCTGATGGACAGGTATGGAGATAGAGACATCGGACGGATCAATGGCTGCCTGCCGGGTACCAGAGGACATGGGAAATCACTCAAGCAACGATTGAGTGCCTTACGGAATCCCTGTCTGGTTAAGGACACAATAATCCACTGCCATTCTCCAAGCCACATAGAATGTCCTTGATGGGTGCGCAGAACCCCCAGTCATTCCAGGAATGTAGTGGTTCTCTTGCTTTTCTACTTTCCTAGGTAGATGCAGTGGTTCTAATGGCTCCCACTTGGCCTCTCCTGCAGCCGTAGAGTCACTCTCCAGGTCAGGGGACAAAGGTAAGGATTCTGCTAGCTGCTAAGTTATGTCGATTCCAAATACACCTTCCAGAAGTGAGGGAATAACCACAGGAATAGTCACAAAATAAAACCAAAGCAAGCAGAAGGAAGGGAATTATAAAAGCAGAAATGAATAAGATAGAAAAAAGAAAAATAGAGAAAAGCAAAGGAAATAAGCAGATTCTTTGAAAAGATCAGTAAAATTGACAAACTTCTAGTAACTGGTGAAAAGATAGAGGGAGAGAGAGAGAGCGCTCTCAAATTATCCATATCTGGAATTCGGGGCCTCACCACAGACCCTGAAGACATGACAATGGTAGTAAGAAAATTCTGTGAACGATTCCACCCACATACATTTGATAATTTAGGGAAAATAGACCAATTCTCAATAAACCCCCAACATAAATGAGAAATTCACACCACTCATCCAATATTGGACACATCATTCGAATAGCCCGAAATCTATTAAAGATATTTAATCCATAATTGAAAAAACTTCCGAAACCAAAATCTCTTAGCCCAGTTGTTTTCACTCGAGAATTCTACCAATATTTATAGAAGAATTAACACCAATCTACAAAATCCCTTCCAGAAAGTTGAAGAGGAAATAGTTCACAATTCATCTTATAAAGCTCGTATTACCTTGATGTGAGAACCAGACTCTTCACTCTGGGGAACACATGGATGGTTACTGGAGGGGAGAGGTTGGGGTGTGTGGGGGAAGCAGGGGTGGGGATGAAGGCGTGCACTTGTGATGAGCACCAGGTGTTGTATGGGAATGTTGAATCACTGCACTGTACACCTGAAACTAATATAACACTGCATGTTAACTAAATGAAATTTAAATACAATTAAAAAAAACCCAGAGTGTACAAGCAAGGAAAACTGTAGATCCATAGCGCTCATAAACATAGATGTACAAATCCTTAACAAAACCTTAACAAGTAAAATTTGACAATATAGCAAAAGAATTGTACACCACGTCCAAATGGGGTTTGTGCCGGGGATGGCATGCCTAGGCATCTGTCCAAGTGAAATTACAGCTTAAATCCCTGCACCCATTGGCACATCATGGTTTATGGCAGCTTCATTTGTAATAGCTGTAAACTGGAATCAACCAAAATTTTTAAAAAGATTTTATTTATTTATTTGACAGAGATCACAAGTAGGCAGAGAGGCAGGCAGAGAGAGAGAGACAGGGAGAGAGAGAGAGAGAGAGGAGGAAGCACGCTCTCTGCTGAGCAGATAGCCTGATGTGGGGCTCCATCCCAGGACCCTGGGATCATGACCTGAGCCAAAGGCAGAAGCTTTAACCCAATGAGCCACCCAGGCGCCCTGGAATCAACCAAATTTTTTAGAAACTTTTTAGAATAAGCAAATGGTTAAGCAAAGCATAGCATATCGATACTGTAGACCACTATTCCTCAGTCAAATGCATGGACAGTTGCTGCGTGTAGGTATTCTGACAGATCTCAAAGACATGATGCTGGATGAAAAAAGCTCATCTTAGAGTTGGCTTTTGAAGGGCACGTAGTGTATGAGTACGTTTATGTAGCATTCTTGAAATGAAAAAATGGCAAAAAAAAAAAAAAGGAGATGGGTAAGTGATTGCCAGTTTGTAGGGCTGGTGGATGGGGCGGGCTGAGGAAGGAGGTGTGTGTGACTGGGAAAGGGAGGCAGGGGGAAGATCTTTGTGGTGATGGATCAAGTGTGTATCCAGGTATCAGTGAAGGCTACACGCGTCATTTGTGTGTTGTACCAATGTCAGTCTCCTGGTTCTGACAGTGTTCTATTGTTAGTAAGATGTAACCAGTTGGGAAAACTGAATGAAGATTACATTGAGCCTCTTTGCTCTACTTTTGCAACTTTCTGGTGATCTCTAATTATTTCAAAACAAAACATTGTAAAAAGTAATGTGCTAAAATAGGAAAGAGTCTGTATAGAAGTTGTTTTTTTTTTTTTTTTTTTTTTTTTTTAGAATGCTCACTTGTTCAAGACATTTCAACTTTAAGGCAGTCATTTTATCATTGGTAACATAATACGAGAAGCATGATTTTTATAAGGAGACTTTATTTCAGGGAGAATTTAATGTAACTTTTGACACAGTGCATTAGAAACATTACTCTGCTGAATAATATTAGCTCACTTTTGAGACAGGTTAACCATGTGCACATAAATCTAGTAATTGATGAGTAATGTTAGGACAGAAGAGCAGTCTCTTAAGATACATGATACCAAAAAAAAAAATAAAAAAATAAAAGATACATGATACCATGCTATATGGAAATTATCATTAATTTGGGAAATTTTGCAGAGCTCTGATGTCAAGATAACTGACAAGTCCAGTGCTCCTGAGATTTAACGAAGAATATAAAAAGTTTACAGAGTAAATTGAGGTAAATGGATTCAGTGCTGGAAACAGAGTTGCAGACCTGGTGGAGAATTGAGCCTGCATGGTGAGATATTTTCTGAGAGATTCTGAAGAGATTTGGTGACATTTCCAAGTTTGCCCAGGACTGGGGACTGCGTCAAGTTCAAGACTACTCAGTCCCTGATCCATGATCTTCCCTGAGAGCCACCCTCTGTTCCTCCCCCTACGTCCCCCTGTGTCTTCACACACTGGCTTCATGCCTGTGTGCTCTCTGCCAGATTTGGGGCTGCGGTCAGCGTCCCCCACACACGTGCCTGATGGCAGGCTGGGTCTGTCTCTCTCCCAAGAATCAGCCCTCAATGAGTCCCATTACAGCTAACAAGCTTCTCTGCAGCTTAAAATACTTTAGTCAGAAGAAAGAAAAATATTTTAGAAGTCTCTAATTGGAGCGATCTCAACCACATATTTTTCATCACCAGCCTTTGTATTCCAAGCTTTTGTAAGCCCAGTTATTCTGAGACACATTTTTATGGAGAAAGGAGAGGGTCATTTTTTTCCTACTTTAATTGTACCCCTTCGGTCCTTAGAGTTGTCATTACTGAGTGCTCAAGACCGAAAACATTCACGTGTTCATATTTACATTTGGGAAGATTTACTTTAAAAGTGCCCTTTTAGGGGCCCCTGGGTGGCTCAGTGGGTTAAGCCTCTGCCTTCGGCTCAGGTCATGATCTCAGGGTCCTGGGATCGAGCCCCGCATCGGGCTCTCTGCTCAGCGGGGAGCCTGCTTCCCCCTCTCTCTCTGCCTGCCTCTCTGCCTACTTGTGATCTCTCTATCTCTGTCAAATAAATAAATAAAATCTTTAAAAAAAAAAAATAAATAAAAGTGCCCTTTTAGGGACACCTGGGGGCTCAGTCAGTTAAAACACCTGACTTTGGCTCCAGTCATGATCTTGGGGTCCTGGGATCGAGTCCCACATTGGGCTCCCTGCTTGGTGGGAAGCCTACTTATCCCTCTCCCCACTCATGTTCCCTTTCTCTCTCAAATAAAAAAAAATAAAAACTTTTAAAAAATGCTGTTTTAATGCATTCCCACTAATAAAGTCATGATAATACCTTCTGTAACAGGGCAGGATAGGGGACTGTTGTTTCTCTGTAACCTCTAATGTGATTAGGGCTGGGCAAGTTGTGGGCATTGGATCAGTGTGAGCCTGAGACAGTGCCTGGAAACCAGGTCTGGGATGAGCCCACTGGGCAGCCGGCCTCGAAGGCTGGGCCCTCCATCTGTATCATGACCGGCTGGGCCCAGAGCCCATTCGGCTCACATATGCTATGATTCTCTCCCACTACTGCTTAGGGGGATCAAAATGACTTAAAAAGTAGCTTGGGAAGAAAACTCTGCTTGACCTAATATGGGAGAGGATTACTCTTCCCTGTTTTGAGTACTTTCCCTAAAATACGTACCCGCAGTTGTCTGGCTGTCCAAGCGTTTTTCATGAGCTCAGGGGGAGATGCAGGGAGCTGTTTCCATGTGCTTTTTCTCTGCCAACTGTCACAGAAGAAAACCCTGTAACGACTCTGCTTTTGCAACATGACCTGAATAACCAGCTTGTGTGGTGATCACATGTTCTCAGGGTGTGATCTTAATTCCAGTTCTGCTGGGAATGAACCACGTGAGCCCCTTGGAGTCTGTCTCATCGGTACTAAGAAGAAAATTGAGAGCACACGGCTGGAAGTGAGGAGAGTTCCCTGCTTGCGTCTGTGGATGTTTGGGAATCAGGAATGAACTTGCCAACTGCACAACTGACTGTTATATTCTGGAGTCAATGGTAATGGATGAAGGGACAGATCCTACCTTGTTGGCACTTCTGATAGCCAGCTAGGAGGCACAAGCCTTGGACTCAGCAGACACGATCCCCCAACCCAAGATGCAATCATGAACATGCGGGGTAAAGGTAAAGGAGCAGCGGCATTTTGTCGTGGTGACAGTAGTCTTCTCCGGTGGCTACTGGACAGTGTGGGGACAGTGGCCTTGCTGGCTGGACGGGGGAGAGGGGCATGTCTGGGGCAGCTGAGCTAGGCTGTCAGTGCCCCAGGCTGTGTCCTGGCTGATCCCTTGGCGTACTATTTTATAGTACCTGGTTGCAACTTGAACTAGCAACCACTGTTGCTTTCACTTATGAACCGTGTGATCACCTGCTTCACGAATACTTTCCTCAACTGAGTTGAGGATCCTGGATTTGGACATTGTCAGACCCATGGGAGGTCTGCTTCCATCAGCAGACACAACAGTGGCCTCACTGCATGGAGGCTGAGACTGCTTTCTGGTATCCCAGTCTCTGCAAATCCCTGGGCAAGTTGAAGGGAAAAGGGTCATGGGATGGGCAGAAGGCACCCATTCCAGTTATCAGTGGTTCCTAGGTCTTGGCCTCCTTACAGTCTATATCTTTTTTTTTTTTTTATAAATTTCTTTTTTATTTTTTTTAAAGATTTTTTATTTATTTATCTGACAGACAGATCACAAGTAGGCAGAGAGGCAGGCAGAGAGAGAGGGGGAAGCAGGTTCCCTGCTGAGCAGAGAGCCCGATGCGGGGCTCGATCCCAGGACGCTGGGATCATGACCCGAGCCGAAGGCAGAGGCTTCAACCCACTGAGCCACCCAGGCGCCCCCTTACAGTCTATATCTTATCAAAACTAATGAGGCAGCAGTAATACCGCACTGGTTGGACCATGAAGGTCTCAATGTCCCCAGAAATGGAGGTCTGGTTTGGGTCACCAGGTAAAGAAGGGGATGAGCGAAGTGCTACCTGAGAGTGAAGTGAGCATGGGGCAGGGAGCAGCTGAAGGGCATCACGTCATAATGCCAGGACTTTTGCAGAAGCACATGCTGACTCATAGTTCCTTCCTTGCTCCAGAACTAACTTCCCTTGCCCTCCCCTTGCTTTGTGAAACCACTTATGTAAGCACTTCCTCGGGGACAGTTAAACCCACCATTACTCTGTGGGTTTCAGAGGATGGAGATGTGCCTGCGACCATCTTGGAGGAGAGAACTGGGTGGTGCCCAGTGATGCTAGGACTGGGGCAGGACACAGAGGTGTTGCAGTCTTTACTGTTTGAAAGATAAAACTGTACCGTGTTAATCACGAACACTTATAATTTCTGGAATTCTAAGTGTGTATGAGAATGTGTGTGAATTTGGGGGAAGGCATGCTTGTTATTTTTTTCACTGTCCAGCCCCTACCCGCCTCCTGGCTTGGAGGCAATTCCCCAGATGTGATCTCCTATTGATAATCAACGTGCTGCCTGCCACTATGAACGTAGCTTCAGTCTCCCTCCAGGTGTATGTGTGTGTGTGTGGGGGTGGCTCACGCTCTATCCTCGGGGGACTTTTTTTGTTTTTTGTTTTTTTTTCCCCTCTCATGGTCTTTACTTTACATTTTGTGATGAGAGCACTGGGTTTTACACACGACTAATGAATCATTGAACACTACATCCAAAAGTAATGATGTACTCTATGTTGGCTAATCAAACATAATTAAAAAATAAAAAAATAGAATTAGGAAAAAGAGAACACTTGACATAAGATCGAGCCCTTAGCAAATTTTTGAATGCACCGTATTTAATCATAGGCATGACACGGTGCGGCAGATCTCTAGACTTAAGTCAACCGGCAGCCCTGAACCTTGTGCTTTTGACTAAATCCTCTTCGTCTTCCCTCCCCCAGCCTCCGGCCTCCACCATCCCACCCTCTGCTTCTCTCAGTCCGGCTGTTCGAGATTCCTCATGCACGCGAGATTGTGCCATTTCCCCCCCCCCCCCGGTGTGGCTTAGTTCACGTAGCAGGCTGTGCCTCACGCTCCCCCAGGTTGTCGCAAACGCAGAACTTCCTTCTTGTGCAGGCGGATTGGCGTCCGGTGACAGACACACCCCGCATCTCCATCCGTCCCTTCCGTCAGGCGTCCTCTATGCTGTTTCCGTGTCCTCCCGGTGGTGGATAGTGCGGGGGTGCGGACATCTCTACGGAACCCCAAGGCCAGTTCCTCTGGCTGTGCACTCCGCGGCGGGGGACAGTCCTCAAAAAGTTAAAAAAAGCTCCGGGTGGGCACTAACTGGGCAAAGATAAGGGGAGTGGCAGGCTCTCCCCAAGAGGCTACCGTGGCCCTTCTGCCCCTGTACCCCCCCAACCCTGACTCAGGGTGTTTGGTCTCTACTCATCTCCCAAGCAAAGCCCTTCATCCCCCCGCTGGTTCTGCGAGCTCACTGTGTCCTTTACTAAACCCTCCTTTTGTGAAGAAAAATTGTCAAATGATGTTGTTTGCAGCTAAGAACCCTTCCTGCCACAAGGAAGTGCGGCATCTGTAGTCCGGGGTTTACCGGGGTTGCGATTTGGGGTCGGCCTCGCAGTTTCACGACTGAGGAAGTCACGGCTTCTGTCCCTCAAGATCTGTAAGTCAAAACAGAAGTTGAGTCGGACAATGATGGGGACGAAGAGGGGTTCTGTGGCTCTGGGGTTTTGAGAAACACCTCAGGAACCTGAAGGACATCAAAGGGCTGCAGAGAATTTCAGTCATGTCCCAAGGGCATTTTCATACATGCCTGCCCCATGCTCAGTTGGGAAGTCTGTCATGCCATGGAATTATTTATTTTCAGGAACTTTCTGAGCCTGAAACTCTATCTCCAGGGAATGCCAGCCTCTCCCTGGAACAAAAATCCTTCTCATCAAAGGCTGTGTGGGTGGGGTCCCGGGATCCTGCTCTCGCAGCTGCCTCTGTGGGGTCTGATTTTTGCCGTCTGTCCTTCATCACTAGAGCAGGCTCTGGCATGAAACTTTGCTGTTGAGTGTGACGCTGGAACGCCCATGACTTGAGTCCGGTGAGGATTTGGGGCCAAGATGAGTCTTTACACTCTTCCTGGCAGTGAGAAAAGAAACTCAAAGCCTGTTCTGAGCGAGATGGGAGCCACTTAGAGGAGACGACAGGGTCACTGCTGAGGACGGGAACGTTGACAACAACGGCGGGTCGCAGCAGGCACTTGCTGTGGCCAGATGTCCTGAGTCCTTCACTGAGTGAATCCTCTCAGTCTCCCTTTGAGTTCGATGCATTATTACCCCATTTTACAGATGGGGAGCCAACAGAGAGGTTAAATGACTTGTCCAAAGTTGCACACCTGCTGTGAAAAGTTGATGGTCAGAGTAGCCATTTCAGTGCTATTTGACTTTTTAAACTATGTGCCTATATTATTTTTGTGACAAAATTTTTTTTTGTATTTTGTATCAGTGTATTTATTTATCAAAGCATCAAGTGATTTCAAAATCTTCCTAAAATTCAAGATTTTGACATTTTTAGAAATTTTAATTTATTTTTAAAAATTTCTTCTCAGTGTTGTGACTAAAAATTTTTAAAAATCCCAGTTGAATAGAGGTTTATTTGCTTCCTTTATATTTTGTGGGACCTAAAAGTTGCAGTATTATGCTTGCAAAAGTTGATGCAAAATTCGATCAAGATCTCTGTCATGCAGTATTTTGAATTGGCGTTATAGGACTGGACACAAGCTATTAGAAGTGACCTTCTTGTTAGCCAGAACTCCTTGAATTTAATTCTATTCAGGAATCTCAGCTATTGTCTTAATGCATCTTTAAATAGAATTACCAGAATGGCTGGGCACACCCCTACTTGAAACATGACTGGTCTAATTGCTTCTACTTAGTTAAGTAGTACATATTACAGCAGATCTCAAGTTGATTTTAAATTAAGTAAGATCTAGTAAAACAAGGACTAATGTACACTGGATTAACTTGTGTGTTGTTTGGTTTTGTTTCTTTTCCTTGTTTTTCCTTTGAGGAATTTCTTATCTATTTTTTCTCAAAGGAAAGCAGGAAACTAAAAACATGTTAAATGAAGATTATCCATATTGTAAGATCCGGACTTTGGATGAAAAAGACTTTATAAATAATCTTTCTTTTTGAAATATTTATAATAATTCAGGTCATTCCTCATAGTCAGTTGTATCAGCTAGATAAATAAATTTCCAATTTTTTGTATTTCGTACTTACGGAATATTATGTAATGCGATGCAGTCCGCTTTATGGGATGAAGCATGAGTTTAAATCAGGGACTATGGCTTATAATGCACTTTCATTTCTTCTACAGAGATAACGTACACGTTGCAAGAGTTGAGCCTTATTGACTCTACACAGGCATATCTTTTTGGAAGAGGAGTAGTGAGTCTGATGAATAGAATAAAGGTTTAGAAATGGATTTTGGCTAATACACACATGTATTATGAAAATAATTTTATTCTATTCTCTAAAACATTATGTATGAGTCTTTTCCCTGGAAATACTTCCTATGCGAGTCAGGCTTCTTCACATATATGCTAATAGATAATGTTAAGTGTGTTACAAACCTAATTTAGTTAATATTTTTTGAGTTTACCTTCCAGTTACCTCATTTCAATTTTTATAGATTATAAGATATAAAAACACATGAAACTCTGCATTTTGCCTTGTGTGGACTGTCCGTGCATGAGCACTACCAATTTTAACCTACAGTGCCTGTCCCAATGTGTCCAAGAAAAAAATAAAGTCTGGGGTGCCTGGGTGGCTCAGTGGTTTAAAGCCTCTGCCTTCGGCTCGGGTCATGATCTCAGGGTCCTGGGATCGAGCCCCGCATCGGGCTCTCTGCTCAGCAGGGAGCCTGCTTCCCTTCCTCTCTCTCTGCCTGCCTCTCTGCCTACTTGTGATCTCTCTCTGTCAAATAAATAAAAAAAATCTTAAAAAAAAATACAGTCTACACTTACATGCAGAAATTCCTCCATCGCTTCCAGAAAGTAAATAATTGATCAATATGCATATGTAATAAGAAAGCTTTTTAAAATGTGCCTTTGAAATTCGGTGGTCTGTACAAATGTTTGTAGGGTAACACATTTGATGAATATGACTAGAGTTTATGGTACCAGAGGCTTTGTGGTTAGGTGGTTGAATGTCTTCCTCAAAACGTTTGGGTGAAGTCACACCTGTGAAACTTACATGGGAGACATGTCCAGCAGGGTTGTCCTCTCTGATGACGTTACTGCCAGTGGTTATCTTAGTCTCTTAAATTCAAACAGGTAATTGATTGATGCTCCCAAGCCATCTGTGTGTGGCTCTTCAAGTTTACACCAAGTCCCCCAGGACCTAAGGCTTAATCCCAACGTGTGTGTGTGTGTGTGTGTGTGTGTGTGTGTGTGCGTCCTATACAGCTGAAGAGTACACGCAAATGTGGTTTTCACTTGATATGGAGATGAACGGGAGACTATAATAGGGTACAGATCACCTCGAAACACCTGCTGTCTAAACATCCTTATCAGAAGTTAGGTTCTCATGTGATATTAAAAAATCATCAGCAAGTAATCATATTATCAGTTTTAGATCTTAAACTCTTTTATAAGATAACTTCCATTTAAAAGAATCACGCTAATTCAATTTCACTCATGTCAGAGTGCATTGTCCCCAGTACAGTGCAAATTGCCAGAGTCATGCCACAGAATTAAACAGCCAGATACAATAATTGGGAGAATTCACTTTCCAAACCTTCTTCCTCTTTCTGTGGCTCTCATGTTTCTTCTTTCTGATGTCTCATTTCTTTTCTTGGCAAGCCCTCCACATAACACAAAGGTTATTTTGTGAATCCCTGTAATCTGGGTGTCCGTCTCTTCTTTCATTCTTCCCAGTACTTCTGAGGACAGAGCCACCGCTGTGACTGGCCGATGGCAGCGCTGGCTGTTTGTACCGTGCTCTTTTGTATTCCCTTCTTTGGAGTGGCGTTCAGCTGAGCGGGTGGCTCCATAAGGAGGATGTGTTCTTCTGCCTGTGTGTGTTGGGGGGAGTGGGGGATTACTGTAATTGCTTTTATTCTAAAATAAATGCTCAAAACTTCAGCCCAAATTAACATTGTGTACAGTTTCCTTGGCATTAACAATGACACTTAAAAATCGTATTGAAACCATCCGTGGTCTGGAAGGAAAATGTTTTAAGGGTCTCTTGCCCCTGTGATTCTCCTAACCTTCACTGAAATCAGTAAAACATTGACATTCACTCTGGAGTTTTATACTTTTAAACATTATTGACTTTCTGGTAAGAAGTCAGATGTTAAGACCTTGGAGCATGCACTCTGGTGAGAGACAAACTATTAAATGCTACTCGTTTAACTTTATGATACAAATCTTTATTTCACCAGCTTTATTGAGATACAATTCACATGTGCACCTGCTTGAAGTGCACAATTCAGTAGTTTCTAGTATATTCACAGAGAAGGCAATCATCCTCACAGTTAATTTCAGGACTTTTTCATCACCTCAAAAAGGAATCCCGTACCCTTGATAGATGACCCCACATCTCCTTAAGCCCCTGAGACTAAGTCACTACTAATTAACTTTGTTCAAATCTCAGAAATGTTCATGAGTCAACACTTTCATATAAATCTCCAACTCTCTCTACCAGTACTATTTCAACTTAAGAACTTTATTTTTGAGCATTTTGGGGTTTCTAGAAACACTGAGCAGAATGTACAGAGTTCCCATATACTCCCCTCACCCTCACAACGCCTCCATCCCCCTTTTCCTATTTTTAACATGTTGTATGAGTGGTACATTTGTTACAGTTGATGGGCCAATACTGAAATATTGTTGTTAATTAAAATTTACATTAGGGCTCACTCTTTGTGTTGTACATTCTAGGGGCCTTGACAAATGCACGATGTCATGTATCCACCACCATAGTCTCCTACAGAGTGTTGCTGCCCTAAAAATTCCTGCAACCCCCCTATTCATCATTCTTTCCCTTGTCCTTAGCTCCTGGCAGCCACTGATCTTTTTACTATCTTCATAGTTTTGCTTCTTCCACGATGCCATATGGTTGGAAAAATATAGCATGTAGCCTTTTCAGACAGGCGTCTTACACTTACCAATATACTTCTAGGGTTCCTCTATGTTTTGTTTTGCTTGATAGCTCTTTTTTTTTTTAATTGAGGAATACTATTCTGTTATCTGTATATTGTCTAGGCCTATCCATTCATCTATTGAGGGTAGATGCGAAGGAGTGTGATTGCTGATCATATGACTGGAGCAAGTTTAATCTTGTAAGAGTTTGCCAGCCTGTCTTCCAAAGTGGCCATTCCATTTTGCAGACCCACCGGTCTGTGGTTTTCTAGCAGTGTTTAATTTAGTGAAATCCAAATTATCAATTTTTCCCTTCAAGAAGTGTGCTTTTTGTGTTGTGTCTAAAAATCATTGCCCAGCCCTGGATGACCTGGATTTTTCTCCTCTGTTAAATACCTTGGTGTTTTACATTTAGGTCTGTGATCGTTTTCAAGTTAATTTTTGTGAGAGGCAGCCTCACCGTTGCTCCTCTGTTAAAGACCAGTTGACTGTATTTGTGTGGGCCTGTTTCTGGGCTCTCTGTTCAGCTCCATTGATCTCGCCATCCATTCTTTTGCCAATACCACACAGTCTTAATTACTGTAATTTTAGAGTGCATGTGGACGTTGGGTGGTGGCAGTCCTCCAACTTTGCTCTTCTCCTTCAATATTGTGCTGGCTCTCCCAGTTTTTTATGAACTTTGGAATACATTTGTCAATATCCAGAAAATAACTTGCTGGAGTTTTGATCTGGATTCATTGGATCAATAGACCAAGTTAGGGAGAATTGACATCTTAACAGTTTTTGATCTTCCTATAAAAGGGAGACAAAATATCTCTCCATTTATTAAAATATCCTTTTAATCGTGTCGATCTTATGTCTGTTTTGTTAGGTTTATACCTAAGTATTTCATTCTTTTGGTGCTAATGTAAATGATGTGTTTTTAATTTAAAACCCAAGTGTATATTGCTGGTATATATGAAAGCAATCAACTTTTATATATGAAAATATACCCTGCAATCTTGCCATAATTGTTTTTTGTTACCAGAATTTTTTGTTGATTGTCTCAGATGCTCTGCATAGATGATCACATCATCTAGGAAAAAAGATAGTTTATTTCTTCTTTTCCAATCTATATATTTTTTATGTCTTTGTCAAATGCTCTTTCCACATCTACTGATATGATCAGTCAGTTTTTCTTCTTTAGCCTGTTGAAATGGTGAATTTCACTAATCAATTTGCTAACACTGAACCAGTCTTGCATACCTGGAATAAATCCCTCTTGGTCTTGGTTCTTTTCATATGTTATTGGATTTGATTTGCTAATATTTTATTGAAGATGTTAGTTTCTATACCCATGAAAGATATTTGTCTGAATGTTTCCTTTATAAATAATATTTTATACGTTTTTGATTTTAAGATAATGTCAACCTCATAGAATACATTTACAAGTATTCATTTTGGTTCTATTTTTTTGGAAGAGATTTTACTGAATAAGCATAATTTTAGCCCCTAAAATATTTGGTAGAATTCACCAATGAACCCATCTGGCCCTAATGTTTTCTGTTTGGTAGATTATTAATGACTGATTCAAATTCTTTAGTAGACCTAGGCCTTTTCAGATTGTCTCTTTCTCTTAGTGTGAGTTTTGGTGCTGGAACAAATGCATATGTATGCAAAAAAAAAATCTGTACAAAGACTTCAGACCTTTCATATATATTAACTTAAAATACATCATGGAAATAAATATAATCAGTGGAACTTTATTAAAATGAAGTACTTCTGCTCTAACAGAAAGATACTGTTGACAGAATGACAGGTCAAACCATGGTCTGGGAAAAAGTATTTGCAAAGACATGTATCTGATAAAAGGCTAGTACCCAAAATATACAAATATCATTTGATTCTTGGAACTCTGGAGCACCGTCATATTTTTGAAAAATAAAAAAAATTTACAAATATATAATAATTATAGAAATATATAACAAACTGGTATTTAGAATTAATTTTTGAATGTGATATAAAAAGCTGTTCTTTGATTTGTTTTCACATAAGGCAGATGCAGCGTTTTGCTTGTTTCATTAAAACTATGTAGTTTGATAATATTTTTTAGTCTCATGGGCGGTCTACTGATTCCATGTTAACTTTTATTAATTTCAATAATAATGATTCCCGATGTAGCACTTATGGAGGCATGACCCATTCACATTTTTCAAAAAGATTTTATTCATTTGACAGAGGGGCTGGGGAGAGGCAGAGGCAGAGGCAGAAGCAGACCAGCACTGAGCGGGGAGATGGGCATCAGGCTCCATCCCACGACCCTGACATCATGACCTGAGCTGAAACCAAGAGTCCGATGCTGAACTGACTGAGCCCCTGGGGCCCGGCCCATTTGTATTTTCAAATATGAGCAAGGACTTCCCTTGGGACTAATCTCTGGTGACCACAGACTTGTCCCTGGGTCTTAACCAACAAAGTAACTTACATGTATTAATAATCTTTAATTAACTGACTGTAATACTGTAGATACTGAAAGTATGATCCGTAAGTTTGGCTTCAGAAGGAAGAATAGTTTGAAAATAATGAAAAAAAATCCATATTCTGGTCGTCGATACTCACATGATGCATTAGACAAGCTTGAGGGCGCCTCCTCTAACATCTCCCGCTCATGCTGACAGACAATTCCGTCCGGTGGGGCTCAGCCTCACGTCCAAGAATGCAGGATTTCCTCATGAGAAACCTGAATTAAAACAGTTCTTTTTTACCGTTATCCTTCTTTGGTTTTGAAAAGTCTGTTTTGACATAGGAACAGCTTTTTCATTCATGTATGCTCTCGAGTTTTGTGTTGCTTTGTGTGTGTTATGAGTGTGAAATAATGGAACAGGGACAGGCTGCAAACTTCAGAAGTGGTGGAGGTCACCTTCATCACCCCCAAGTGTGGGTGGGAGGAAGCAGGAAGCCGCGCTGCCAGGGGTGTCGGGAGGGAGGAAGGTGTCCTGGGATGCTGCCGTGGGGTTGGCAGTGGCCGTTGTCCTGGACTTATCTGGGACCATCCAAAGCACATCAATCAAAGAAAAAGACATTTGCAGTTCACCTAGCTTTACAGGCTACGAGGCCCCAAGCACAAGGGCACGCACTTGCTGCTAACCTTCCCTTGTCTTGGAAGAAAGCATACTTAACGGAGAATCCTTCCAGAGTTCTGGATTCCTAAATCCACTCAGCCTCAACCGAGGGGTGTGTCTCTGAGCAGAGGAGAGGCCGTGCAAACTAAGGTTTAACACAGGACACCTACGAAGATGGAGAATTTACTTTGGCTTTCTTGACTTTAACTTCACAAGAGCCATGTAAAATAGGCATGTTTTTAAAACGTTTCCTTTACTTATTTATTGGAGAGAGTGAGTGGGGGTGCATTTGCATGACTGGGGGGAGGGGCTGAGGGGGAAGGAGAGCGAGAGGGCATCTCAAGCGGACTCCCCATTGAGCGTGGAGCCTGTCGCAGGGTTTGATCTCAGGACCCTGAGGTCATGACCTGAGCCCGAATCAAGACTCGGATGTTTCATTGACAGCCACCCAGCACGACCCCCAGCGCTAGCTGTTTCCAACAATCTGCAGAGAGGGGATGGATTTCTACCTGCAGTTTGGTTTGGTTGTCAGAAATGATGGCACCACACAGACACACAGACACACAGACACACACACACACACACACACACACACACACACACCCTGAGAGGGTGGGAAAAGGTTCATACTCACATACAAGACTTTCCGGGGAAAGCAAGGGAGACTTCCCAAGCTGGTGCTCATGTCGGTAAAAGGGGGACATTATGAGGGAAAAGTACATTGGCAATGATTTTACTTTTTGGGTTCTGGTTAGCTTCAGAAGTGTGTTATTTATATTATTTTTGTATGCCTATTTTAATACTCACTAAAATACCCTTTGTTAACAAACCCATCCACATGAATAGAACTAAATTAAAGTCAGGCCAACGCATGAACCAATGATCCTTGGGATTCGAGAAGGACACCAAGTATCCATTTAAACCAGGGAAAATCTAAATTGTTCTCGGTGCTTAAGAGTCTCTCTTTTTATTTTCTTTTTTAATTATTATTATTATTTTTTAAGTTTCTTTTCAGTGTTCCAGAATTCAGTGCTTAAGATTCTTTTAATAAAAAGGAAGCTCAGTGTCTGAGGGGCCCTCCGCGGTTGTGAGCAGCACCCCAGAGCTGGCCCTGAGTCTGGAGGGCTCAGGCAGCCTCTGCAGGACTCCTCCCTGTCCCCGGGGCCACGCAGGCGCCCGTCCTCTGCCCTGCAAAGCACTTCCTAGTGTTGCACCGTACGTGTGCATTTTCCGATGATAACTTTTATTTTAGAGAATATTGGGCACAGCTTAACACCTCCTGGCTACAATCCGTTTCCCCATCATGATCCTGGAACTGTGACACCCGGCAGGTTCTCTGAGAGGCCCTGGCGGCTGTCAGGATCCCCCAGCCACACCCACCCCCCCCGGAGGACAGGGGCACTGTGCAGATTGAACAGCAACGGGACAGCCTTACAGAAGGCCAAGCCACGGCGGAGTAGAGGGCACACTTTTTATTTACAACTCTTGTCCAATTCCTTCTAAAGGACAGAGAAGAAACAATTAACCCCAGGAATCCACAAAGATGGGGGGACGGGGGAGGCAGACGCCTCCTGAGAAGTAAATTGCCTTTCAGTTTCTAGATTTGGTGGATTGTTATCTGGTCCAATATGAACACCACCATGAGAAAAGCTTTTGTTCTTGTAATTACACCACCGCCGCCTGGCCCCCCTTGGTGGGGGACGTCAGTGATTGGATGCATGCGTTGTAATTACCTCCGCATCCTAAAGTGAACACAAGCTTCAAGTAAATCACGTTTCCTTTTTGTTTACTTCTGTTAACATGTCAGTAGGAAAGAAAATGGCTCTAATGACTTTTGAACTAAAAGTAATGAATAAATAAAATAACTAATAATATTTGATTATGGAGCCATTGTGTGCTCAGACTTTTTGTACAGACATCCGAAAAGTCATAATGAGACTTAAAATGCCTTTATTCACTTATTTCAACAGATGTCAATTTACATTTTGGAATACACTTACTATACTCAGAATATGGCAGATATAATCACAAACACCAAGAATAATTTTGGAATTTTCCCAGAATAATTTATGGAAACATTAAGTCGTGCTTCGGCTGCCCACGTTTCCCCTCCTCTCTCGTTTTATTCTGGTAACCCAGCCGTCAGACGTCCCCTGGGGCCCCCCACTGGCCTCCACACAGGAGAAGCCCCAGGCCCGCCGTCTTCAGGAGCAACTCCGGTGTGTCTGAGGGCGAGGGGAGAGGGGAGCCATCGGGGCAGGGGACAGCGGCGGCCAAGGAGGTGACGAGGTGTCAGAAGGAATGTGGTGTGTGCACCCACAGAGAGGCACAGGGATGGGGCTCCCCGGAACTCAGCACGGGGGTGGGGGGCAGCAGGAGTCCTGGTGTGGCTCTTGAGCTGGAAGGGACGGATGGGACAAGAAGGACGGGGGTTTCATCCTCCCCCGCGCTGGAGCCTGGAATCTCACCCAAGTGCGTTTACCGGGGGAAAAACCCCATAAAATGCTGTAACATTTCCTGCACCCTGAGCTTTGGAAGTCGAAGCCAGCACCTGTGCGCCAGCCTGCGATACCCTGACTCCTCCCGTGCGTCGCCGTCCCGCTCCCCTGTCCTTGGCTTTGCTCACCTCCGCCAGCTTCCTGCACGTCACCACCTCGGAGCTGGGGTCCCCAGCGCACGGAGCACCGTTTCCAACACCCCCTCATTCAATATTCCAAATGTCAGCTACATTTTCTACCCTTTCAGCTCAACGGCTCCAGGTCTCCGTGTCAAGGTCGTCGGTGTCACTGAGAAGCCAGACCCCGCCTTTTGGGACTGGTTTCCAGTAGTTCTTTCCCCCTTGTTCAGGTGAGTCTCCCCCATCGGTGGACACTAGGCTCCCTCCCTGGCACATGCCCCCCGCAGTTTAGATCCTTTCGGCCTCCCCATATTTGCCTCCCCGCTGGACCGAGCCCCACCTAGCACCAACCAGACCTTCCTGTGAACAAAACAGGAGGAGCGAATCTAGGCACTGAGCTCACCAGACTCCCCCAAAGTGTTTGGTCCCTCACCAGCCGCATTCCACCGTGCCGGGACCCCAGCACACTTTCCAGCAGGCTCCTGCTCCGTGTCTGTGGCAGCTCCCCGCCAACGAGCCTCCCGCTCCCCCTCCGCTGGTGGCTTTACCTCCTACTTCATTAAGAAAATAGAAACACTTGGCGGATTCTCTCTCCCCAGGTCCTCCTCTTGCTGGCAACTGCCCACATCGTCTGCCAACACTTTGAAGGAGAAAGTTCCCCTGCGCCTTCCCGCTCCTGCTCTGGGTCTCTTGCCCCCTCACCGCGTCACGACCTCCTGTCTTCAATCACCCGTGCTCTGTCTGGCATCACCGGAAGTCCTCTCTAAACCAGCTTATCCCCGACACAATATAGTCATGCTCTGGAATCTTCTAAAACGTCCGCTGTAAAACCACCCATTTCCAAGCCTCTACTTTCTGAATTCCCTTTCTTTTCCTTGGGAGAGTGTTTACAAAATCATCACCCATGTTTGCTGCGTCCACTCTCTCCAGCCCTTCCTAGTTCTTCACTTTACTCAGATCTGGCTGGTGTCCTGATGCTTCTGCAAAGTCATGGCTGCCCATGGCCTCCAAATTGCCAAGCACAAGGGACACATTCCCACCTCATCTCACTCAGCCAGTACACGGGGACGCACCCAGCTAAACACTCCGGCCTTCTGAAAATGTTCGCCTATCATCTGTGCAAGCAAATGAACACCAGCCAAATGAGGACAAGCTCATTATCCAGAGCTCGTGCCAGCGAGGGAGTCAGCCCCCATCGCTTGGGTCGGGCAGAGACTCAAAGACAGATGGGCATGTGGGGGAACTTTCTGGTGGAGCAAAAGGAAGGTTCAGGGTAGCCCCGAGCAACAGCCGCTGGGGACGGCTAACGAGCAGGTGCACATCCGGGGGATGGGGGTTGGGGAGCATGGCTGGCTTTCTCTGGTTGGTCCTAAGGTGGATATGGGACCAAAAGTCAGGAAAGCTGCCAGTTACCAGTCAGCATTTGGCTGTTTTGGCTTCACCATTACAGAAGTTATTGTTGGGCTTCCTGCATTATTCAGAGTTACGAGTCTGCCTTACAGTGGGCAGACTTACTGGGCCAGGTAGAGAGAAGGGGCTGGCTTCCTGGCAGGTCACGGAGGTTTGGAGTCAGTGCTTTTTGTCTATGGTCTGGCCATGGGCCATTTGGATATTTGGTCTCAGTGTCTTCAAGAGTCTTGTGTGCTCCCGACTGCCTTCCCCAGCTGCCCTTCTCCGTGGTCTTCCCTGCCCTCCTGTAAGTAGGGAGATCTCATGTGGAGGAGGCCTTTGTCCTCCATCGATACCCCTTTCTTGGGGGCCTCTACAATCCTGTAAACTTTCACCTGAGTTTGAGAGGTTGGCGTCCTGTAAGCCTGTGTTCTCTGAGGTGCCAGGGTTTATTCCTGCAGCCTCTCTTCGGGGCTCTAGACCCAGACATGCCCCTGCCTGCGTCACCTGCCCAAATGGGAAAGACCCAAGGCTACGGAGTCACTTGTCAAACTCGGACCGCGAGCTGCCCCTTTTGGTTCTCAGTCCTCCAGGTTCTCTGTGACCTTTGGGGTTTTCATTATTAATGAACGATGAGTGACTTTGGAAGCACGTTGAGCAGATAAAAGACAATAACAAATCATGCCGGTGTGTCTGAGAAGTGGGAGACGCTCCCGCCCACTTCCCTCAGTGCCTCCTCTGGGACACACAGCTGCGCCTCCTGCCTCGGGTCCTGGTGGCTCCTGGGCATTCCAGGGTGATGCTTGCCCAGATGACAGTGGGCATGGCCTGGAAAGACGCTGGGAAGGGAGCCAAGGTTGCCTTGAAATCAGGAAAATCACTGGGTTGTTTTTTTTTTTTTTCTGTGTATCTTTAAACAGGTGCACCTTTGGAAATGCTCCTTTGAATTAAAATCACAAAGTCATACCATTTTTGAGGGAATCTCATTTAAATAGAGCTTCAGACTCCCCTATTTTTTTTTTTTTTTTAGTAAAAATAAGTCTTTTGAGTCATCATACCTAAGTAATGACTGTCACTGGAGCTTATGCTCTTGGGGGCACTGAAAAGAGCCAGGCTCTTTGTTCTTTGACACGCGGCTTCCCCACCCAGCTCCCCTTTCTCCCCACTTCGATTTTGACTTCCCTAATTTTAATTGAACGCTGAGAGCCCAGTTAAAATTTCACAGCCCTTGAAAACCTTTCCAGATCCTTTAAGTCATGTGTTTCTCCCTAGTTATGCCCTAATTTCAGCTGGTTTGTACCTCTACAATGTTTATGAACGCTATCTTCTATGTTCTGGAAGACGTCTGTCAACTCCGCTGCTCTGTGACCTTCTCGAGGACCGGTGGGATGCCTTAGTCATCTTTGGACCAAGTTCAACCCTTGTTCTGGTTCAAAATACTAAGTAGAATGCATCCTTTGACTTGAACAACACTGAATCTTTGTTTAAAATTCATTTTCCCAGGTCTACAGGTGCTAGGTGCTGGAGGGACACAATATTGTTTAGAAGTAAAAAATTGGTGAATACGCTTACAAAATCAGTCTCCTCCCAGCTTTCCCTCACTCAGAGTTGCAAATATCTCCGTTTCAGGTATTTGATTCATTCTTTTTGACGGTATCCAGCAGTCAGTGCAGTTTCAATGAACTTGCTTGCAAGGGAAAGAGCCCCTTTAAAGAAGATGCTGGGACTTGGAGAAGGACAGCTATGGGGAGGGGGG
This sequence comes from Martes martes, assembly GCF_963455335.1. Classification (NCBI taxonomy): domain Eukaryota; kingdom Metazoa; phylum Chordata; class Mammalia; order Carnivora; family Mustelidae; genus Martes; species Martes martes. The sequence goes on along the minus strand of NC_137902.1, from coordinate 88,790,612 downwards.
AGAAGACACAGAGGTGTCCAAGCAACCTGCAGAGGTGTCCAAGCAACCCAGAAGAGAACCATCCTTCCTTCCCTCTGGTCCTGGGAAGGAAGAGGTTCTCTTCTCAGAGGCAAGGAAGGATGGTTCTCTTCTGGGAAGACAGTGGAAAGAGCCAGGGCGGGGAGGTGGTGCTGAGGGACGGTGTCCCAGCATTCAGGAAAGATGGAGATTTACGCTCTAACTTTCTAGCTCACATCTCCGCTTCAGACGAGAGAGCCCATTATCAGACCTGCACACAGAGTGCTGGGCTTTAACTACCCTAGGAGAAACAGGAGTCCAAAATTACAATGGCAGACGACAATTATGGGTCTAAGAGTTTTTAACAGAGAAGCATAACAAATATGCTAGGTATCGTAAAATCCTGGCTCTTAGGAACCCAGATAAAAGCAGGGAAGAGGTTGCAGAGCTCCTACTTGAAAGGGACCAGTGTTCCTGTGTGTGGACCTGTGCAGGTGACCCTCCCCTCATGCACCATAGTTTATGGACTGGCTCATGCAGTATGATTCACCCTGGCTCTTTGTTAAAGTACAATTTTCAAAAATTAAACCCATGACTCTCATGCAAATATAAAATGAGTACATGCCATAGATTTAATTAGCTCATTAATAAGAGAACCAGCATGGTGGTAATGCTGGTTGGAGAGAGCAGGATGGAGTGGGAGCCTTTACAGGAGCTGGAAGAGAGAATTCTTCCGTAAGATCATTAATTTTGGGTAGAAAACCACCTAAGTTTCTGTAGTGAAAAATAGCTAAAATCCTGAACTTTGGGGGTTATTTCTTTTTCTCTCAGACGGGAATCATTTGTACCCACTGGACAAAGTTCCTTTGGATTGCTGCTGGACAAGAATCGTTTCTCTACAAGTGAGGCCCGAGGCTTCCAGAGTTCTGACACAGCACCGGCAATATTAAACAGCAAGACAAAGAAGCAAAAGTGCACGCCTGCAGAGTCAGATAACCCTCAGGCAGACCTGGCTATCAACTTTTAGCTTGGCCCCGAGAAAGAGCAAGCTAAAATCTTTTAGCTTCTCCTCAGGTGTCTGGATAGTTTTTCTTAATGCCAATTTACAAGGGGTTTTCTCTTGCTCATCTGACCCACAAGTGTCTGGAGACTACGTGTTCCTGGGGAGGGGATTCCCAGATGTATTCTCCAGCTGCCCCACAGTAAAAGTGAATCTTGAAACTGTTCACATGATTTAAAAGAAAAGCCAGACTATGTAGGGTGTGACTCTGAGTGAGGGCAGAAACTTCTCTCAGAAAGCATGGTATTGGTGAAATGTCACAGGCTCCAGGGAGCTGCATCATTGGAGAGAGTGAAACATTTGCTGATATAAGGCAGTGCAACACTTTCTGTCTTCTGATAATCCTGAGGCCCATATTAACACCATACCCAAAATCCATAGGCACGTTGTGCTTTCTTAAGGGTCTGCCACGTGTGCTGAGCTACCATCATGCTTAAAACATGAATTTAATGGCTTTACTTTGAACATGTTTAAAGGGAAGTATGGAAATAGTTTCTTAAATAATATCTGTATATAGGACTCAGGTTGCACAAAGCAGATGACGTTCCCGGACACTGCAGCTCTCCCAGGTACCATAAAAGGCAGAGGCAAGACAAAGATACCAAGGGATGGTGCTCAGGAGAGAATACCCCTGTGACTAATGTGATGATTTGATCAACTCCAAAGTTATTCTTATCTCACCACTAAAACACGTTTTCTCCTTTATTGCCAATGTTACAGAAGAAAACTTTTTCCTCCACCCTCTTAGACTCGGTCCCGGAGGGTTGCAAATTAAACTAACAAGATACAGATTAATGGGAGACAAGACGTACAATTTTTATTAATCTTTTATTATGTATGAGAGTCCACAAAAAGGGAGTGAAAATCAAAGAACCAGTTAGACACGGGGGCTTATATCCATTTTTAACGAAGGAAAGGGGGTTTGGGCTTTGGGGGATGACACATGGTAGGAAAGTGCCTAGGAAATGGATGAGAGAAATATATGGTGGGTGAGAGTTATCTTGGTAAGGTTTGTTTATGGACGTATCTCAGCACAGACCCTCTCTTCTGCCTGGTACAGAAGCAGATACACTTTCTAAAGGGAAGGTAAAGCTCTGATTTTAGGCGGAAAAGGGGAGGGAAGGTTCTTGCTGCCTCTGTTGATTTTCAACTGCTTTTAGCTCAGAACAGTCTTGATGTTAATGAGGCCTATTTTGGGGGGTGGCATATCCTGATCCCCTTCCCTAATATTTCATCTCCTTCCAATACATGGGGAAGGAAGGATCTGTTTTCTGTCCTATGATAGGAAGGATCAGTTTTGCTCCCATTGTCAGGAATCCTTTTTGAGTGTTTATTAGTGAAGTGACATTATGTTCTTTAATTCCACCACGTGTCCGCAAAGAGGACAGGTTCCCGGATGCTGTCGTTCTCAAGATATAATTCCAATGAGCTTCTTGTTTTCATTTTAGTGCTAGAATTCTACAACCTTTGTGCTTAGTGTGGTGGTTTGTTTTTCTAAGTGTAAGACAGACTCCACGGCCGCTTTCCCATCAGCACCCTGGGCTGGGTTGCTCAGGAGCCGTGGGACAGGCTGCTCCTTCTCCACACCACTGTTGGACTCCAGCTCTTCTCTGTCCTTTTATGCTATCGGTGTGTGTGTGATGGTGGAGCAGCAGAGCACAGAAGGAATAAGTGCGATGTGTTCACGGGTGCCTTGAAATGTTTCTTAGGAGGTTGTTTTGTTTTGTTTTGTTTTCCCACAGCACAGAGGACACCTTGGAACATCTCACTGAAGAAGTACCATCTGACCATGTGCCTTCGGGAATTCCAACAGTAAAAATCATAATGCTCGTTGGCTAATATTGTACATTCTCCTTTTTTTGGTAAGAAAGTCTTTCTTTCTAAGCAACTTCAGTAAGGTATAACTGAAATGAACTAAGCCACATGTCTTGAAGTGCGTGATTTGACAATTTTTGATATATATTATATATGTATAAGCATCATTTTCACAATCTAGAAAATGAACATATAACTATCTCCCCAAAGATATTTCTTGCTCCTTTATAAACATGTCTGCTCCCTGTCCTTGCCGTGCTCATCAGTGGACCAGCACTGATCTCCTTTCTGCCGCTGTAGTTTGGTTTGTGTTGCATGGAGAATCTGACACGGAGTCACAAAGTACTTGTTATGTTTCGCCTGGCTTCTTCTTCCATGGGTGAGGATGTTGCAACTCCTCCCCTCCTTGCACTTGTCTACATGTGTATTTTTAGTGTTGTGCGTTCCGCTGTACAGATACACCCCAATTTGTGTACTGAGGAATACTTCATCTATTGACAGATGTTTGTGTTGTTCCCAGGTTGGGCTAATTATAAAAAAACACAAACATTTGCTATTGTCTGAGAGAGAGAGAGAGAGAGCGTGAGCAGGAGAGTGACGGAGGGAGGAGCAGGGTCCCCGCTGAACAGGATCCCAGGGTTGGCTGATCCTATCATGACCTGAGCAGAAGGCAGACCCTTCAGCAACTGAGCCCCGGGCGCCCCTGTCATCTGCCTGTTTAGTTGTAGCTGGTATGTGTGTCTGTAAAGTAATTCCATTGTGAATGTTCTTTACGTCTCCCTAATGTCTGTGACCCCGAGCATCTTTTCCTGTGCTAGTCAGCACTCTATCCATCTCGGGGGAAGCTTCTCTTCAAAGTTGTCCCCTTTTTAAAAAAGTTCGGTTGTTTGATTATTACTTTTTTTTTTTAAAAAGAAGATTTTATTTATTTATCTGACAGAGAGACACCACAAGTAGGCAGAGAGTCAGGCAGAGAGAGAGGGGGAAGCAGGCTCTCTGCTCAGCAGGGATGCTGAGGCAGATGCGGGGCTCGATCCCAGGACCCTGAGATCATGACCTGAGCCGAAGGCAGCGGCTTAATCCACTGAGCCACCCAGGTGCCCCAATTATTACTTTTTTATTGAGGCATAATTGATACACTTTGACCTTTATTAGCTTCAGATGTATACAAGAATGATTCAATATTTGTACTTATTGTAGAGTGGTCATCGCACTAAGTCTAGTTTAAACCCACACCACACAGAATACACACAGTTTTTTTTCCTGGGATGAGAACTTTAAAAATTTACTTACTTTTTTTTTTTTAAGAGTTATTTATTTACTTTCCAGTGGGCGGAGGGGCAGAGGGGAAGGGAGAGAGAATCTCAGGCTGACTCCCTGCTGAGTGAGGAGCCCACGCAGCCACTCCACCGGGGCTGGATCCCGCAGCCTGTGACATCGGGACCTGAGCCGCGGTCCCGAGTCAGGTGCCCGGCTGACTGAGCCACCCAGGCGCCCCTCACGAGTTGCTTTCTCAGCAACTTCCAAATCCAAGACACAGCATTATCGAGCATAATCTACGTACTGTACATCACGGGCCCGGGACTTAGTTATTTTACGCCTGGAGGTTGGTGGGTCTTGACCCCTCTTTGCCCGCTCCTGCCCCCCAGTCCCTCACTGCGGGGGCCGCAGTCTGTTCTCCGCATGCACGACCTCCTGTTTTGGTGCCTGTTGCTTTCAGACTCCACGTGAATGAGATCATTCATTTTTTGCGTCTCTCTGTCACATTTACTGCGACGGCATGGTGTCCTCAAGGTTCATCCTGTCTTTGTCAAGCTACACTCCTTCCGGGCCCGTTTTGCTGAGACCCTGATCACGAATGGAGGTTGCACTGTCACATGTTTCCGCTACGTCCACTGGGAGACCATGTGATGGTCTGCCCATCATTTTGATAATGTGGCGAAGCGCATGGACTGGTCTGCAGGTACTGAGCTGTCTTGCACCTGGAATCAGATCCGCTTGTCATGACATAAGACCCTTTCACGTGTTGTTCCGTTTGCTTTGTTAATTTTTTTTTGAGAATTTTTGTGACTCCTATTTTTTTTTTTTTTACATCCTTGTCTGGTTTTGGTATCAGGGGACTTTATTTTTTGTAAAATGAATTGAGAAGTGTTCCCTTCATTTCTGTTTTTTGAAGAGATTGGGGATTGGTATTCTTCTTCTTTGAATGTTCAGTATAATTCAACAATGCAACTGTCTGGTCCTGGACTTTGTTGTTGTTGTTGGGAGGTTTTTGTATACTAATGTAGTCTCCTTACCAGAAATTGGTCTGTTCAGATTTTATTATTGAGTTTCAACAGTTATTTATGTATACCAGTTTTTAAAAAATCAAATCTGTTACTTGCGAGTGCCTTTGACTGGTTCATGATTTCTGTTCCTATTTTCTTAACTAAACACTTTTTTCAAAGAACAGACATTTTTCATCTTGGTAAAATCTAATTTATTGACTTTTCTTATATATTGTGATTTTGGTGTCATATCTAAGAAATATTTGCTTAATACCAAGGAACAACAAATGTTGGAGAAGTTGTGGAGAAAGGGGAACCTTCTTACACTGTTGGTGGAAATGCAAGTTGGTACAGCCACTTTGGAAATCAGTATGGAGGTTCCTTAAAAAATTAAAATAGAGCTGCCTTATGACCCAGCAATTGCACTACTGGCTATTTACCCCAAAGATAGAGATGTGGTGAAAGGAAGAACCATATGCACCCCAATGTTCATAGCAGAAATGTCTACAATAGGAAAAATGTGGAAAGAGCCAAGATGACCTTCAGCAGATGAATGGGTAAAGAAGATGTGGTCCATATACACAATGGAATATTACTCAGCCATCAGAAAGGGTGAAAAACCAAATTAATCATCAACATGGATGGAACTGGAGGAGATTATGTTGAGTGAAGTAAGTCAAGCAGAGAGAGTCCATTATCATATGGTTTCACTTACTTGTGGAGCATAAGGAATAGCATGGAGGGCATTAGGAGAAGGAAGGGGAAAATAAAGGGGGAGAGGTTGGAGGGGGAAATGAACCATGAGAGACTATAGACTCTGGGAAACAAACTGAGGGTTTTGGAGGGGTGGGGGTGGGGGATGGGTTGGCCTGGCGGTAGGTATTAAGGAGGGCACAGATCGCATGGAGCACTGGATGTTCTATGCAAACAAGGAATCATGGAACACGACATCAAAAACTAATGACGCCCTGTACGGTGACTAACATAACACAATATTTAAAAAAAGATATGTTTTCTTAATTCAAGGTCATAAAAATTTTCTCCTATATTTTCTTCCAGAAGTTGTATTGTTTAACTTTTAAATTTAGGTCTATGATCCATTTTGAGCTAGTTTTTGTATAAAGTATGAAATATCAATGGAAGTTTATTTTTAAAAAGTTGACGTAAGGATCAAATTGCTCCAGTACTAGTTCTTGAAAATTCCATCCTTTCTCTACTGAATTGCCTTTATACCTCATAATGAACCTCCAAATCATTACTCTTATGTCATAAGATTTTCCCAAACCCAGTCAGATCCCCATCTTGAAAAATCCACCTTAAACCATTTGAGTTCACACTCCAAACCCTACAAATATACTCCCACATCCCTGCATCTGACTATGGCTAAGAATCTGTCAAGATGGTCTTCTTGCTTGATGCTGGAGGTTTGATTAACTCAGGTGTGCTTCACTGAGAAATTACCAACCGACAAATTCCAGTCCCATCTGACAATTTCCCTATTCCATGCTGACATAATTATTAAGGAATGTGTTTGGATGGGAGATGTCTGGTAGGGTACAGAGTCGACCACCCCTCAATTAGACAGAGAACACTCTCAATAATGCAAGTCACACAGCGAGGTTTATTTCCAGCTAGCTGGGGTCCAAGTATCTGCCCGGTGCAGCGGGTTTCAACAAAGACCCCGAGCACTCAAAGCCAAGGGTTTATATAGCATTTTTTTAAAAAACATCCAGCTCACAGTAACTTTCCGTCACTTCAGGGACCATACATACTTTTGGCTTGCGCCCCCCTGGTGGTTTAGCAAGATAAGCTCTCTTCAACATCTGATCCCTGTGCCGCATCCGCCTAGCCGTCCTGGTGGTTTAAGCTGATTAGCTGCAGCCGGGGTGTTGCAGGGTGGGATACTTTCTTGGAACTAAAACAGGGAGGGGGTCCCTGGAACTAAAGCAGGGAGGGGAAAGTTCAGCCCTTGGGCCTGAGATGGCTGCCCAAGCTAAGACGGCTGTACTTATGCTAACCCACTCTTACGATGTCATGTTTAGTTGGAGTTCTTTTTGTCAGGTGTGATTTCCATAGGGAATGTTTTGTAGCACAGCTTACAATTTCCCATTGTGAAAAGGTCCGATAGTGGCTTCTGAAAAGCACCTGGGTCAAAGTCTCACTTCTAACTCTTTCATTTTTAAATTAGAATTCCTCACACTTTAGTAGTTAATCTGCATTTCATAGGAATGTTTCTCACTTTTAATTGTTTATTCATACAAAAAGTACTCTCGAGGAACGTCCATCTGTAACAACTAGAAACTATAGAACTGTAGGACCCAAACCCCTAACATTTTATCCTGCCGTCCCCAGGCAAGGGACACTACAGATTAGAGGCTATGGTAGGGTAGATTAAATCCTTGGGGTAGAAGTGCGTGACCCAAAATGTATTAAGTTGTTAAATATGTTCTTAAGAGACTCTTGTGGCTATTTCTATTACTAATAATGGATTTATGGAATTATCATCTTACTGGCCCCGGCCATTTTCCATAAAGAATTTTTATAAAAGACAGGTGATTTTATTTTCGCATTGGAACTGTGCCGACTGAGATTTGCAGCGCTCCGGTGAGGCCCAGAGCACCAAGGCACCATGTCAAGGCTTGTTGGACTCCGTACCATCTCTGTCCACAGAGCCCCCCTCGGGAACCTCACGTCCGCTGGAACCGATCTGGCCCTCTCTGCCCAGTGCCGACCGGCAGCTTTCTTTATTTCTTCTTGCTTCTTGTATACAATCTAGGTCATGGCCTGGAGGAGTTGCCCGTGGGGTTATTTACCGTACACGTCAGGAAACCCCTCTTGTGTGTTCTTCAGTCTGCGGCCATGGCGCTGGCCGTGGTCTGGGCTCCCTCCTTCACTGTCACCGTGTAGCTGCTGTGTCGGGGAGCCCTGGCAGCTGCCGCACAGTCGGGCATGACAGTCTAGACTTGTTCCTGTTCTGGACACGTCACAATCTGAAAATTAAATGCACACCTCTTACAAGACAAATAGAAATGGAATGTTCTTCTCTACACTCCTTATCTGCAAGCTAGGTTCTCAAACCTGGGCTGCTGTGCCCTTTGTCTTGTTTCTGTCTGCCATCTGTACCCGCGCTAGGGGGTGACTTTGGTCCGCAGACTCCTCTCACATTATCCACCCACCAAGTGTCTTCAACCATGTGTTGGTTCTGAGGAATAAAATCTGACTTTCCTGGTGGTGGGTACTAAGGAGGACACGTATTGCATGGAGCACTGGGTGTGGTTCATAAACAATGAATTCTAGAACACTGAAAAAAAATTAAATTAAAAAAAATCCAACTTTCCAAAAATCCCAAGGAAGGAGTAGCTTCCTTTCAGCTAGTCACTGGCACGTTATAGACTTTGTGAGGCCAGCTTTTCTTCTCACTGTTTGGAGATTAATTCTGTAATTCCTTCATTCTTCAGAACCATAATTATCCACATGGGAATTCAACAATTGCTTCTTTAAGCCACTTTGAACCACACTGGGTAGGAAATGTTCTCCTGAAGATTGGAAGATCTAGTTGGTGGGTGGATTGGGTTTCCCTGAACCTTCCATAGTGTTCTCTGCTTCATTGTGCTGAGAAATAAGTTTGCGATGAGGCCATCTGGAGTTCTGAAACACAATTGTCGACATGTATAAAAATTTCTCAAAGCTGTTTTTCTTGAAGTAACCTGATTTTCTTATGATTAATTCCAATGAGTAAAACAGTATCACATATTTAATAACCTAACAGATTTTCAGCTTCAAAGTCATGAGCATGCCTATGGAAAGGAACATTTCATCAGAGATGAGAATGGTAAGAATTTAGGATGGCAGTTGTCATTTAGGGAATTTTTTCTGGGAAAAAAGTTTGGTTAACCTTTTCTGTAAAGGGTCATATGGTAAATATTTTAGGCCCTGGAGGACATATTGCATCTTTCGTAACTACCAAACTCTGACATTGTGGGATGAGAGCAGCCCTAGACTATACCCAATGACTGCGTGTGAGTGCGTCTCCAGTAAAACGTCATTTTTTCATTTTTCATTTTTCATTTTCATTTTCATTTTTGTTTTTTATTTTTATTTATTTTTTATTTTTTAAAAGATTTTATTTATTTATTTGACAGAGAGAGAGACAGACAGACAGACAGTGAGAGAGGGAATACAAGCAGGGGTATCAGGAGAGGGAGAAGCAGGCTTCTCACCAAGCAGGGAGTCCAGTGTGCATATGGATCCCAGGACCCCAGGATCATGACCTGAGCTGAAGGCAGATGCTTAACGACTGAGCCACCGAGTTGCCCCCAAACATCATTTTTTAAAGGATTTTATTTACTTATTTATTTAGAGAGGGAGAGTGCACATGCAAGCAGGGGGAGGAGCAGCAGAAGGAGAGGGAGAGAATCTCACGCAGGCCCCCCACTGAGCAGGGAGCCCGATGTGGGACTCAATCCCTGGACCCTGGGATCATGACCTGAGCCGAAGGCAGGTGCTCAACCATCTGAACCACCCAGGTGCTCCTCAGGAAAACATTATTAAAACAGGGACAAACCAGATTTGGCCCTCAGGCCAGAGTTTGCTGACCTTGGCCCTAAACAGACCTGTGAAGTATCTTGTTAATCTCTGATGCTCTCCATGACCTCTTTTTAAAAAATCATCTCCTCAGTACACCTGATGTAGAGTTGCCAGATTTCTGTCTAGCACACGTATGTCCCCCCCAAACTACGTGATTCTCTGCAATTCAAATTTACGTCGGTGTGCTGCATTTTCCCTGGCAACCCTACTCCAGTGGTCTTTCCTTTGCACACGTCACCCTTCCTTGGGGCTTGATGTCCTTCCCCAGATCAAAGCTAAGGATCCGAGGAGGGAGATTTTAAGGCAACACTGCCTGCCTTTCAGTGAGTTGCCTTTGTTACATGTTTGAAACAATAGCGAGGAAAAGGAAACAAGGTTTTTGTCTTATGCTAAGTATTAGCAAGTCTGTGCTGAAACAAGAGAGATTCCGGGGTTCAGAAGTTCATTTCCATTCCCTGAAAACCTGCCCCGCTCACAGGTACCGATGATTTCTATGTAAGGTTAATCCCAATGGAGGCTGCATGGAGGGCAGTATTTCAGGAGGAGAGGTCGCAAAGGACAGCCGGAAGATGCTTTACACATCAGCGGTGACAGTATCACAGTACGTTGCAGAGGCCTTGGTGCATTCTGCCCATCACGGCCCTCTCGTCTTTAACATCCCAATTATTTTTGTTAATTCAGTATAAAAAATTCAGAGACACCCTTCTTGCCTACTCTGGTTGATTAGTAACTAAGGCATTGTTGGAGACCACGTGTGGGAGAATGTGGAAGGCAGTTTGCTGATTTCACAAGATTAAGGGATTTCATAGCTCATCTTAAAGGACGTTCTGCCTTGTACTCGAGTTCAAATTACATTCCAGGCTCACTCTGAAAGGGATAGAATTGTTTTCCAGAAAATGTTGGCAAAGTTCTGCTCGGCTGTGAGAAGTCAGTTCTCATGTTCTCTGGCGTGTGAGAGAACACTCTGTCTTTCCCCATAAACACTGAGGGAAGGAAAAGAGGCCCGGGGGGCTTCTGACGCTGAAGGTAATGAAAGGCGCCTTCATACCTCCTTGTTCGGCACCATTAACCTTCCCGGTAATTGAAACACGTGGAAGGGGGAGGGAGTGAGAAGCAGAGCCTGGTCTATTTCCTGGCAGGAACAATTTCTTAAGCCCTACTTCGAGCCACCACTTTTAAATCACACCTTTCTAAATCAGCCACAGCCACCACTTTAAAGAAAAATAAAGACTCTAATGATACAATCATTTCTTTCTTCTGATCTTGCCTATGGATAGAAAGTGTGCCCAGTGCTATACAGATGGGCATTTGTTACATAATTCATGTGACTGATACAGTCCATCATGCTGTAACAGTCCATCATGATGTAACAACAAAAAAGAGTGTGTTAAAGGCAGACCACGTGAGATCCATTTACGATTCAAAGTCGTTTTAAACTGACAGGCCAGAAAAGGATTTCATTCTCCAAATATGAAGCCATTCTCTGGAAATAAGATGTGCAAACCCAGAATGAGATGCAGAGTAATGTCACAGGATAATTACAACACAAATAAAATGAACCCAGTCTTATAAGTGTGCATAAAGAAAGAGTTATCATCTGTTTCATCAGTGACCTGGTACTTTTCATCCACAGGCAAGAGCAGTGTCTGTGTGTGTGTGTGTGTGCGCGTGTGTGTGCGCGTGTGCACGTGCACTGCGGGTCTTTATTAACATTTTCCTATTCCAATTATTCTTTGTGCATACAGGCATGCATTTCAGTGATAAGAGAAGAATATTTAGAAAAGCACTTTAAAAAGTAGTTATCTTTGCAAAAGCTAACATTTCCTATAACTAAAAGGCAAGTCATCAAGCTGGGTTTTCCGTAGTTTCACCAGAAACATGTTGGCCATGAGCCTTTTCGCAGCAAACACTTCTGCCACGTTCCTAATTGGCCATAAGGCAATTTTGCCATAAAAGATAAAATCACAAAAAATGAAAGAGACACATTCATTGAAAAGGACACCACAAAACATGAAAAACCAATAGCAAAATTCAAAACACTTTGCTGTGAAGTGCAAAATATTTGAATACACTTAAAATGTGTGTAGATTCATGGCAACACTGCATAGGACTTATTTGATTTTCTGGATTGTACCTAAACACTTGTCTTTAACGTCTTTCTTCATACTTTTTTTCCCCTTTTTTTGCCTGTCGAGTTGTCTCCTCATTGGGCATCACATTTTTTCCCACTAAAATTCTGTCCTTCATTAAGAGGAGTATCAGTTTCCAAAGACCAGAACACATATTTGTAACTGAGTTCCGTGGCGTGTGTGAAAGTCCTCCACACTGTTGTTTGCTCTTGGCATATTGCGAACGTGTCCATCGACAGACGTTCCAAAGCTCAACGGGCAATGTCGGTTCGGAATCGCGCCACTCCGTGGGCCACTGTGGGGGTTAAGATTTACATGCTGTGACGATGAGAGCAGCATGTCAATGGAGAAATGAAACCAAACTGTCCAACCAAACTGCCATCCGACCATTTTTTTTAGTCCTTTAAATTTTTTATGGCAAAATGGCTTCCCTGCTGGTTGTGCAGCAAAAATGCTTGCTTTGAACACACTTGCAGCCAAGACGTCTGCTACAAAGACGCTTTAAGGAGAAGGTATCAGACACAGTCGAGGCTCACGTCATGTATAGCATTGTCCGCGGGCATTTCAGAGCTCGTTGTTGCAGATAGATTCGATTCGCTTTTCCATCTACCTGAATTATGCGGCTGTTGTTCAAGCTGAATTATAAAAATGTTAAACGTGGCTAACATTTAAATTAAATGAGATGGAAAGAAAGCAAGGTGTCTCAAAGTTCCGGATACAATTGTACGTAGAAATGGGGAGAACATGAAGGTGAAGCCGGATCTGGCGCCCTGGCCCTTGATTCCGCCTTCGGCCGTGAGATTTGCTTTGGTCGGTGGAGGGCTCGCCGAGGTGCTGGCGGAAGGGCTTGGAGCAGACTTGCAACTTCTCCTGCATCTCCTCTTGCTTCCACACCCCATTGTAAGAGGTGCTGGGCTTGTTGGCTGGGCTTGTTGAGGCATCCCAGTTGGGGCCATTCTAGATCGGCCAATGGCCAGCATCTCCAACACCAGCAAGGTGAGACCAGAGCACGTGCTTGAGCCGGCCATGGCCTTGAGCCTGGGGAGCTCAGTCTGGCGGTGTCTCCTGCTGAGGTCTGAGGCTGTTCGACAGCATTACTAGGACAGTAACGAACTGATGAGTGGCTTATGGATGTGACCTCTCATTTGTCAGTCACATTTCTGTCTGCAATCCCCTTAACTGTTATCCTCTTGTTCTTCTACTCCCTCTCCCCCTGCCCAGCCCTAAGCAAGAGCTAGTCTAGTTTCTGTCTCTATAGATTTGTCTTTTCTGAGAAATTCTTATCAATGGGCTTATATAATACGTGGTCCTTGGGGCCGACCTTCACTTAGCATGTTTTCAAGGTTCCTCCAAATACTTCAGTAGTATTTCTTCCCCACTCAACATTTTAATGACTGAAATTCATCCAAATCAATGTCTGTAAGTCTACTAAAGTTACAACTTTTGTATCGACAAAGCTATATTTTCTTTCTTATTTTTTTTTCTGGGATACAATATGCATACCATAAAGTTCACCATTGTAATCATTTTTAGGCATGTAATTCAGGGACATTTCATTCACGATGTTGTGCAAACCTCACCACCACACCTGCCAGAACTTTCTCATCTTCCCCAGCTGAAACTCTGTATGCACGAAACACCGTCTCCCGGTGCTCCCACCCCACAGCCTCTGGTGATCACTAATCTACTTTCTGTCTCTTCACTTGTCTCTGAGAGTGCCCTTAGAGAAGTGGGATCATATCCTGTTTGGTTTCTTGGGACCGGCTTGTTTCACTCAGCACGATGCCTTCAGGGTTTTCGCATGTTGGAACATACATCAGAAGTTCCTTCCCAATAAGGCGAGATAGTATTTAATTGTCTGCATAGACCACATTTCGTTTATCCACTCATGTGTTGACAGGCGTCTGGGTTGTCTTCACCTTTTGGCTCTTGTGAGTAATGCTGCTACAAACATCTGTGCTCAAGTTCGTGTGGGGGCGCGTTTTCTTGTCTCTCGCATGTGGAGCTGGTAGTCGCACTGTTAGAGTCACTCCACATTTACCACTGGAAGAGCCCCCAGACTGTGTCCCAAAGCGGCTGTGCCGGGTTGCGTTCCCCCAGGGGTGGGCGAGGACTCCTAGTTTACTTCTTCACCAATGTTTATTATTATCTCTCCTACTACTACTACTATTATTATTATTATGGTGAGTCTCAGTATTTTTAAATTCGACACAGTTTGGAGCATGCTTTATTGTCAAAATAAGTTTCAAATACAAATTTATCAAAAATGGTAACATTTCATCACCAGTGATTACAACAATATAAATTGCACTTATGAACATCATTTCCTTAAAGCACATTAAACCTTTTAACAACAACAAAAAAGGATAGAATCAATACAATTTCTTGTCCAAGTATCAACCTAAAAGGGAAAAAAAATGCAGCAATGTTCCTGCTTCCTGACTTTCTGAAGAGCAAACTTTCTGATTCTTGATGGCAGGACACAAAACATGGTATAGAGGCACTATCAGGGCCTTCTGGTAGACGTCCCACTGACACCAGAGCCAACTCGATTCTCAACCAAATTTAGAAAGTGTGTTTTATACCTGGAATTGGACGCTCAAGATGTCATTATTACTCATCTTACTCTGTAATAAAACCAAGACTTCACACTGCCCACATTTTCTTTTCTTTCTTCAATTTTTTTAACATTAAAAATATTTTATTTATTTATTTGGGAGGGAGAGAGAGATAATGAGGGACCATGAGAGGGGCAGGTCAGAGGGAGAAGCAGACATCCCGCTGAGCAGGAAGCCCCATGTGGGACTCGATCCTGGGACTCGATCCCGACCTGAGCTGAAGGCAGTCGCTCAATGGACTGAGCCACCCAGGAGCCTTTTTTTTTTTCTTTACATTTTCTTAACTTGTTTGTGCTGACCATGATTTAGAGATTAGGTATGTGCTTCTGAAAAAGAGTTTCTTAGCTTTTCACCATTAAGCCTAACAATTTCAACAGCTAAACTCATAAAAATGTTTAACTCCCTTTTGGGTTCTACTCAAACTCTTCTCAAACTGCAGTATATTAACTGGCATTTGTTTTTGCCCTAAAAGCTCATTTAACAAACGAATCTCTCAACCCAAATGGATTTATTTATTTATTTATTTTCGCTTTCCATATTGAAACAGGTACAATTTAGAGTTTGAATGTATAAAATTGTATTTCAAAATCGTGCCCGTTCCAGTAGGAGGACTCTAAAAATTCTTATGCCAAGCTCAGATGTTGATTTTAATCTTATAGTGGAAAAATAAAAAAAAAAAATTAGGGAGGGCACGGATTGCATGGAGCACTGGGTGTGGTAAGAAACAAACAAACAAACAAACAATGAATACTGTTACGCTGAAAAGAAATAAAAAAAGAAAAAACTTTTTAGATACATCCCATGCTGCCTCCTTCCTCCTGGCCCCAAAGAAGTGAGGAAAAAAATCAGAGGTATCTTTCGTGACTTCTATAGAATTAGAAATGTGGTTGCAAAGGTAGAAAGAGATCTCTGTAATTTTTTTTTTTTTTAAAGAAGAAGAGACTGTTTGTAGAAACTCATGTCGTTGACTCCATGAATGCCTCTGCCAGTGGGTTGTGATTGGAGGAAATCCTAGCATCTGCCTTCTTTCCCCAAGGGTGCGCTTTGGCTTTTGCCGTCCCTCAGCATGTGAAGGATTGGTGCTGGGGAAGGTAGTGCTTGAACTGGGGGAGTGCGGGCCGCCTGACTCTGGGCGCCATCTTAATTTTAAGCTTCTCTGATTCCACCCAAGCATCAAGGAAACTGTGGGATGATCTGGGAGTAATCATGTGGAATGTTTCCTCACACACTTTGGGGAATACCACGCAGTATTGTTTTTATACTCCAAGTTCTTCGTGGGGGCTTATTGTAGGCTGTCTTAGACACCAGTGGTCATCACAAAAGGTCCTACTGGGTTGAAGGAGACTGAATTTGTAAGAAGTATGAAGTTGACCACTCTTGTAGCTGAGATTTATGTAATCAGATGCATTTGGCTGTTAAAACCTCAGCCTTCCAAGGACTAATTACAGGGAACACAGCTCATCAGAGAGAACCTGGAAAGATACTGTGCAGTGTGCCCTATATCACACGTGGGACATTTATTCTCGCTGGGGTCTGTCTCTCGATAATTGTTCTTTAGGATTTGTTGCTCAGGAGCTTATGGGAAAAATTACTCCTAACAGAAATACTATTATATTTTGTTCACAGTATTCTAACTTTCAGAGGATTTAATGACAAATCTGTTCTCACTATGAGGGTAAAGTTAAATGTATTTCTAGACTTAAATAAAACATGCAGAAATAAGAATTTATAGGGAAGAAATTGCTGAATGAAGAGAGGAATGAATGGCATCATGTTTCAGTCTGCGGACAGCCTTCAGAAGAATCTACACTGTGATGGGCAAATTGGTCATTCCTCCGCTCAGGGACAGAGGGGACCCAGGTGTGCAGGGAGGACAGAGGACATTGGCAGGAAATACTAGGGGCTCGGTTTCCCTTGGAGTATTTCCATAGACAGCCTGTGTGCAGTGACATACACGAGCGTCTACACCCCTCTGAACGTGAGCAGTCATTTCTTGTCTTCTGTTGTGACTCATGCTGAGATTAAGTTCTCTTTTGTGTTTGGTACAAACTCTGACGGCCGCACACACACACAGTCTGGGGGTCTGAATCATCAGCTCTAGCAATGTGCCAGATTCTGTCTCCACATTTTTTTTTCATCTTTCCTACTTAAAATAGCAAAGAGCTACGGAGAAGGGTCAGGGAATGGAGTGCATTAGCTCCCGGTTGTTGGTGGTCCCCGGGCTGGCGTACCCTCTCCTCCCAGCCCAGAGCTCCCAGTGACATGCCCACCTGATCAGTGCCCTCCAGACAGGCACAGGATGTTAAGCTTCAACACACATTTTCTCCTTTAGTGCTTGGAGCTGTCCTCCATGGAGAGGACCTTATGGAACAGACCGGGAGGCTGAGGCTCCCAGGTGTTGAGCAGCTGACAGAGGCCCAAGGCTGTTGCCGGCTGTCAAGGCGTCTCTGCAGCTGGTCCACACTGCGGGCTCCAGACTTCTGCGGGGGCTTCAAACCCGCGATTCCCTCATGGCTCTAGGTCAGGCTGTGGTTCCCACGACATAAACCAAACAACCGAAAAATAAGCTACTCAGTCTCCTCCTGGAGGACACAGCTGGAGAGGGAGGAATGGACGCGCCACACGGGTCACCTGCTCACAGGGCTCTGCTCTGGGCACTGCTCACCCTGGCTGCCCTTGTCCTGGGAGGTCATGCCGTGACCCCAGTGCTGATGTCCAGTCTGGCATTCTTTTATTTTTTTTAAGATTTTATTTATTTATTTGACAGAGAGAGAGAGAGCACAAGCAGAGGGAGTGGCAGAGGGAGAGGGAGAAGCAGACTTTCTGCTGAGCAGGGATCCCCACTTAGGACCCGATCCTAGGATTCTGGGATCATGACCTGAGACCAACGCAGACACTTAACCAACTGAGCTACCCAGGTGCCCAGGTCCAGCATCCTTTTAAAAAGAAAACCACAAGCCCCAAATGGAGTCATTTATGCTAGACCAAGCCACCAAACTGGGGCTTAATACCTAACCTAATCAAAGTTTCAACCTCCCCCAGAAATATAGTCTTAACTGATCAATCCAGGCTTCTCTGGTCAGCATCATCAATGTATAAAGGTAACCTGTCACATGGGTCCTCTCCAACCCCCAAAGCAAGATGAAGTAATCCACCCAGTAAGACCCCTTTTTCCTAAAGGAAGATGATCCTACCCCAAATAATCCTTTTTTTTTCCTTTTTCTGTTTATGACTCCCTCGTCCTTAAGAAACCTTTACCGTTCTAGACCCCTTTGGAATTCCCCTCTGTTTGCTAGATGGGATGTTGCTGGATTCCTGAATCAATTAATAAAGTCAAATAGACTTTAAAATTTACTCAGTTGAATTTTTGTTAACAGCTCAATGCCGTGCTCTGCAGGGGGGAGGCCACCCGGGGGTCTCACTCCCCCCTGTTGCTGGGTCTCATCGGACTTGTAAAAACCCATCCTAATCCCCGCGCAAGTAATTTACCACCACTGTCCTTTTTGGCTTTATTGGTTTCAGTTACTGAGGTGCTGACCAAGGCATTCTAAATGGGTTTCCTGTGAACCACTGAGTACAGTTTGTTTTTTTTTTAATTTAATTTTATTTTTTCAGTGTTCCAAATGAGTATAGTTTTCACAGGGTGACAACTTCTCCGTTGCGGAGACACTGTCTCTGTGTGAAGGTGTTCTCAGAGTTCAGTGAACCTGGCTTCCAATCCTGGCTTGCTGTGTGACTCTGGGCACACCCCTAACCCTCTCTAAGGCCCAGCCTATCTGTCAACAGGGCTTAGTATTTACTTCAGAGGAATGTTGTGACCATTTATTTAGGCTAAGGATACACACACTTACAGTGCTTCATTTATCGGTCATTTAAAAAAAGTATTAGACCCTTAATGTAAATCGTTAATTTATATTTGTTTTACAAAATTAGAAATAAAATGTCCCAGTCCCAGGACTCCTGGCAGGCCCGGGGGGAAGTGTCTGATGAACGAAAGAAGGTCATTGCAATGCTTCTGGTTTTTTTGCAAGGTTCTAAACACACCTTCTGAACAGGTTTTGTTGTCACTGCCTTTTGCTGGGGTCGGGGGAGGGGAGAGTGTCCTGATTCCCAGGGGCCAAGTGAGGGTGGAGGAAGCCATGAAGTCGAGATCAGAATCTCTGTATTTGGTCTAATTCTCAGTCCTTCCAGCTGTTAATACTATGACTTTGGCAAAGCTATTTAAATTTTCCATTTCTGGTTTTGTCCGCCCCACCTCCCAGGCAAAATAACCATAAAAACACCTTTCTGCTTGCTGCGCTCTCAGGCAAGTGGGGGTCTGCTAAAGGTTAAAGTTCCTTCCATATTCCGGTCACTTTGGGCGGCATAAGGATGCCTGGAGCCTGTTTCCCCATCTCAGCACATTTGTCACGAGTCTGATCAGTTTTAGGACGGTATTGATCTGATGTCGCGCTCCTAACTCCTGGATTTACACCTGCTAGGGGTCCTTTCAGGGAGGAGACAGGCCACTAAGTTGCCAACTGAGTTCCAGGTCACAGGTCTTGAAACGCTTCTCCCTCCATGGTCTTCTGGTTTTTATCTTTATGCTGTGAAGCCCCCACCCCCGTTGATATGCTTTTCCTTTAATACGCCATCATTAAAAAAGTATGCTCTTTGGGGAACTGTTATGAGAGAATCTGAGTGGAAAGCAACGCACGTACAGTAGACACGCGTTGTTTCAAACGCTTTCATTCTTCAATTAAATCTATTCAGTGCACCTGCTCGGTGTAAGGTCAGCTCGGCATGGCATTTGGAACAACATTCCTTCTGCCAAGGTGCAGTTTGTGGTTTTATCTGTCGGTGGGCTTAGCCCTCAAATCTCCAAGCAGGGCTGTCCATAGTAAAATGCTGACCCGTAGCTCAAGTGGGGGAGGGTTTAAAATAAAAATTAAAAAAATATATATATATACACATATGTGTGTGTATATATATATATATATATATATATATATATATATATAATTTTCCGGCCTTATTGAGCTACAAGTGGACACAGATCACCGCCAAAGTTTACAATGTCCATCACGGACTGGCCTGCCTACGGAGGTCACGAGGTGTTTTTGCGTGAATCATTAAATGAGTTCAGAAGGCAAGAAGTCTCCTTTACAAGAGTTTCCCATTCACGTAAACGTCGTCTTCCAACCCGGTTAGCTGTTTCTCTCCCCGCCTCGCCTTTCCCACCAGGGACACCCGCACGCGGCACAGGCGCACCCGCGCACCCATCCCCAAGCCTCAGGAGACCCTTTCCTGGCGCCGGGGTGGACGCTCCTTGGACTGCGGCGGGCCAGGCCGGGCCGCACGGTCGGTGGGAGCCCCTCGCATGAGCGAGCCGGGCTGGCAGCGGGGGCAGCGGGGGCAGCGGGGGCAGCGGGGCCCCGGGGTCCCCAGCGCAGCGCGGGCGTCAGGCAGGCCGGGGTCCGTGCGCACTTCCGCCCGCTGCCGCCAGGGGCACCCGGGGCCTTGCGGGGCCGCAGCGTGGGCACTGGGCGGGAGGGGGTGGGTGTGGCCGCAGAGCGCGCGGGCCGGCAGAGGCAGGGCGCGCGGGCCGGCAGAGGCAGGGCGCGCGGGCCGGCAGAGGCAGGGCGCGCGGGCCGGCAGAGGCAGGGCGCGCGGGCCGGCAGTTGCGGGCGGGCCCACCGGAGCCGCCGGACGCCGCGGGCGCAGGGGCGCGAGGCCATGGAGCCGGGCGCGGCGGCCTTCCTCGGGATGCTCTTTGTCTGGGCGGCGCGGCCCTGGAGCCCGGCGGCGGCGAGGGAAGCTCGTGAGTACGCCCGTGCTCCGGGAACTTGCCCGACTCTTGGGATTCGTGCTCCCCTGAGCGCGCGGGTTTGCAGAGGCACCGCTGCGGGGTGCGGGGAAGGGGCGTCCCGAGGCAGCGCGCCGCGTCCCAGAGCCCGCAGCGGGGCTCGCCGGGCTTTTCCCTCCCGCCAAGTCGCCAGCGCAGCGAACCGGGTATTTGCGGTGTCCCTGTGGGGAGCGGAGTCTTTCGGGGACAGCCCAAGTTCTGGTGGAGCCCAGGGTCCGCTCGAGAACAGGCGGGGGGGCCGGCGCCCGGGGGGGCCAGGCCGGCGGGGCCGTGTCTCTCGGGAGCCGGAGGTGCGCAGCCCGCCCCGGACCGGCCCCGCAGCTCGGGAAGGCCGGACCCCCTGCGCCCCCGGGAGCGCAGCCTGCCCTTTGCGCTCGCGTCAGGTCCGGCTCCGCGCGGTGGTGGGTGCGGGGTTCGTCGAGGCCAGAGCCTGCGGGCGCCGGGCGAGCTCGGGCTGACCCGTCCAAAGACGCCGCTGCGCGTCCAGAGGCTCGGCCCTCCCGGGATTTCACTCTGAACATCAGGAAAAGTTGGAAGACCGCTGCTCAGACTGAACTCGCCATCCGAGGCTTTTCTTCCCTTAAGGGGTTTTAAGAAAGTCCCTCCTGTCTTCTCTCCTGGCTCCTATTCAAGAAAAATAAAATAAAATAAAATAAAATAAAATAAAATAAAATAAAATAAAATAAAACCAAACCAGATCAGGCGTAGGGCTCAGGTCAAGCTGGTGTGCGTTTCCAGAAAGGGCTAGCGGGTTCGTTCGGAAACTGACCTTGCTTTGGGGGTGTCCGGATTCAGCCCTTGCAGGGCCGCCGGACTCTGCCCTCACCGGGAAGTTGGCTAAAGTGAAAAAGCTTTGCACCTGAAGTCACTGTCCCACTCCTTCGTCCGTGGATGCGGGAGGGCGTGATGATTGTCTGGTATCGTCATCTAGTATTAGCTCATTTAATGCCATATCGGGTATGAGTCACTCCTCAAAATGAGCCTTAATCTCTTTTCAGCAAATACTGCCCCGTGTTTCAGACGTAATTTTAATTTAGCTTGGTACGACAACTGCTCTGATTTAATTAAAATGGGGGCATTTAGGTAAAATCAGATCCTCAGATCCTGCAATAGAGCTCTTTTCATTTTGCTAAAAAATTAAAAATGACCACTGCTAACGATTCGTTGATATCAGTAAATTGTAGGATGATTCACATCCTACTCTGAGGTACCATTAAAAAGTCACTGGCAGTCACTCCTACTTAAAGGAAAAGATTCTTCAAAAATCCTTCCTGTGAGGGAGAACAGAGTGCCGTGTTGACTTTCTCATCTCTGTGGTGCTGATTACAGCGTATTGGCAAGATCGGTTGTTGTGGTATTTATTTTCACTTAGTGTTTTACTCCCTGAAGCCCACAGAGGTATCAGGCTCTTTGACACTGAACATCCTTCTTCGGAATCCTGTGCTCTGGGATGTTCTGTGTTTGAATATCCGTGCAGACACTTGGGTCAGACGGGCTGGGTGTCCAGGCTCAGCCCCTCTGGGTCTCGGGCTGACTCCAGGTGCTGATGCTAGTCTGTGCTTTTCAGCCTGTGTGTTTAGGTATATTTAGTACTCTTATGAAAAGTTCAGTAAATTCAAGAGCTCATGTACATTTGCAATGGAAGGATGTTTTAGACACTCAGGTTAAAGTCTTTGATCAGATCGCCACACAGATGACACCTTCACACATGGAGTATATGTTTAAATGACTTTGCAGATTTAAAGATTCATAGAGGCCATGCAGATGGCCTTTGATAATTTCTCAGTAATCTCATCTGGCCACATCATCTGTAGCAGTAGAAATAAATGGTCAATGAATCTCATGTCTAGATTTGCTAGTTTGACCAAATCAGTGTTTTTTTTTTTTTAACTCCTGCGTATTTGGGGCGTGTGTGTTGTAATGTGTGTACAAGCAAAATATGTCAGCACATATTTGCAATCCGTTATTACTAAGTCAAGGTAGAGGGGTCTTTTTTGTTCTGCCCCAACATTTGAGAAATTCTTGCGGAGTTTGCCGGCAGCGTGGGATTTAAGGTACAAACAAGAAATCATGAACATGAATATTGCTGAAGTCTTTTGTTGGCTATCCTCCTTGCCACCCCCCACCCTGCCCCGTTTTAGTGTTTTCAAAACTCAAATAATCCTTTCAGATAGAACTTTAAAATGAACAAACATGAAATATTCTTGAGCACTAGCTAGAAATTAGAGTTGTATATGAGTAAAAAAAGACAAAGGTCTTTGCCCACGTAGACCCAAAGACAGAGTTACTCTCTTTAGAGCAAGTTGTCAGTAGTAAAGCAGCCAGCCAGGGATCAGCCTCGGCAAGGTTCCGGCCTAACAGGTCCTCTCAAGGAACAGGACTTGTTTGAAAGATTTGACATCTCAGAGATTACACATGTGCGGTACGAACATTTCTAATCAGTGGGAAATTTCATATCAGGAAGATGATACACGGGAGGGAAAATTTTTCTAAATAGCCATGATCGTGGGCTTGTTTTGTTGCTCTGTATTCTCTGTCTTTTTGAAGATAAAACAAGGTGCATTCTGCAAAACAGGGCTTAGGACCTATTTTTTTTAAAATGTGAACATCTCCCTGGTCTGCCTTCTAAAACTCTCTATCCTGAGTCAAGATGAGAGTGTTCTAATACGGATCTGTCCTCTTAAATAACTCAAGAGGGAAGTTAGGATATAGATTCCAAGTTAGAGCCCTGCTTTCTGGAAGTTGCTCTGTAGGCTGTTGTTGGCTCCTTTACTTCCTACCAAGAGCCACAAATGGAAGAAGGTGATAGCTCCTTGCTTTAGAATTACGCTGGTGAGCCCACGATTCCTTTATGAATTCCAAGACCCTTTGGGAGGGAGAAGAGATATAATCTGAGTATGAAAACATCAACATTTTGGTTGTTGTTAACCAGTTTCCCAGATTGTGCATCGCTCTGAAGGGTCATGTGTACCCCCTCCCACTTGGGAACAACAGAATTGGAAGGTAATTCACAGCTGAATTATTTTCCCCATGTAAGTAAAGTATAAGCTAGGGCTGACAGCTGCTGCCCCCTTTCCATCTCCACCAGAAAAGGACCCAAGCGTATGTGAGAAATTTCAGTCATTGATGGTGATTATTTGACACAAGTGATGACATTTTTACAGATCCAAGATTCCGTTTAGTGAGCATGACTGACTTGTTTTCACTTTGTTAAAGCTCAGTGCTTGTAATTTTCTCTAGAAGCTTCCTCGTGAATCCTTCCTTTCCAAAGTGCCCTTCTTGTTGCAAGAAAGAAAGATATATTTCTGGTCCACTACAGGTGGGGCCCCCACTTCTGTTCTCGGACTGATCATCTGAATTTGTTTTCATATACTGACACCTGTCCTCTTCCCCAGTAAATCCCTGCATACATAGGAGAGATGTCTGACCATGACTGGGGTGTGGACCAAGCCCGTTTTAACAGCAGCCGCGAGAAACCGAACCGTGGTCTCCACGGGCCTCGTAGGGCTGCCGCCTCGGCTGGAAGATTTGTACGGAGTCGAGCCCTTCCTTTGTCGAGCCTCGGCTTCTGTACGTGCGGAAGCTGTACTGTGTCTTCTCTGACGCAGGTGCATGAATATAATCCTGTAATAGAAATGATCACACAGTATTATCCCTTTAAAATGTAAATAACGTGCCCGGTTTGGTATAGTATCGAGGCCCTTGTAGTCTTTGAACCACCCTAACCTGGTGACACGATGAGCCTTAGTAATCTGGAATAAAATATACGCCTGCGGAACCTGGTAACTGGACATAATTCTGTAACTACTAAGAGGAATAAAATCACAAGCATGTGTTTATTTTATAGAGAGAGTGAGCAGGCACACGTGTGGGAGGGGCAGAGAGAGAACAAAGAATCCCACGCAGACCCCCCTTCAACACAGAGCAACCCCGCGTGGGCGGGGCTCGATCCACGGCCCTGAGATCACGACCTGAGCCAAAATCAAGAGTTGGTCGCTGGACTGGCTGCGCCACCTGGGAGCCCCATGAGCGCTCATTTAAGTAAACGTATTTGTCACGTGTCTCTTCTCGAGGGTTTTGTTTCTCAGGAGGCTTGTTCTTTCAGCCGACATGGATTCTTGTAATTATTTGCTAAGTGTCGTCAAAATTCTTTGTTACTGTCTGAGCGTCCGCGATCTCCGGGCAGGCCGAGAGGGTAAGAGGCTCCATAGGGTCTGTCAAGGCGTTTCGTCTTGACCCGTGTGGGCTAGACTCCTTCTGGGGTTTTCACTGGTTCTGGCCTCTCTTTGCCTCAGTAGCCTGCTCTGTGTTTGTCTGGAGGGAGCCCAGGCCTCCGTGTTCATCAGCTGTGGCAGGAAGGGAGCCTGTCAGAGGGGCGCCCCTGGAGCGGTGAATGTGGGGTCCGCTCCTGCCGCCGTGAAGCGTGTTGGGCAAAATGAGGCCGGGATAGATGGGTGCGAGCTGTAGCGAGCAGCGGCGTTCAGACAGTCTGGAGAGAGCCTGCGACAAACCAGTAAACAGACCCGTATTTATAGCGTTTGAATGCACTTCCCAGAAATACTGAGGTGGTGAGGATGCTTTTGGGAACACGGAGAAAACAAACCAAAAACGCACACAGTCTGAGGCGATCCTCAGCACAGCGTGGTGGGCAACAGCAGAGCCCGCTCTTCCAGTTCTGGGAGACCCTTCGCAGGACAGACGGAGTGACCCGAAGATACGTCATCAGGGACCCTCCCAGGCCTGGAAGGAGGTTTTGGGGAGAGGACTGGCGGTCATGAAAATCTGCTTTTTCAAGTTGATTTTGGGGGGAAAAACCCCAAATCATTCAACAATACTTCATAAAGGACCTATTCACTAACAGAAACCTCTCAATGAACTGAGCAAATTTCAAGTTGAATTTCCCCCCTTAAATCAAAATTAGTCTTTGACTATAAAAGTATAAAATAGTTCCAACAATTTGGAAGTAGCAGAGCCAAGGGCCTCTCCCCACCAACTTCCTAGAGCCTTGAAGGCTCGGCTTCAACATACAAAGTGCTTCAGAGTGACCTCTGCAGGATCCCACTCCCCCGGCCCCCCGTGGCCACTGCCGTGCTGCTGCTTTCGGCACGGGCTGGTTCGTGTTGAATAACTTTTAAAGACTGAATTATTTATGTTAGCCTATTTATGAGAGGCATTAGACCATCCAAACAGACATACTCGTTATTCCTCATTTGAATTCTATGGCATAGGACGACATGCTTTAAAGATATCTTTTATCACGTGTTGTGAAAAATTATACACAACTTGTAAATACTGTGGAAAGAGAGGACGACAGCATGACCTTTGTACCTTCCCTCGGAGCATTGTTCCATAGGCCCCCACGATTGTCTAATTCTTCCGAATAAGGCAGCGTGACGACTGGGTCATTTCCTGTTTGATCAGAGCTTAGACACTAAGACAGTACATGTTACACTGATTTATTTTCAGATACACGTGGTAACTATGAAGGTTTATTGCCCTGTCGCACTGCTGTAGGACAAGAAATGGTGTCATGTATCTCATCTGGGTGGGGTCTTTTACTACTGTTGAGTACTGTGGGTTAGACAGTCGTGGGGGGAGTTAGGTATAGGTGCTGGGTTACTCATGCAGAGAAACATGGAGAATTCTGCTTCCTGAACTGGAGAATAAATTACTTCAGCATGTGTTATTTTCAGGGACCATGACAAGCTGTAAGTTTTTGTCTTCCCGAGTAGGCTTGAGATGTGGCTTTCGCAGAATCTATGGTCTGGGGTTCTGTCCCCGATTTAGTGGTTGTTGCCAGGGAGAAGGAATTTCCAGGCCATGCATTCACCACTGGGGGGCCAGGACTGGTGGCCCTCATGTGGGGCTGGGGGTTCGGTGACCTCCCGGAGGGCTGAGACCCAGCACTCCCCTGCTCGGTCCCTGCCGTCCCCTTGTCCCCTGGCTTGGGCTGCTCAGATGCTATGGGAGTTTTCTCTGGGGCTGGTGAGCCCGCGGTTAAGTCGCCAGCTCAGATGACCGCGGGCATGACCTGCTCCCTGGGGACATTAAATCAGGCCCTGCCTGCAGGACCCAGGCTCCAGTTAGTTCTTATTTTAACGTCTGCGAATCCCCGGGACAACCGGAGAGGTCGACCGGGGAAGCTAAGCGCGTGGTGTGGGAGTGCTGCCCAGCCCAGCGGGGGCAGTGTGTCCGGCGTGTGCGTGTCGGTGCGTGTGCGTGCCCGTGGGTGTGCCCATCGGCACGTGTATGGGTCCGTGTGTGTGCATGTCTGGGGGTGTGTGCGTCCGCGCGTGTGCCTGTGTTGATGCATGTGTGTGTCCGCCTGTGTGTGTTGGCACGTGTGCATGTCGGTGTGTGTGCGTGTCCATGCATGTGTGTGTGTCGGTGCGCGCCTGTGTGCGTGTCAGCGTGTGTGCGTGTGTCGGTGCGTGTGTGTGTCCACGCGTGTGCGTGACTCTGTGCCCAGATGTGTGCGCGTCAGCACATGTGCGTGTCGGCGCGTTTGCATGTGTCAGTACTTGTGTGCATGTCGGTGTGTGTGCGTGTCTGTGCGTGTGCGTGTCTGCACGTGTGCGTGTGTCGGTGCGTGTGTGTGTGCATGTCGGTGCGTGTGCGTGTCTGCACGTGTGCGTGTCGGTGTGTGCGTGTGTGCATGTCGGTGCGTGTGCGTGTCGGTGCGTGTCTGCGCGTGTGCGTGTGTCGGTGCGTGCGTGTGTGCGCGTTGGTGCGTGTGCGTGTCTGCACGTGTGCGTGTCGGTGCGTGCGTGTGTGCATGTCTGTGCGTGTGTGTGTCTGCACGTGTGCGTGTCGGTGCGTGCGTGTGTGCGTGTCGGTGCATGTGCGTGTCTGCGCGTGTGCGTGTCGGTGCGTGCGTGTGTGCGTGTCGGTGCGTGTGCGTGTCTGCACGTGTGCGTGTCGGTGCGTGCTTGTGTGCATGTCGGTGCGTGTGCGTGTCTGCACGTGTGCATGTCGGTGCGTGCGCGGCCAACCCCAGGGTACAGGTGGGCACAGAGTGCTTCGAAGCCATCATCCGCAGAGCCTCCGCGAGCCTCATCCTCTCCCCGTGTCTGCACCGACAGTGAGGCCGAGTGACCGCCTCTGCTGACGTGTGGGCTTGGGCTGGCCCTGGACTTCGTGTGTAGACCAGTGAAAAACTGGTCTGTCAGGACCAGGGCCCTGGCAAGCATCTTTCAGTTTCAAGTGGCAGAAAACCCCATCACATGGACTTACCCCAGGAGGGGAACTGTGGGCGCCCATCGCTTCATTTCAGGCAGGGCTAGGGCCAGCGGGTGAGGCTGTGCCCGGAGGCTTGGTCTCTCCTCCTCCTCCCAGGGGGGCCCGGTGTTCTGGCGGTGCTCTGTCTGGCAGATCCACGGCCAAGGTTGGGCTGCCCAGCCGCACCGCTGGGGACAACGCTCCCGCCTAGCTGGACTCTGGCCCTCATCACTTCAGAGTGGTGTGTGCTTACTTGTCCCTTGTTCTGAGCTCCAGGAAAGCAGGGACTTCTTGAGGGGACAGGGCATAGTTCTGAGAGACAGTGGGCTGTTGAGTACGTAAACAGGCCAATGATTCACTTTCCCAAAACTTCCAGCCAAATCCCTAGATCTGACTCTCTGTATTGTCTCTGCTGGGCTGTGCGGCCGTTCCTACCAGGGGACTGTGACAGGGAGGGGGTGGCCTTCTGACCCACCCGGGGTGGAGCCAGGAAGGGATTGGGATTCGGTCCCTGACCCGGTGCTTTGCCTGCATCATCCTGACAAGGAAGCGAAATGCACCATCCATTTAGGTAATTAGTCTAACATCTATTATGAAAGCACTGGCTTTCAGGCTCTTATCTGCTTCATATAGCAGATGGTTGGTTACGTGCATGCCTCCTTCATTAGATTTTAAAGTTCCTGAAAACAGAATCACATTTATTTGTCCCTACAGCTTGGCTGATGGTGCTAAGTATTTACCAAGAAAAGAAGAAATTAATATATTGAAAATATGCTATTTTGAAAGTATATAGAAGCCCTGCAGCATCCTCATGGGTATTCTATGATCATTCTGCAGGTAGCCTAGTAAAAAGTTAATTTTTACACGAGCATCCCTGACTCAGCATTTGTCCATGGAAAGATTCCACTCACTGATTTCGAATGTTTCCTTTTCTTTCGGTTGAAAAATGCATGACATAATTTCTGGCCGAAGGCCAGGTGAATGGTGCATGTTCTAAAAGCTGCTGGGACCCTAAGGGGGCACTGAAAAGGCTAAGTGTCAGGGACACTACCCAAGACCAATGTGCGGGAACGAGGAGGCCTCTGGGCAGGGGTCCTTGGACGAGATGTCTGTTTCTAAGGAGATCCTACATCAAGCCCGAGCCGGGCTCCATATTCGGGGTGTGAAATAGAGGTGCTTGGGAGCATTGTGTCACTGGAGGTCCCCAGAAGCCTGGTTCACCCACTAGATGCTTGACGCCATATGTCAGCCTAGTGGGAAAGGCTGACTGTACAACACGGCAGAGGACAGGGAGGCCGACAGATGGCCCCTGCACCTCAGTGTGGCTGTCCACTGCCGTCTGGGCAGCCAGGAGGCTGCGTTCACTTGAGCCACAGCTGTCTCTGGCATGCAGCCGTGGACTTGTGGCTAGGAACCCGGCACGCCCAGAGCAAGCTCCTGTGTGGTCTCAGGCTTGATTCCCTTGGTCTGGGCTGGGGGATCTTCCCAGTCAACAAAACCTGCTACTATTATAGAAAATGTTTATGACTCACAGGCTCGAGGGCTTGATGGTGCCTAGAGAATATCTCTACTTTCAAATGAAGATTGCTTCTGACCCTGTTTTCAGAATGACGTAGTGGGGGCACCATTTCCACGGTGCTGACTCTAGCAGTGTCCTTTCAAGTAGCACAGAACTAAAATTCAACAAGGGTCCTCAAGGCACTGACCATACTTTCAGAGAGGTGAGGGGGTGGCTAATTGAAGTGTGGTCAGTACCCCAGTACAGCATAGTGACTGGATAGTGACTGGCTAGCTCTCTCCTTCATGCTGTGCTTACAGGGAGGGGGACGGCCATCTGTCACCAGACAACCCAACTTCAATGCCACTGAATACTCCCAGGCTGTACCCTTCATCCCATGACGTACTCATTTTGGAACTGGAAGCCTCTACCTCCCCCTGCCTTGCTCCCATTTTTGCCCATCCCCTCTCGCCATCACCAATTTGTTCTTTGTATTCATGGGTCTCTTTCTGCCTTGGTTCATTTTGTTTTTTAGATTCCACCTAGAAGATGAAATAATATGGCATTTGTCTTTTCTGTCTGGCTTATTTCACTCAGCATAATATCTTCTAGGTTCATCTGTGCTGTTGCAAATGGCACGACCTCATTCTTTTTTATGGTTGAGTGATATTCTGTTTATATATATATATATATATATATGTGTGTGTGTGTGTGTGTGTGTGTGTGTATGTGTGTGTGTGTGTACACACACACACACATACATCACACATGCGTATCACCTCTTCTTTATCCATTCATCTATTGATGGACAGGAAGGTTGCTTCCGTGTTTTGGCTTTTGTAAATAATGCTGGAATAAACTTGCGGAGTACATGTATCTTTTTAAATTAGTGTTTTGATTTTCTTTAAGTAAATATCTAGTAATAGGATTACTGGATCATATGGTATTTCTATTTTTAATTTTTAAAAAAGACGTATTTATTTATTTTAGAGAGAGAAAGAGAAACCAAATAGGGGGAAAGGCTGAGGGAGAGGATCTACAAGCAGATTCCCTGGTGAGCGTGGAGCCTGACGTGGGGCTCCATCTCAGAACCCAGAAGATCAAACCTGATCTAAAACCGCGAGTCAGATGTTTAACCACCTGAGCCACCCAGACACCTCTATTTTTTATTTTTTTTTTGTGGAGGAACTTTGTACTCTTTCCATAGTGGTTGCATGGATTTACATTCCCACCAACAATGCATGAGGGTTCCTTTTTCTCTACATCCTCACGAACACCTGCTATTTCTTGTCTTTTTGAGTTTAACCATTCTGACAGGTGCAAGGTGATATTTCACTGAGGTTTTGATTTGTTTCCCTGATGCTGAGTGACCTTGAACATCTTTTCATGTGCCTGTTGGCCATCTGGATGTCTTCTTTGGAAAAATGTCTATTCAAGTCTTCTGCCCATTTTTAATCACATTATTTATCTATTTATTTGGTGCTGGATTGTATAATCCAACTGATGCTACTTTTTATCTGGCTATTTTTTTGGAAGTCTTCTAGGATACGTAGTATCTGGCCATCAATACAGATGGTTCGACCTTTGTGATTGTTAAATGAGTGTTAGTCTCCAAGCCAGACATATCTGTATGTACTTTAGGATGCAGTCTCAGTTAAAGTGGATATGAAGACACCAGTGTGGACCCCTAGAGAGGGAGTGTTCCAGCTTGATTCTCAAAGATTAGGTTTAGCGCTCTCTCTTCCATTTGTTCCTGTTCCCTTTTCTTTAATTATTCCACCACTCACTTGTTCAAACCCTCCATGTCTCTGGAACTGATGTGCGATAGTTGTCTCCACAGTTTCCCTGTTGCCAGTTTACCTCCTCCTAATCCAGTTTATTCTACTGCCAGAGTAATCTTTCTAAAGATGATCTTACTTTCCCTGGTAGAACTTTCATGTATTTTCTTATATCACACACACACACACACACACACACACACACACACACAGTCCTTGAAAGGTCCCTTCTCTTCACTCACTGCTTTCATCTCCTCCTTTAACTGACCCTGAACTACAGATACCTCACTGCACTGACATTCTCACCAGGGCTTTCTCTCTCTCTCTCTCTCTCACATACACACACATGCACACACAGACCTGTTTCCATTTCTGTCTCCTCATGCCTTGTCTTCCTGTTGAATGTGTTTTTCTTCTGCAATCATCTAGGCTCATGGATCCATGTCCAGGAAACACATACCTACAATAAAAATAAGAACAAAACACATAGAAGAAACAAAGCATCACAAGGGAGAATCAGAAGAAATGAGAAAGTGTGCAGATAAAAATAAATGTAGATGTTGAGATCAATTTAGAATGTACAATTTGTTGTATAGGTGTAAGGAAATAAAAGATGGGGAGAATGGAGAGAATAAGGATGATCAAAATGATTGAGCAGAATTGAAAAAGAACAGTGTTGAAATGAAATTCTTTATCGTTGGTGTAAAGAATTCAGTGGCTGCTGACATGGCAGATTAGACACAGGTGGAGAGAGACTTAGCAAATTAGAAGTCAGTCGTGGAATAAAAAAACAGCATGTTCCATAGGGAGACAGGCAGGAAATATGAAAACCAGGCCAAGGGGCATGGAGAAGAGCACAAGATCTCTGTGTCAGATAGGAGTTCTGGAAAGAAGAAACAGTTAAGATGTGTTTCTATAGAAAGGTGATCTATAGCGGCCATCTATAGAAATTGCCCAGAATTGAAAAGTCACCAATCTTTAGATTCAGGAAGACCTTCAAATCCCTAGTAATACAAAAATATTACCACCCACAGCTACACTTTATGTTGGAACTGTTGAACCCCAGAATAGAGAGAAGCTGGTAAAAGTGGTCTGAGAGATGAATGACGAACAATAAAAGCAGGGATGTGAACTCTTAAGTTTGTGAGAGGGAATAATTGCCAGCCAGGAATTGTAGACTTACTGCTTTAAGGTGAGATAAAGTCATGCATAGAAAAAATAAAATCCAAAAGTATGAAAGACCAACAAAGCTTCACTAAAGAAATGTTGATGGGTAAGTTTAGCAAGAAAGGACATGATTACAGAGGGCAGTACGAGACGTAAAAATCTAGCAACTAGTGTGCAAATCTGATCACACATTTGAGCAACAATAAAGCTGTATGTAAAACATCAATGTGCAGTTTGTGCGATGAAAAGAAAGAAGACAAGTCTATGTGAGCAGTGGAAAGCCAACATGGAAAGGAGTGATCAGACGTAAGGCATTTTATGATCCTTGCATTATTTTGTGGAGGGAATTAAAATCAGTTTGATTGTAGGCTTTGTTAAGTTGTAAACCAGAGTGTAGTACAATGTTTTAAGGAGCCCCACAAGAAGAATAGTAATAGGAAGTATACCTTCCAAGCCAATAGAATAAAAAAAAAAAATGGACTAGGTGGGGGACAGATTTCAGACTATTCAAAAGAAAGAAAGAAGAGAGGGAAAGAAAAATAAGAAAGCTTTGGATAAAATAGGCAAACAAGTACATAAAACAAACTGTAATGAAGTGATAAGGATATAGCGATTTGAATAAATTATTTCCAGCTTTTATATTTTGGGTATAGAATATATTGGACAATATTATTCAGGATTTCAATTATATATAGAATATTTACATTTTCGGACACCTGGGTGGCTAAGTGGGTTAAAGCCTCTGCCTTTGGCTTGGGTCATGATCTCAGGGTCCTGAGATCGAGCCCCGCATCGGGCTCTCTGCTCAGTAGGGAGCCTGCTTCCCCACCTCTCTCTGCCTGCCTCTTTGCTTTCTTGTGATCTGTCTGTCAAATAAATAAATAATATCTTTAAAAAATAAAGCATATTACATTTTTACTTGACCAAAAAAAAAAAAAAAACCCAAATCAAACCCAGTTTCAATAAATTTGAAAGAATTATCAACTTAAAAGTAGAAGAAAATTTCCTATAACTGAAAAGGAATAATGTGTTTTGATTACAGAAGCTCTTGTTGTGCCGAGTTAAATAAATGGAACACAATAATGGGAATTGTTGAATAAAGATAGTGGAAGTGGGAAAAACAGGGAAACGTGGTCCCAGTTTTGTTCACCCAAGATAATGGTATAAGCTGATTTGCTATAATGAAACGAGAGCTGGTTTGACTTCTTTGGAGCAGTAAGGTCAGAAGCAAAAGGAAAAGCGGAAATAAATACAAGTTATGAGGGAAAATAACTTTTTCATTGGAAATTTACAGTCATGAGTAGGGAGAATGACAAGGGAGAGTAAACTTTTGCTCATGGTCTTTGGGAAATAAGTAAAATTTTGCTCAAGGCATTGTTCAAAAATTGAGAGTAAGCATTGTGTTAAAAATAGGATAACCAGTGAAAAATGAATTAAATGAGATATTTTGCATGCTGCACAACATCGTGAAGTTTTTTCCTCTTTAAGAAAAAATGTTTTCTGTTTCATATTTTAATTTGGTTGTATGTTTATTCATTTATTTTTCTCTTATCTGATATTGAGAATATTCTTGATTAAACAAAGAAAATGTGTTTATGCTTGAAAGCAGGTGAATGGGCTCGTTTAAATGTGTGGGTTTTCATCTGATCTCCTTTGCTTATGGACTGCTGTAAGGGTTACAGCGATAATCCTAAGTGTGGCTTTTGGCACCATGGGTGGATTTGGGTGGCACAATTTAATTCGTGCTCGTAGCACTTTACTCATACACTTGCGATGTTATTAAGTTTCAACAATTACTGCTGATAAATTACGGAGGCATTTTTCTACAGGTGTCTGAAATCTCGAGCTATTTCTCATATTTTAAAACAGAAAAAAACATTGGATTTTATCATGCATTTTTCTGTTAGAATCTGGAGTTCCCCGAGGTTAGCAGATTTGTATCTTTTATAAACTAATTTTAAGTTCTGTGGTCTTATATAATGCCTAGATGATGCAGATAGAGAGGTTTATAAAAGAAAAGGCAGTATATACACATGGTGTGTTTTGACACATGCTGTGAATTTTAAATCTCTACTAGCTGTCAAACATTTCAGCATTTCCCCTTGTCTTCGACACAAGTGCTGCATCTCGGTATGGCTCGAAAGGTTGGTAGAGGAGTGAAAAAACCCCACCCTCTTTGGATGAATTTTGAAAAGAAATGTTTAGTTGCACCCTTGGAAATAACACCAAATAGATATATTACCTTTGCAAACATGTCTAACGAGATACTGGAAAAAGTACCATTTTATTCAATGGTGATCTAAGTTTGTATTTGCTTGATGCAAACACACACACACACACACACACACACACACACACACACACAGACACATGCTTCCTAAAAATGATTGGATTTTCCACTTGTGTAACAGCAATGGTCTCTAGTTTTGAATAAACATGAACCATTAAACAAAATGATTGTTTTATGGAAATTTTTTGGGCAGAGACCCAAGTTTTCAGTGAACTGTTACTATTTAAATTCAAATAATTTTTAGGTAAACATTACATTAAACAGCAATGCTGTCATGTACCAGGACCTCAGTGGGCTGTTCTAGAAAATACTTAACTGTGAGTGGATTGTACTAAAACTTTCAGAATCATCTAATTCCATAATATATCAAATTTCATAATACCTCCCCCCCCCATGCATCTTGTGTACATTCTTGGAGCTCTACAAAGAAATTACTGCCTGTGGTTTCCTCCCTCCAACAAAATGGGGAAAACTGGTATTTTGTGGAAGGGTCGTGTACAAATATTCGTGCTTGGGCTGCATTGATTGTACCTGCTGCCACCAACTGCAGATGCTTTTGAACAACTGTCCTTGTTGACTCTGTCAGAGGAAAGAGGAAGGGCGGGAGGTTGGGAGGGAGGCAAGGAAGAAGGGGAGGGTGGGAGGGAGGCAGGAGAGAGAGCACAAGGCAGGTGGATGCAAATGACAGAGCTTGTGATGAGACGTTCATCGGTGGTCACACCAGATTTTGAACCTCCCAGTTGATTATTTAAAGCACAAAATACATATTTCTCTGCAGTGGCGTATATTCTGTTTCTCATTCTCATGAAGCGGTGAGTTTTTAGCTTGGGAATACGCTAGTTATTTTGTATTTATTGTTTTAAATTCTTTCCAGTGAAAATGCCCAAATACTAAATATTCTTTCCAAGATAATAAGTTCGAGTCACCTAAGCCTTGTCCTAAAAATTCAACTATTGGTGATAATATTTATGGCAAATAGGATAGGGTGTTGTTGGTTGTTTTTGGTTAAAATTCGTCAGTCCTTAAAGTCATGTGGACTTGCAGGAGAAACATTCCTTAAAATATAAATGAACATCTAAATCCTTTCATGTGTCCTCGTAAATTTTTAAAAACTTTGTTCTGTCGTTTTTGATTGTCTTACCATCAGATAGTAGAGAGGGAATGAAATCACTTTGTTTCCAAATTTTTGGTGGTGCAAATTGAGAAACTTAAAAAATTTGTCCAAAAGTTTCAAAATAAATTATGCATTCCCCCAAGAAATATTTATTAGCTGTTGCTCCATGAAACAGCTTACGGAGAAGCACCATCTATAGAATGAAGCTATGTGATTTAATGAGAATCACGGTATTTTGGTAACACGTGTGAATAATGTCTGAACAAAAAAATTAAAAACAGGCGCACTCCATTGTTCTGTGGCCATTCTAACAACGTGAGTAGAGTCTGTGGGATATTAGACTCTGCCCCTCGAATGGATAGCCCAGATTTAAGGGTCAGCAAGGCAATTCTCCAGCCGGCGAGCTATGACTAGTTAAATTCTTTTTAAACTCGAGGTTTAGGGCCACATCAATGCCAACGTGAGTCGACAGCTGACTTTCTCAAGTGCGGCCCTCTGAGTAGGAGCAGGAGAGGGTTCCGGATTCTTGCAGTCATGTTTCTTACCTGTTGATTCGCCAGGCCTGGTTTAAACGCTACCCACAGAGCACAGCACGGGTGCCCAGCTGCCCCCGTGACAGCAGGTGGCCTGTGGAGCTGCTGTGCCCGGAAGGGAAGCCTGCAGGCTTTTCCTATCAAGACGAACTTGGCTGCTTGGGAGGCATGAGCTCAACACGCGTCGAGACGAGATATAACTTAGATATGGAATTTCAGAAAGTCGCTCTCCACCTCGTGGCCCTGCTGAATTCAGCACATTTATCAGATGCCTGCCCCATGCCGGGCAGTGTGCTAGAAGCCGAGGAAATAAAGATAAACATTGGTTCTTTACAAAACCTGCGGGTCCTCCATGAGAAGCGGGATGAGTCATTACAAATGGTGCTGTTGTAATGCTGAAGCCACAGTCACCATTGGGTGTCCGTGCCTTTTGCGGAATATAAGATCTTTGGGGACCTTGGTGGATAATGATTGAGATCATTAAAATTCTGCCTTTCAAACGGTGCAAATTCTTGGCTCTTTAGTGTGCGGAAGGAGGGCAACCCGTGAGAAACCTAGAACTGTTCTCCCCCAGGGCCGCGGTTCCTCTGAGGTTGGGAAATCACACAGTTTTGCATGATTTTAAAACCAGGAAGGAATAGATTTGAATTTTTCAGCAAAGCACTAGAGCAAAATTTCAGAGTCTTCTTGACGTAGAGCTGGAATAAAATCAGTGTAAAGATGAACTGTTCGTGTCTTGTCGCAGGGAAGTTATTTGGATCACAGCCTTTATTCTTAAGTAAATTCTCAGTTGTTGATAAAAAGAAAGCCTTTGCTTTTTAGGAGGCATTATTTTTAGAGCAATTTTAGGTTCTCAGTGAAATTATGCAATGTATAGGGATTTCCCATATTCCCGTTCTCCCCACACATGCACAGCCCTCCCCTATTACCAGCAGTCACCCCACAGTGCTTCCTTCCTTCAAACTCATGAACCCGTCACTCACAGCTCATGATTTATGTGAGGGGTCACTCTGAGTGTTGTACACTCTATGGGACTTGCCAAATGTGTAAAGACCTATATCTACCATGACAGTGCCCTAGAGAGTAGCTTCGCTGCCCTAAGAGTTCCCCCCCTTACCCCCCCCATTCATTCCTGTCTACCTCTTAAACTCTGACAGCTACTTTTTACTGTCTCTATAATTTCACTTTTTCCAAGTGTGTAGCCTCTTCAAATTGGCTTCTTTCACTTACTAACATGCACTTAAGGTTCCTTCATGTTTTTTCATGGCCTGATAGCTCGCTTCTCTTTAGTGCTGAAAAGATCCCCTTGTCTGGTTGT
Source organism: Martes martes (assembly GCF_963455335.1). NCBI lineage: Eukaryota > Metazoa > Chordata > Mammalia > Carnivora > Mustelidae > Martes > Martes martes. The sequence goes on along the minus strand of NC_137902.1, from coordinate 88,753,378 downwards.
GCCACTGTTTCTTTAGCTACTTGCTGACTAAAGGACACTTTCTTTGACTTAAGGCTTTGGCCATCAGTGAGTAAAGCTGCTAGAAACAGCGTGTGCATGTTACTGTGTGGACATAAGCTTTCAACTCCTTTGGGTAAATACCAAGGAGTAGAATGCATGGAGGGAGTATACTTAGTTTTCTAAGAACCTACGAAATTGTCTTCCAAGAAGACCGTACCATTTTGCACTCCCACCAGCAATGGATGAGGGTTCCTGCTGCCCTCCGTCCATGCTGGCATTTTATGTTGGCCCAGTTCCAGGTGTCGGCCATGCTGATGGGCGTATGGTGGTATCCCATTGTTTTAATTTCCACTTCCCTGATGACAGGTGATGTCGGGTCTCTTGTCATCTGTTTATTTGACATCTGCACATCTTCTCTGTTGAGGTGCCAGGAAGTCTTTGGACCGATGTTTAAACGGAGTTTTTTTTTTCTTTTTAATTATTGAGTTTAAGAATTCTTTTTATATTTTGGAGAGCGGTTCTTTGCAGATGTATGTTTTTCAAGTATTTTCTCCCAGTCTGTGACTTGTCTTTTCATTTTCTTGACAGTGCCTTTCGCAGAGCAGAAAATTCTTTCATCAACACCAGCATGTCAATCCTTTCTTTCATAGATCATGCCTTTGGTGTTGCATCTAGAAAGTCATTTGCAAACACAGGTCATCTGGATTTTCTCCTGAGCCATCTTTTGGGAATTTTATTGTTTTGTACTTTACAGTTAGATCTGTGCTCTATCTGAGTCAATTTTTGTGAAAGGTGAGAGTCTGTGTCTAGACTCTTGATGTCGCACGTAGATGCCCAGTTGTCCCCACACCATTTGTCGAACAGCCCGTCTTTGCTCCATTGGATGACTTTGCTCCTTTGTCAAAGATCGGTCGGCTCTATTCTGTGGGCCCATTTCTGGGCTTTATTCTGTTCCATTGACCCATTTGTCATTTCTTTTGCCAATACCTTGTTGTCTTCACTGCCACAGCTCTGTAATAGGTCTTGAGCTAGCTGGTGTCAGTCCTCCAACTTTAATATTCTGTTGGCTGTTCTGGGTAGTTTTTCCTCTCCATGTAAACTTTAGAATCGGTTTGTTGATATCCACAAAATAACTTGCTGGGATTTTTATGGATTTGCCTTGAATTATAGATAAAATTTGAAGAACTGACCTCTTGACAGTATTGAATGTTCCTGTCCTTAAACGTAGACTATCTCTCCGTTTATGCAGTTCTTTGATTTTATGCATCAGTGTTTTGTAGCTCTCCTCATACAGGTTGTGTCCATGTTTTGTTAGCTGTATGCCTAAGTATTTCATACTTTTGGATGCTCATGTAAATGATGCTGTGTTGGTATTTTTTAAAAATATTTTATTTATTTATTTGATGCAGAGAGAGAGAGATCACAACTAAGCAGAGCAGCAGGCAGAGAGAACGGGGGAAGCAGGCTCCTTGCTGTGCAGAAAGCCTGATTCGGGGCTCGATCCCAGGACCCTGAGATCATGACCTGAGCCAAAGGCAGAGGCTTTAACTCACTGAGCCACCCAGGTGCCCCATGGTGTTGTATTTTTAATTTCAAATTCAACCTGTTCATTGCTGGTATATAAGAAAGGGTTGACTTTTGTATATTAACCTTATATCCCGTGTGCTGCTATAATCACTTGTTAGTTCCAGGTTTTTGGTCAGTTCTTTTGGATTTTCTACATAGATGATCATGTCATTTGTGATTTGTGAACAAAGATTTCTTCCTTCCCAATCTCTATCCCTTTTATTTCCTCTTCCTGTCTAATTGCACTAATTAAGACATCTAGTCGGATATTGAAAAGGAAGGGGGAGAGGGAACAACCTTGTCTTGCTCCTGATCTCAGTCAGAAAGCTTCAAGTTTCCTACCTTTAGGTATGATTAAACTTTAGGTTTTGGGCAGATATTCTTTTTCAAGATGAGAAAGGTCCTCTCTGTTCCTTAAGAGTGTTTACAACAAACAGGTGTTGCATTTTGTCAAATACTTTCTTCTGCATCCCTTTATATGATTGTATGGTTTTCTTCTTCAGCTTGTTGATGTGGGCGATTACATTAATTGCTTTTTGAATGTTGAAGCGGCCTTGCATACCTAGGATGAATTACACCTGCTCTCTTTGTACATTGTGGGATTCAATTTGCTAATACTTTGTTGAGGACTTTGCTTCTATGTGTATGAGAGATGTTGGTCTATGGTTTCTTGTAATATCTATGACTGCTTTTAGTATTAGGGTAATTCAGTTGTCATAAAACACATTGAAAATTATTCCCTCTGCTCCTGGCTTCTGAAAGTGTTTGTAGGGAATTGGTAATATTTGTTCCTTAAATATTTGGTAGAATTTATCACTGAAGCCACCTGGACATGGTGCTTTCTGTTTTGGAAAGTTATTAATTATAGATTCAGATTCTTTAATAGATAAAGGCCTCTACAGATTGTCTTCCTTCTTGTGTGAATTTGGCAGATTGTTTCTTTTGAGGATTAGTCCATATTTGATAATTAGATTATCAAGTTTGTAGGTGTAGAGTTGTCCATATTATTTCTTTATGACCCATTTAATGTCTGTGGGATCTGTAGTGATGTTCTTTCTTTGATTTCTATTATTAGTAATTTGTGAACTAACTCTCTCTCTCTCTCTCTCTCTCCCTCTCCTTTTAAGCTAGCCTGGCAAGAATCTTTTACTGACCTTTTCAAAGGTCGGTAAATGATTTTGATTTGATTGATTTTGTCTATTGATTTCCTGTTTTCAATTTTATTTATAGGTACTCTAACAAGAAGACTTTTTCAAATGTGATTTTGGGCTTTTGAGTTGCAGATTTTCTGGAAGATCAAAGCCAGATCATTAGTCAGGAAGTTCTTTTTATTGACAAATATTTGCCCGGTTACATCTTCTCTACCATTTGGATTCAGCATTTGGAATATATTATTTTGTAGTTTAGAATTTTCTCAAAAATACGTAAGACATTTTACAAACGCTTTGATCTAAAAAAGGAAACACTACCAGTATGAGTTCACTCAGCTGGAGGGAACATGAGGTATTATTTAATTATAAGAACAATAATTATTTCAAATTCATACTTAATAATAGTTGCAATTAATGAGTATTAATTTGCTATATCACCCCACTAAAATTAATGGTAAATTAATTTACCTGTTACTGTTACTGTTTGACTTACAAAAAAAAGTGAAACCTTCTATGCCGAGGAATAATTTTACAGGCAACATCTGGATCTAGAGCTAATCATTAAATAGCTCTCATTTAATGCAGTGAACATAAACCCAACCTTTGAAATAATTCACAATATAGGTTGTGATAGGAAAGCCAGCCTAGAAATAAAAACAAGAGTGCTTAACTTCAGACTGTGCTAATGGGTAGGCAAGCACTCTCTGCATGGGTGAGATAAATAAATTAGCCAGGAACGTGGTGTAATTTGCCCTTTCTGACTTGGTTCTCACAGAGATATGACTGTATTCTATTATTGGCATGCACAACTTATTGGAACAGACAAGAAATCTGAAATCACCTCTGCTTTCCTTCAGCTGGGCTCCTAACAGTTTGGGCTTTAAGGATCATGAAACTAAGCAACTCAGACTCGCAGTTGTTCAAACTCATGGGATGCCCATTTGGTGCCAAGTGTAGTCCCACGATGGGTAGTAGCTGGTCTGAGCACACAGCAGCACACATTTTCAGGGGCAAGTGAGGGTGGGGGTGGCTGAGATGGGCTTGGAAAATTAGGCGTGGGCCCCTAGAGCATCCTGTATGCGATGCTTACAGAATGTCCCGTTGCTTCTAGGGAGACATTACCATCACACACACATGCACAGATGTGTATACCTGAGGGTTGGAGACCAGCCAGTACCTCTGAACCCTGGCCAAGGTCAGTACCGCCGTCCAAAGTGCTGACAGCATGGATCGGAACCTGTACGGATTGGGACTCTATAAGCACACACCTTGGGAGGGGAGGCGTGGGGGCTCCAGATGTTCACAAATTTCTCAGTGGCCTTCATGGGCCACCAGGGATTGGGGAATATTGGAGCAGCAGCCTAGCTCCGGGCCTCATTCCTCCTGATGGAGAGAGATTCCCAGGTATCTTCAGGCTCTTCTGAGTCCAGATGTCCTTGCCGGTCCAGTGGCCAAGGGGCACCTCTGTGTGGGTCTGGACCTTGATTCCAGCTGCCCACCTGGGAGGAGAAAGTAGGGCTGGAAGTGGAGGGGAATTTAGGTCATACTTTCTGTTCCATTCCAGGGGCTGGAGTCCATTGTGATATGCTAAAGGATGAAAAACAAGCAACAAACAAACAAACATGAATTTTCTGTGTTGAGGAATTTTTAATCTCATCCAGAAGATAAGGCATCCTGAAAAGATACCACTTACACATAATTGAGTACAAACTGAATTTGAAGTGTCAAAGAAACCAGAACAAATGTATTAAGGACAGGCTGTGGCTAACCGACAGAGTCTGTCTGGGCTTCTCTTCTGTCTGTGGGGAAGGGTAGATTTAAGTAGTTTTAGAAGGAGATCAAGAGCCTAGAAAACCCCCAGATCAGCTCACCTAGAGTGGGAGGACGAAGCCAGCTCTATTTGCTCCAGTTGTGGGAAGTTCCAAATTTCTAAGATTTCACCTTGAAAAAATGTATGTGATTTTAAAAAACAGAAGCTGGAATATTGTTTTATAATCTCAGTCTAAGGCTGTTCTGCTGGTAAGACATACAATAGGCTTTTTTTTTTTTTTTTTTTTTTTTTTTATTCTTTTTTTTTTTTTTTTTTTTTTTAAATTTTTTATTTATTTTCAGCGTAACAGTATTCATTGTTTTTTCACCACACCCAGTGCTCCATGCAATCTGTGCCCTCCCTAATACCCACCACCTGGTTCCCCCACCCTCCCACCCCGCCCCTTCAAAACCCTCAAAAAAAAAAAAAAAAAAAAAAAAAGACATACAATAGGCTTTTGATTAAAATGGCATTGTAATAGGTGTGCCTAGTGAGACAAGGTCTGAGTATTTCATAAATATGGATTTATTATATCAGAATGCACATAAGGATGTCTCTGGCACTCTGATCTGAGTCATACATAAATCATGAACAATTGTGGTGTGCTTGTTTTTTCTCTAAAACCCATGACAATGGACCATCACTTTTCCTTTAGCATTCTTAAGCCCCTCTGATAACCTCACTTGGAGTACATTTGAACCACTGGAGGACGAGTGCGTCTCAAAATTAAGATTATTCCATGGACTCACTCTCATTAATATGGGTGGTTATTATGAAGGGAAATAAAATTGCTTTAGCTTACTTAACTGCAATATTCCCTATTTTCATATGTTAATTCTCATAAGCTTATTATTTATACTCAACTTGCTTTCCCCTCTAAGTGATAAACAGTAGTTGTTTAAAATTGTTTTGCCATCTCACTTGTCAAAATCCACACTTTGTGAATAATTCTTGTACCTTTGTTTGTTTTTTAAAAGATTTTATTTATTTGTTTGACAGACAGAGATCATAATCAGGCAGAGAGACAAGCGGGAGGAGGGGGAAGCAGGCTCACCACTGAGCAGGGAGCCTGACTTGGGGCTCGATCCCAGGACCCTGGGAACATGACCCGAGCCAAAGGCAGAGGCTTTAACCCACTGAGCCACCCAGGCGCCCCATAATTCTTGTACCTTTGAAACATTTCAGGAATCATCTTTTTTTTGATAGAAATAATATTTATCGGATTATTCATGAGAATGATACTCATTTAATGGGATTCACATGTTTTATAATGATGTGAAGAAAAAAGAAAATTAAACTGGGTCTTGACAATTTTTGCTTCAGGAATCATAGTAGAAAACCTAAACATTTCAGGTTGAAAACAGTAGGTAATGGACGTTTGGGATGGCTCTGGAGGCTTCACCTTACATGGATTAAATTCAGCTAGAAACACTCTGAATGCCTGGGAAACACTGTCCAAATCCTGGACCTCTCCTCTCCAGGTACCTTATAAGGATGTGACCACCTTGTTTTTGACCACACAAGTCCTCAACTTCTACTATGTTGGAGTAAATTGGAACACTGGTTTTGAAGCCTCTAAGTTAGGGTTATAAAAAAAAAAGTCATTTAAAAATAAATTTTATAAACTGTTCTTCCAAAGAAAGATTACAGCACAAACGCTATTACTTCTTCTTCTTTTTTTTTCTTTTAAAAGACTAAGCTTCATATGCCTTCTTTGAAGAAAGAATTAAAAAATGACAATATGGTTTGGAATGTTGAACACTACCTTTTACATCTCTCTATGGGGAACGTGTCCTTATAGCATCTTTTGAAGGAACTTAATAAGTGTTGACTTTTCTTAGCAGAGTGAGAATAATAAAAGCAAATACTTTCAACCCTCAGCAGTCCTCTCAGTGCGTGAGTCCCCATTGTACTCCCTGCCATGTTGCTGTGTGAGTTCCATTATCGTTGTGTAATGGGCCACTCTACAGTTGTGGGGGTTGGCTCTGCATTGCATAATTGTGTGATATCATCACTGTCCAGTCGTGTGATTCCCCATCGAACTGAGGAGAGAACCGAGGCTTAGAGAAGAGTGAGTGACACCCAAGAGTCGGCAAGGCTGGTGAATGCCAGTCCCACCCAAGTCCAGTGGCAAAATCTATGTTAGCTTCAGTGGTGAGATGACAACAGTGTGAGCAGAGGGGACTAGCATCAGGACAGAACCCTAAAGGAAACCGTGTGGGGCCAGGGCTGGGAAGAGAGCAGGCTTCCCTAGACACACAATTAGTGGGAATAGCCCTCTCTTGCCGTCAATCTGCTGTGTGATTTCAAGGTGCTGTTGAGGTCCCCGGGACCCCCTGTGTACAGGGAGACTAATGCGGGCCTGTTCTGCTCAATGTGCTAGACCCTGAGAGACTTCTAGGCTAATACTCGAGTTAGCTCCATTGACCATGACCTGTAGATAACACCCCTCTTCTGGAATTTTCTGAAGTACTAACCATACCCCAGTAATAGGCCAACACTTTGCGGTGCCTGTGCACACACCCATCATGGGGGCTTCCTAGGCCTTCCTGTGCCACAGACCTCTTTGGTTATAAATGCATTAAAAAATATATATATATGTGTGTGTGTGTGTGTGTGTGTGTGTGTGTGTATTTATATATATATATATATATATATATATATATATATATATATATATCCAGTTACAGTGAAGGGCTGATATCAATAAATCAGAAATTGTAATATAATGTCTCCTTTGTTATTAGCTCATTAAATAACAAAATCTAGTGCTGAGTCAAATACGATTATTTGGAAGTAAGGAGGAACATAAATGATACTTCTAGATATTGTGACAATGATTGCTATAGGACGGTCTGTAACTTATGATGGTAACAAACAAACAAAAAAGCATGGGCACTACTGAAGATGCTGTGGTTTGTCTATGCTCATGATCAAAGTAAATGCTGAATTCTAGCTGGAGGTTTAATGGAAATAAAGATGTAGTTTTTCTCTGTCTTCACAGGCTCCTTAAATCATATCTGTACCCCGTGTTATGAACTGCTGAGTCATGGTTCCCCAATTCAGTTTCTATGAAAAACCCTCTTGGGCCTTTGATTGGACTTCTAATGAGTCTTTAGCTCAAACTGGGGATGACTGAGCATTTAAAAATGCCGTCTTCCTGTCTGTGATTGCGGGAGTCTGTATTTTACTCAGTTTTTCTTTAATGTCATTCAGTACAGTTTTTAATTATTAAAAAAAATTTAATTATAAAAAAATCCCCATAAATGTTCTGCACAACTTTGTAAGATACATTCTTAGATACTTCGTGTATTTTGTTATTATTTGCTATTCTAGTTATCTTTGGACCCCAGCTAGAGTTTAAGATGAAATCGGTTTGGGGATGTTGAGCTATTAAACCAGTCACTTACTGACTTTTGGACTTTCTGCCTCTGCAGTCGTATCATCTGGAAGTGATGACATTTTTTTTTTCTTTCCTAATTCTCTGCTTTTAACTCTGAAATGTTCTCTTATGTACTGATAGGACTTTGAGAGTGGCTTTCAGCAGAAACTGTGATGCCTATTAAAGTCTTCTTCCTAATTTTAAAGGAAATTCTTCTAACAGTTCTCCACTGAGGGGCAGTGGGCTGGAACCAACTTTTAGCAGCCAGCAAGAGCCATTTATTCACTTTTCATGAGTTTTGTAAGCCAGTTGTTAAAACACAGTCATTATTAAAGATTAAGTTGTATAAAGTTACAGTTAAGTAAATCATGTTAAAAACAAAGGTAAATTCTCCAAACTCACCATGTACTACTCTCTGTCTTGGCATCTCACTCTTGTCTACGCTCTTGAGTTTATTTTAATCTCTTAATGTGCACGGTGGAAACACTGTATAATGAAGTGACATGTGTGACCCTCTTACCCTTGCAATGGTTCGTGACATCACACTGACAGCTAGGAATTGCCCACAATGGGAGTATGTACACCACCGAAGATGGCAAATGCTACCAATCAGGGGTTTTATTTTGTTTACCACCTACTAACACACTTCCGATCAAGACTGATGTTTGCCATAGGTTTTAGCATTTTCTTGGCCTGTTAACTAAAAGCAAGGAAAGGAGGGAAGAGAGGAGGGAGAGGAAGAAGGAAGCAGGAAGGGAGGGAAGGAAGAAGTCGGGAATGCCTGGAACAGTGGGTTAATCTGAATTTGGGGTTTTCCTCAGATCGCTGTGATGTCCCGCTGGCGTCCACGTTGCCACGAGAGTCCTTCAGCTGCTCGTCACAGTTGTCCAGCAGCCACGGCCTGGGGTTTGCAAGTCTTAATCGCAGAGATGGTGAGTCTGATGCTCTCTTGCTGTTAGCCCATCACGAGTCTTTCTCAGAGAGAATAACGACCATTCTTACTTAATATTCATTCTTGCGGCTCGAAGGGGAATTATATTGCAGTTGGGTGGAAGTGAAGAAGCAGGTTCAGTGATGTATCATTTCTAGCTTCCTGCGTCTGTAGCGTTCTTCTTTTCTGTTGGTTCTGACATTTCCCATCCCTGCTGATGGTCGGCAAGTGGTCATAAATGAGATCCGAATCAGAAGGGAATTACTGGAGGCTCCAGATTATTTCCATCCTTTTTTAGTTTCAGAGCACCCCACGGATGGGTGACTTTCAAGTGTGCTTATTGTGGGTAACTAAAATGACAAACACGGGGCTCCTGGGTGGCTCAGTGATTCGGGGTCCTGGAATCGAGCCCCACATCTGGCTCCCTGCTCGGTGGGGAGCCTGCTTCTCCCTCTCCTCCCAGCTCCTGTTCTTTCTTCTATCTCTCTCACTCTCTCTCTCTCTCTCTCTCAAATAATCAAAGTCTTAAAAAAACCCATCAACAAATGAATGAGCCAATGTCACGGGCACTGGGAACACCCAGCAAGCCACTGGCTGGCACCAGTGAGATGGGAAGCTGCCACGGAGTAGTGATGGGGAAACAGCCCCATCCCAGGACCTGGCCTGCGAGGAGCCGGGGCAAAGCCTCCTGTTGAAAATAGGTTCTGATCGTACCTGTGGGAAGGGAGCAAAAGGCCTCCTTCCTTGGGGGGGGGTGGTGTTCGTTCATTCATTCTTGCTCCTTGACTGTCATGGACAAAGTTGCTTTCACTTTTGCACAAATAATAGTTCAGCAGACTGAGTGAGTAATACATGCACTGAAAACGCAAATGTTTTACTACCTTGGAAAGGGATAGATTAACTTTATTGGTGAATGATCCATCCAGAAAGTAACATTTTAAATTGACCGTGTCCCCCCCCCAAAAAAAATTGACTGTGTCCCACGTAAATGTAAATTCTGAAGATTATTATGATGGAACGGAGCATTTGCCTCCCTTTATTCGGTATTTCTAAGATCACAGTTTAAGTATAGCTTGAATTTTATTGTGTCCTCAAAAGTCAAGCGCAGGAACCCCACAAGAGATCAAATAGACTGATGGGGCCCCGCAAGGACACAGTGGAGGATTTTGGTGAGTTTCGGGGTGGAGAGATCACACCGCTGAGGACCACCTTCATGACCTTTTACTATGAAGAAACATTTCTGGCCAGATATTTTCTCCTTCAGATAGTTATGAAGCATCAGTCATGATGACTTTCAGTCCTCTGGTGAAAATAGCCTCCTCTCATTGAAGCCAGTTTTCAATTAATAATTAAATGATCAAATTTACTATTTTTGGTCTGGTGGTTCCTCTAATACCAGATTAACATCTAAACTTTCCAATGGTTGCCCAAAGACTGTAAAAACCAAATAAGCATCATCCTTAATTAGTTTAAAGGATCCCAGGGGGCCTGTGTATCGTGTTTCTGATTTGCATATACAGAATATCTTTATGATTCAGGCCTCTGGCCCTGTCAGTGTGGTGGCACTGGGAATTTTATAAGCATCAGAAGGGAAAATCCCAGTGTTTAAGATGAATTTATTTCCATTATACTTAATTAAAAAATTAATAACTTAGACTATCATAAGCAGCCATTATAAAATTGTAAGTATCAAATGTATTTACTATAGGCAGATCACTCTTTGCAGATTTAAATTAAATTTTTAAGAGTGTGGCAATCAACTGATGAGGTTCTTTCTTGTGGCTGTTGCTACTCTGATTATACACAATACATATTTCATTAAATATTCCTTCATTTTACCATCTGATTTCATACCCATTCCTAAGGCAGGATTCAGACAGCACGGTTTGTCAATGTTCCTTTGGAAGGATTTTCTATGCATATTTTCTGTTGAAAGCCAGCATCCCAGAGGTATCTGGGTGGCTCGGTTGGGCCTCTGCCTTTGGCTGGGCGCATGATCCTGGGGTCCCTGGATTGAGCACTGCACCAGGCTCCCTGCTCATAGGAGAGCCTGCTTCTCCTTCTGCCCCTCACTCCGTTTGTGTTCTCTCTGTCTTTCTTTTTCTCTCAAATAAATAAGTAAATAAAATCTTAAAAAAAATTAAAGCCAACACCTCAGATTCTTTCCTGGAATTTCTTTTGACTTTGTAAATGCTGGAGAACAGATTAGTTCACTTCAGTTTAGGATATTATGATGTAAAATGTGGATTGTATAAAATATGGAGGATTATAATAATGATGACGATGATTCTTCCTTTATAGTACTTGTAGTTTTTTGAAAATTTGGTGCAAGATCTGGTGATGGAAGCCGTGTTAGACAACTTGATTATATGATTAAAGTGTCCTTGGTCTATATTATGGTACCTGGAGGTTGTAAAGAAAGTGTCTGTCTTACCTCCCTATTTTGCCCAGCAGTCTTTGAGCTTTCAATATTCTTACGGAAAAGTAGAACTATCTGAACCCTCATGGCTCCTGCCAGGGATTTTGTATGTACCTGATCACTGCATCTACCTGATGTATAAGGTAGTAAGACAACAGTCAGTACATAAATTTTCTTTATTTTCATTATTATTAAAGATTTTATTTACTTATTTTAGAGAGACAGATAATGTGAGCGAGGCGAGGAGCAGAGGGAGAGAGACTAACAGATTCTGTGCTAAGCATGAAGCCTGACACGGGGCTCGATCTCACACCCTCCAGATCATGACTTGAATGGAGATCAACACCTGAGAATTTGCTTAAGAAGAAAGGCTGTGATTCAGATCACTTCCCTAAGAAAAGGCATAAACACTTTATCTTTACATTGATTTTCCATCCAGCCATGTTCATCCGCATTGCCCCTTCTAGGAATTTCCTATTTTTCTTCCCAGGGCCCTTGCCTCAGGATTCGCCAGCTAAGGTGGCCTTCATGTCTGTCAAGGTTGTGGGGTCCAGTTAGCAATCCTTCCCGCGGCACCTGGGATCCCTGACGGGTCACAGGCACCATATTGAAATTGACACAGGAGTCCTGAACTGCTCCTTTAACCTGTGACTCAGGAGGACCATAACCAGGGACAAGGGCTGCTGGGTCCTCTCCAGGCCCCCCGTGGTCAGCTGCTCTGCTGCCGTGAACGTGAAGGGAGGCCTGCCTGGACTAGGGGCT